>NC_089991.1:15524780-15832060 GCF_036417845.1 Apteryx mantelli | reverse complement strand
CTGAAAATAACACTTGAGCTGGACGGTGTGATGGTGTTAACAGCTTAGTCCACACTGCATTACTAGCTTAAATCAGCAGAAGCATCCAGGTTTCAATCCATATCTTGACAGCTAGAGCATTTTCACCCTTGGTGCATTCAAAGGAAAAGGCACACAGACAAAACAAAATACAACAAAAACCTGTCCCACATCTATCAATAAAAAAAAAAGATTTATTTTATGTATACAGCGTTGGAAAACAAACTGAATTCCATAAATGCATATAAAGGTTGATGTGCTATGTCTGAAGGTTTTACCAGCAAGACGACAGGCTGGGATGGGCAATACTGCATGAGTCATTAGACTCATAGATCTTAATAAGCAAAGCAGATAAGGAAAGAACAAATTCACAATGTTACTGCAAGCTGATTTTCAGAAACATTAAGCAGTGAGAATCTCAGAGTTCACAGAAGCTACTTGCATTAACAGTTTCTGAAAATCAGATCTTACGCTAAAGAATAATTACTATTTTAGCAATATTCTAGATAGTTTTATATGATTTTTACTGGACTACTTTTTCCATTGACCTCCACAGTGACTTTGTACAAAACAATAAAAGGTCAAAAGTGAACAGGATTTTAGTTTGTTTGAGTGTCCCAGTGGGAGATCTCAGGCTCCAGCTACGGTTTGAGCCAGACTCCTGAAAGGAACTGAAAGCCTTCCTTTCCCTGGAAGCGTAGGCAGGTCCGTGTTGCAGCAGCCTTTAAGACACTTTCATACCCAGAAAATCCAGTTTACTTCAAGAGAAGAGATTTATCCCACACAGAGATACAGCATTATGGAAATTTTTCCACTCACTCCTGGGGGAAAAAAAAGCAAAAAAAACCCCAACAAAACAAAACAAAAAAGCCACAGCAGCCTTTCTGGACCAGGTTGACATTTAGAAGATTATTCAGAAAAGAAAATGCTAGAAAGTTTCTAGAGAAATGATCCAGGTCACACTAACTTACTCTGAGATATCACAATGGACTGGTTTGAGCCTATTCTTTTCAATTCCAGGATATATTTTTCTTTTGTTTTAAGGTGAATCTAGGTCTGGATATTCTTTCATTTTCATGAAAACTTTGAATACCTTTTAAAAACATTAGAAATGGGTGCCACTTTTCTGTGCAGTTTTAATGGGACTGCTCCTTTACACAGGACTACCAGGTCCACATTTACACCGGGCACCACTGGTGACAAATTAAGATGAAGCAAAATTTTATGCTGAAAACATTCATTAGAAAACTTTCATGGGAAGTCTATCCTCCACAGACGGAAAATCTGCATTTGACTTTTAAATTATTGTTTACTGATAAACTAATAGATTCACTAGTAGCCTGTTTTTTAAGATACTAATTTAAGAAATTGATCATACATGAGTAATATTTGTACCATTAAAGACCAATTAAAAATTTTAAACGGAGATGTAGTTTATGAGTTCTACTACTTTTCTTTCTCTGTATAATCCTGAGCTGGAAACCGAAAGGAAAGTGCTAACTACTACAACTGTTTCCTGCAAAGCAGTGGGAAAATGGAAGGAAGAATGAGATAAAATGTAATTCTTAAGATCTACTAATAAATATAAACATTAACATAATGGTGGTATTTATTAATACTTAAAAATCTTCCTTTAACAACCCTCATCATTCGGTATTTTCTCCCAAAACTAAGTTCCAGTTAGTCCAAATACTTGGTTTGGGCAGTCTGCACTTGCAGTAGCTTTGGCCTGAGAAAAGTTTTGGATTCCTAGCAAAGCCAAAGCAGACAAATGTGAATACTTATTCAAGTACTGAAAACTTGGCAACATTGGAACAGTGGGTACACCATAGATGGGGACAGCCACAAGGGAAATTGTAATTGCATCATTAATTAAAACAAAGCAAGTTTTATTCTACTGCAGAATCGTGGTTATCATGGGGTAAAAACCTCTTTACTTGCTCTGAACATTTTATTGTTCTTCTCTATCAGTGAAATCACATGTTGAAACTGCATGCTGAGCATCCTGAAGTGTTTGGTGGGTAATATTTGATATACAAGACATGCTCAAGAGCAGATTACAGTACACCATTTTAGGTCCCCACAATGCCAAGATTTTAGCGGCCACTTCCTGTTCTTATTGCAATAGCTTTGTAACTAGTTGGGGAATTTGGTCCCTTAAGCACTCTGTGCACAGCAATAAAGACGAGGAGCATGAAACAGAAAGCATTCTTGAGGCTTTTAAAAGAGATAAGAGATCAGATGATGTATTTCTCTCAGCTATGGGTTCTGTGTAGTGAAATGTTGTGGCATTACATTTTTCTTTAGGGGCCAATGTTTGTATTTGTCAAATTAGAAGGCAGCAGCACTAAAACTTGAAATCCCTTATTTTTTGCAAGGTCTGAAATGGTACACTCTTAGTGAAAGCCATGGAGAAGGTAACAATAAAAGCAATCACTCAGAGGTTTGCTGTGTATCACGACTTTCATCCTGTAAGATGTGCGGAGATAAAGGAAAAAGACTGTAACAATTCCTGAACTCTTTGGGAGTTGGGAAGAATTGGAACTGCAAATCCCACTAGAGTCCTTATCCCCCCCAAAAGTGCTGTGAAAGAAGAGTCCATCCCTAAGTTAACACAATAAATCCCATGCTTACGTCCTAGACCATGCAGCACTTTTAAATGTGACCGGTCATTGAGAGCGTGCTGGAATCCTGCCCAAGTGAACACACCCTCCAAGAGCAAACACTTCAGAGAACGGAGCCGAAGCTCTGGGGTACCCAACTCAATCATCATTTCTGAAAATACATGCATTGACACACACGTTTCACATACAATTCTAACATACAATAGTAGATTCATGTTTCCTTTTCCAGTTATATTTATTGATGTCTAAATTCAGTTCTGTTGTATACCCTGCTCCCTCATACATGTTATCACCCATACATACATCTTGCAGATCTTTGCTGGAATTCCAGACACAGACTACCTGTGTTTTTGCTCTTTTCTGATGGAAAGTGGAGGGGAAAACAAGACTGGAGGTTTTTTCTTCCCTCCATTTGTTAAGTAATTTTATCCAACTGATGATACAGCTAGTGAGATTCACAGCAAAAGAAGAGCTGGCGGATAATGAAGTTTCATGTAAACATCTATGCACAGTTCAGACAGGTCCCATATTGCAGATTGATTTTTCTATGAGTAAAATCAATATCTACTTCATTAAAATATCCTATTATCAATGTAGTAGTTTAATTTCTATTTTGTGAAAAAATACAAGGATATTTGAAATTATCTCAAGTAGTATACATGCCACATTATATAAGTCTCTCTGTAGACTCTATAAGTCTCTGTAGAGCGAAATACATTTTAGCAACAAAGTCTTTTTTCTATCAATAATAGTAAAATGTACACCTTTAATGTTTTGTTGAGAGTCCCAAATACTGATCAGCACCTTATGGTAATAACTGCAAACAGAACAATACTATACAATTTTCATCTTTATTTTAGTTTATACATGTATATGCCTATACAACAGTGCCACTATTCTTAACTCTATCAAGAAGCCAATTGCATAGGCAGCAACCTTTTTACACTGATTTTTAAACTTGACTAATTATCCTTGAAATGTTTCCCTGAAAGTTTATTACAGGCTTCAGACTCATTCTCCAGGAGTAACATGAGGGAGCAGAGCGGAGAGCTGCTAGGTTAGCTCCATCTTCACAACCTTCTGGTTGTGAGTTGGAATACTCACAAGATCAAAACCTACCAAAGAACAGCAACAGTTCTTGTCCTCTTTTCCCTTCCTTGCTAAACATCATCTGTCCCTGCCCACCAAGCACACCTCTTGTTATTTCAGCACAGCACATGTTGAAGCTATATATTCCTTCCATCAGTCTCACTGTGAATTAAACAGTTTTTATTACAGCAAAGACCTTCTGCTCAAGATTGAGAAATGACTCCATCTCCATCCCATGTTAACGTCACTTGAAATCAGCAGAAAGAAACTACTAACACTTGAGCTTTGGATCAGACCTTACAAGAAGCTTCCTTCGTATGTCACAATACGCTGATTTTTCTCCCTAGATATTTCTCACATCATTCTTCTCTCTATGATGCTTTACATCCATCCAATCTCTCTACAGTAATTAGAAAACCATTCAGTTCAAATACGATCAGGCACGTCCTTGTTAAAATAGTCGAATTATTAGATCTTCCTTGTTCAAAGTTAATATTTCATTGTACATACCAATATTCTTCATACATAACGGCCACACTACATGTTGCCCTCTTTAAACCTTAGAATGTTGTATGAACACATATTCTTAAAGGTGGTATTTCTCCCAAGTAAACTTGCAACATTATCAGATTGCAGATGCACAAAGACAACTCAGTTAAGTGGGACACTAATGATATTTTTTATTTTTTTTAAACCATTGCTAGCACAATGGGGGGGGTTGCATTAGTATTTGTGTGTGTAAATAAATTCAATTAATGAATTATTTAAACCAATCTTCATGTCCCTGTGCAATTAACTCAGAAACAGTTCAAAAATAAGAAAGTGTGTTTGTAATGCAATTAGTGTTCTTATATGCTAGTAACTTTACTAAACAGGATCTTAATTATATAGCAGGTCAAAGAGAAAAATATTTTAATTGATATAAAAGGGAGCTTTTTGCTACTACAGAGTCCAGCTGAGTTTAGAGAAAATGATCCATGTTAATGAGATCAAACTGCTGTTATCTGGAATAATAAATAAGGATTTTTGATTTTTGGCTAATAGAAATGCATCTCAGGAGCAGTCCAAGTGACTGAACAAAGCACTGGTGACTGCCAGAAACTAATTACATCACATCTACATGTGACTGAATGATACGTTTATACAGTACTCCCCCCAAAGCTTTCCAGAATAATCAAACAACTGCTAGAATAAAATATTT
This sequence comes from Apteryx mantelli, assembly GCF_036417845.1. NCBI lineage: Eukaryota > Metazoa > Chordata > Aves > Apterygiformes > Apterygidae > Apteryx > Apteryx mantelli. The sequence continues at coordinate 15,827,128 of NC_089991.1, read as the reverse complement.
GATAATGTTTTGTTATTAAATCATCATAAATTAATCTTAGATTAAAATACTGAAGTGTACTGCTGCTCAGAAAGAAATGAGTTGTACTGAAGTGATGACTCATGAAAAAGGCCATCTCCCTCGGTATTGTGTAATTATCTGTAATTTATGGGGCATCACGAGCAGGGCATTTGAAGTCACCGAGTTATGTTCACTAGCCTTCTTCATATCAGTGTCAAGTTGCAGTGCTTAGTAAGAACGCTCTTGGTGGAAGGGCTCCTTTTGGGTTGCTAGTCAGGGGACAGAGATCGTTATTAGCCATGACCAGATTCACTGAAAACAGCTAAGCTCTTAAATGGGGAGAAGGCTATTTTCATTCAAATTTAAAGGACAAATAGCATGAGGTACTTTATAAAAATTTATAACCTGTACTTAGTAAATGGCAACAAGTAAAAGTCCTGGAGCTGAAGGAAAAAAACAGTCATTCTCTAGCAATAACTTTATTTGCTGGCTTTAAATTTAAATACCTAGAGTAGCTACTGCAGAGCCCTGTACTGCGACTGGATTGGTTTGAGTGCCTGAACCCGTTGCTTAAACAGGTTAACTTCATTAGGCTGAAGTGCACAGTACAGACCCCTGCATGCTGCACGTCCTCTGCTAGATGCTGATCTCAATGTGCCCCCCAAAGGGAGGGGGGCAACTTATTCCTCTCCCGTCCTATCCCATCGTGGCAGCAGAAGAGCAATTTTAACCCCAAATTCTGATCTCTCCAGGAACCTGGAAATGAGGGCAAGAGAGCAGTGTAGTAACCAGCTTCATCAGCAGTAGGTTAAAATTTTAGTGGTAACTGTTGTGATTATTTGTTATATTGATTGAGCAACAATCAAATTTCTACTCTAAACAAGGGATGAAATTCCAAGCTAGCTAGCCCAAGACAAAGCCATTCCTCGTGTGCTGTTAGTTCAGAGGCAAATCTCTAATATTTATTCCTTTATTGAATACACAGTCTAGTAAATTAATGATTACCTTTACAGGAAGAAGTGGTTGAGTGGATTTTTCTAACAAGTACTTGCCTAAAGGTCCTACGCTACCATCTGAGTAGGAGGAAGGGTATGGAGGAAAGTGTTCTACCTAAGGTATTTATACAGTCCTATTATCAGCCTATCTTGTTACACATGATTTTGAAAGACTTGATCACAAAAACATCCCCAAAAACCAAGGAAATGCAATTATCACCTTTGAAAATCAAGTCAGATCTCTGGTCCACAGAGCCAAAGGACTAGTTATAGTCCTGTTCTGGTTTCTAACAATCAAGGTAACCTACTAGGTTTGTTTTTTTTGTTGTTTTTGTTTGTTTGTTTGTTTTGTTTTTAAAGTATCCTGAAATTTGACTCCTAGTGACTTCCCTCTGGTCACAGAGGAATTAATCACTTAACTCTTGGTATATCCTTCTCATTTTTTAGAAGACAGGGAAAAATGCATTAAAAGTGGAAATCAATTAATGCCATTTTTAGCTATATGCCACAACTCCTATAATTGGATTTGCTCATGTTTTCATGATTTCTACTCCTGAAGAATGAAGGGTGCATTTACTTGTTCATTTAGAGCTACCTAGAGACAGGCCCAGCAGCAGAAGGGAAACCGTCTATCGCTCTCCCACTAATTCACCAGTGGAACAAACGCAGCAAGGACCCCAAGGCGTTCATGGCGACAGTGCACCTGCTACCTCCTTCGCCAGAGGAACGGCAGCAGGGTAGGGACAGTGAGGGCTGTTAAGAGAGACTGGAGAGGTTCACTGCTTTTACCATCCGTGTGACGATGGCGTGAGACAGAGCAGCCCTGCTGACCCTTCAGGTTTTGGTATCATTAACAAAAAGGTGGATCGCATGTACCTAAATTTGTCACCTAGAGGTCTAGCGGGCATTAGCACTCACTATCCCCACGACTTGTCAGTGCACATCGCCAGGAAGAACAGCCTTCTCACACTGGCTAACCACCGGAGCAGAGGGGAACTCCACCCTCCTCCTATTACACCCCAGCCATAAAGCAGAGCAGACGCACGCTATTTATGTCCTTGCCTGACCTTGAAGTCACCTGCGTATCCTTCCATAGTGTGCTACTCCAAGCGCGTATTCAGCAGTTCTCTCTCGTTTTCAATTCCTCCACACAAAAAGATGTTTCCAGGGTGGGGGGGAATATAGACATGACTTGCAGTATATACTTTTTAAGCTAGAAGTAGTTTTCCTAAACTGAACTCCAGCAGAACACTTAAGAGCTCCCAAAATTTCACAAAAAGGAACAGATATAATGAACACATAGAACAGGGCAAAAACTTCAAGTAAAATTTGGAAACAAATGGCTCGAGCCTGGTGCCCAATTATCTTTAGAAAGCTCTTTTCTATGCCTTTATTTACCCCAATTACTACTAGGCTGCCAGCCAAGGGACTGCTGTAAAGGGCCACCAGTCCCCCAAATACAGTGATCAAACCCACACGTCTAACTGCTCTTCCGATACTTCCTTTTTCCAAATACATGAAAGCAAAGCTTGAAATAAAATTTACTCTTTGCTCTCAGCGAGAACTAACACTTATCAAATGCCCTGGTCAAACACAATAAAATCACACTGGGTTAGGAAATTGCTTTTGTAATTGATTTACTAGTTTTCATAGAAGAAAAAGCATTTCAGTAGCATTTTCATTAAATTTCTTGTCTACAACAACAACCACCACTCCCTCTCCCAATTTTCTGTTTTTAAAGACCCAATATCTTTATTTGAAACAAGCAATGGAATGAAAAAATCCTGCATAGGGTGGCATATTGTGTTGTAAGAGAAGGTCTGGGCACTGAGATCTGGAGAATTAGCCATTACTCTGAACTGCCGAGCACAAGACGGCGGAAGCAGCGTGCGCGTTTACAGCTGCGGCTGCAGCGCGGCGGGTGAGCACAGCAGGCGCGCGAGACCTGGGCCCTCCATTTCGGCCAGCTCCTCCTGCCCGGCCTGCAGCAAAGACCTGGCTCCGAGCTCAGCGCTTCTGCTGTCGGGTCAGGGCCCTAGCAGGGGCCAGCAGGAGAAAATACCAGAGGCCCAGAATATTTTCGGGACGCCTACCATGTCAGTCAGTGACGGAAGAGCAACAAAGACAGCTTGAAGTAGCTAACGAAAACAGCCCCTGAGAAGCTGCACCTCCCGCTCCGCCTGCTGCGAGTTGCTCGGTGTGAGGAACCGGAGAGGCAGCCCGTCCGCTCCTTCACTCCAATAAGCTTTTACTTCAAACAACTTCCAGTTTAGATGTCCTGCCATAGGAGCAGGTCCATGGAAAACCTTGGGCCATACACATTTTCACTACTTGTAAAGTAGGAAAATACTCTTCATCTATTGCACAACAGCTGAAATTCATTAACATTGATGAAGTCCTCCACTACTCTTACAGAAAAGATGATTGAGATTCTAAGATTTTGCACAACATAATGCAGTCTTTTTTCCTTTCTTAATCCCCCTTTCCTTCCCTGAGAATGAAAATACCATGCAAATACCCCACGTTTCAAAAGCTACTGGAAGATTTCTATTTTACTACCAAGTGATTAGTGAGGTACGTTTATTTTGATATGCTCTTCCGAGAAAAACTACAAAGGCTAATTTAATCTTCCCAGATGCGTTCCCAAAGCTTTCTAGTCAAATCCCAGAGATCTTACTCCCCCAGTGAAGGGTTTTGTCCTCCGTCTGTTAACTTCCAGGTCCTCAGTAGCGGCCTCATCCTCTACAAATCCTCCCTTGGGGGTCCCTGCACTGCACCTCATCTGCACGGCACTCCTCAATTTCTGTGCTCACACAACAGAGGGTTTTGCAAAGACTGCCGGCTGTATCTACAGCTATGCCTGATAGCCTAGAGATTTAATTTAAGGTATCGTTATTCACAGTAGAAAAGGTGGTTGCAAAATCCAGATGAGCGCACGCAGAGCTCAGTGCTTGTGCTGATAAAACGCAGTCTGTTGTCAAGTTCCCGAGTGACACCCCCCACACACACACACCCGCACACCCCGTGCCCGTGCCCGTAGCTTGGGCCGACCCTTTCGCACACCTCACATTCCGAGCGCAGAATTTGAAAAGCCTAGAGCATCTACTCGCTTTTTAAAAATCCAGTACACAAAACTAGTACATAGGTCTATGTCATGCAAAGTCTCTCTTCTTGATTCTGTCCAATTCATACAAAGTATCAGAAAAATCCTGTGCAGAATGAAGAACCCAAAAATCTTCATGAAAATCAAACCTGGCTTCTACTGGCAAATTTCAAATAAAATGCTACACTGACATTTAAACACCTTCTTGCACAAGGGGCACTGTTCATATTACAAAAAAATTAATTAACCTGATCTCACTTGCTTTTATGTATTGTAATTCATGGATTACTGAAATTCATAATTAAATAATATGTAGATGTCACCTAGAGGTACTAAACCAATTCTCCTACTTGTAATTGCCTGACTAAACAAGAATGACACTAACTTTAGCATTTTCTCTCTGATTAAGGCCACTAAAGATTTGCAGTTGCCTCCATGTAATATAAATCAATAAAGAATAATTTTCCAGGCAGTAAATCAATTGTCAGTTCACAGACCCTAATACCCCTGTGCAGGATTTATCGAAAAAATGAATGGCAGTCTTGTTAGTAGATGTAGAACATGCTTTACAGGCACATAATGGTGTAAAATCCAGACCATTACATCTACTGCTGTACCTGCCAACCAAATACTTTAACTCTTCCCTTGCCTTTTAAAACTGTGTTGAAATGGAAGAAAGGGGAACAGGCCTCTTAACAACAAGAAAGGAAAAAAAATATATTATTATACTCCATATTAGCATCTTGGTATTTGGATATTCCCATCTCTACCATAAGATTTCAGTGGAAGCATGCCAGTAGGCAGAGAATTCTGTGAAATTATTAGCCACTAGATAGAGCGGAGACTGAGATTTTAGTAGTTGTCTGGGAAAATGCCAATAAAAAAAATCATTGGAAAATACCAATGTGATTAGATCCAAACATTTTGTATGCATATTTTTGCCAAATAATTTGCCGCAAAAAAATTATTGAAAAAAAAAAAAAACATTAGGTTAGACTCTCTTCTGCATTTCCTGCTTCAGCTTTTATACAACACTGCACTGTTACAGGATAGAGTTCCAGACCTGATGGACCACTTGGGAGACCTATCATGGTAATATTCATGTTTCCAAGTATTTAAAAGCTAATTTTCTTTGGTTACTAAAAGCCAGTTTTATTAACTCTGTGTCAAAAGCAGTGTGCCAAATGGTAAAGTGTTCCTAGTGAAATCATATTTAGTGCTCTCCACAGCCCTAGCCTATCAACATGAAGAGCAAGCTCAGGTAGAGAGTGTCCATGCAGAACACTCCCCAGCACTTGATGGAGCAACAGTTTACCTCCTTCTTAAGTGGTTACGTGCGTTTTAAAGGCTCTCAGTGGCAACACAGAGTTGCCATTATTTAATAAAAAGAGCAATAGGCTTGTTCTTTGCTAGTGCTTAGGTTCTTCAAAGCTGGAGAGTTAGAGGAAGAAGGCAAAGAACTTTGCTTCCTTCCCAGGAAAAGGCAAAGGGCAAGTTTGGACCCATTTAAAGCTGGAGCAGTCTAAAATACAAAAACCAAAACCCAAACACAGGAAAGTGTCAAAGAAGAGTTTTAAGAGATGGTTGAAAAGTATCTGTTATATGGCAGTGAATTGGCTTCCACCCAGATTCACTCTTGAATTGTTTAGCATTACCACCAATGTCACCTTAAAAATAAAAGGTATTTGGACTTTTCTCTACACAAAGAACGATGGTTGCTCTCTTTCTTATAAGGCAGGGGAAAGACAAAGTAAAATTGGAGCTATACACATAGAATTTTATGCAGAGAAGGCAAAAATTATGGCTTATGCCAGACTATTATAAAGAAAGAACTTGTCATAAATTCAAACTAGGCTCATTCTCCTATACATAAAATAAAGGTTGAGTGCAACTTTCAAGCAAAGGAGAGAGAAATGTGCAGGCATTGTAATATCCACACTCTCCCACAGTGCTGAGAAAATAGGACCTTAATTATCTAACATTGTTGTCACCTAAAATAAGAACTAATGCTCCCCCGCTGCTTTCTGAAAATCTGTTCCACCCTCAGTACAGTATCAAGCCCACATTGCATAGTCTAACTTCTCATCCTACTTCCAAGTTTTTGTATTTTCTGGCATTATGAATTTCATGTCTTTGCTGGGAAATAAATAGAGCTGGACAAAAAGTATTCATTAGAAACTATTTCTCAAACAAAATGGCCTACCTCCAAATGAACTCCCTCCTCCCTCCCCACCCCTGCCACTTCTGCTGATGTTTTCCAATATAAGACTTAGACACTATTTAATACCAGTTTAATACCAGCAGATTCTTCTCCTCAAGGCAAGGTCTGCACATCTTCGAACAGAATATTTCTGCATTCCGTTCAGAAAAAATGATGGTAGCTGTATTCAAACTAAAATTCGTACACTATTGTCTTTCTCCATATATTTGTAACACTGATTTTCTGGAAGACAACTGTTCTTCATTCTTCTTGTTACATACAGTCCTTTCAGCTTGCTGATCACAGAATATAGTTTAGGTTACAAGGGAAGTTTGGAGGTCTCTAGTCCAATCCCCTGTTCAGAACGGGTCCAGTCAGTTCAGGGCCTCGTCCAGCTGAGTTTTGAGTATCTCCAAGGATGCAGATTCCAAAAAAACTTCTCTGGGCCCCTGTTCCTGTGCTGGACCACGTTTGTGATAAGTCTTTTCCTTACATCTGAGTGGGTGAAACTGCATCACAGCTGATCTCAATTGCCATTCATCCTATCACTTGCACCTCCAGGATGAATCTGGCCTTATCTTCTCTGTAAATAAATTAGATCCTTCAATTTATTCTCTTCTGTCACATAGAGTATTCCAAGACATTCTCCCAAAGCCCCAGCTGCCCAATGCTGCGAACCACCTGCTCATTCCCTACTCTTCCCCTCACTACCTTGGCCAGCCGAGCGGGCTCTTTCCCTCATGGCCCCTGCCCACCACTTACACCACACCCAGCAACACTGAGAAGCGACAGAAGGGCCTGCTGGAAGCTGCTCTTCTGCTATAGAGCACGACAAGTTTTACCCTTCTAATTAGGTTTTACAAGTGACACCAGTAAATGACCAGTAGTTATACATCATTCTCAATTTAGTTTTTAAAAGAGGAGAATGCAATTACCACAGAGAGGAGAATGTACCCATTTTTTCCCTGTAGTCACCCAAAGGCGAGAAGTGATGGCAACAGAGCCTCTGGACAAGTCCACTAAAATACTTATACTGATGGTAAAAGGAAACGTTATTACCAAATATAAACACTACAAGTATAAAACAAAAACAGTTTTTTGAAACCAGAATCAATTCTGTTGATAATTAACATTTGTCACAGAGATCACTTTGCTAGTGTTAGGGGTGGGGGGGTTCTTTTCTTTTTAAGATTTCCCTTTATATGCTTTTCCCCTACCTTCTCATCATGAACAGAATAAAAACATACTGCAGCTTCACAATTTCAGACTGGTCCCGTAACAGATACCATTATGAATGAGGAAGATGCTAAATGCATCAACTGAATGCAAATTTTAATAACAGAAAACAAGATGCGCCAAACTTGCAAAGTGGAATTTGATTTTCTTTCTACAAAATTTGGCTACAACAAAACTGTTCCAAATAATTACTTGAAAATATCAAGATAAGGAGGAGTTTAATTCATTGTTTACATATGAACCTGAAAAGGAATCTACATGTAAGTAGGTGACTCTATAGCTGCTGCTTTCAGTAGAGCAGTTGAGAAGTCATATCCCACCCGCAGCACTGGAACCAGAGGGATGAAAATGTGAAAATGAAGTCCAGTGCCAATGAGACCTTAATGACATCCATTCTCACCTTACAGCACAGCTATATGAATTAAGCACAGAAATACTGTTCAGCCAGAAGTACGTAAACCTCCATTTGTAGAGCTAAATCTGACATTTGCCTACCTAAAGCAGAAAAACCCATGTGTACATGCTGACACTCTATACACATACAACTGCACTGACTACCATTGAGTGACAAGCAACGATCATGTCTGATTTAAACATTATTCAAAAATATTCATTGTTGCCAAGAAATTGTAGGCAACTCAGCAAATGTTTTCAGAATGTTATGCTTCCTGTAATGATGTAACTTCACAAATGACCTGCAACATTCAGCACTTGCCAAGGTGTACCTCTATACCGGTTCACTGGGAGAATTGGAGAGAGAGATATTTGCGGTAGACCTCACCGACATAGGGCCATAGGAAAGCCTGCAGTTAGTAGGTTTTATTTGGAGGTTGCAGTAGAAAATATACCAAAATGACCATTTTCAATTTATGCAGAACTTTCCAAGTTAAAAAACAAAAACATAAGACTTATGCACAGGGATAACAGCACAAATTAGATATCCAAGTTTTTGATGGAACAAAAAGAAAACCCAAGTAAAGGGTGATTCTCAAACCTCGTTTCACATTTCCAACATCACTTTAGTATTTTTTCCATACACACACACGTATTCCAATCACTGCACCAAAAATTAAGTGCATAACTTCTTGATGCCTAACCTTCTTTTTCTTGCACTATTATTAGACGGTAATTAAAAAAGGACGGACATGGTATCATCTCATTTTTAATCAGTGGGGTCTCAAGGTGGGTCACTAATCATGTCAATTTAACTGAAACTTGCATTTTTACACACATATCATCACTTCTCAGAAAGAAGATTCTGCTCAACATGAAGATTTTCCAGTGACTGGACCCAGAAAAATTAAGGTAGTGTTAACAGATCCATAGGAGACAGACTTGGTGAAGATGTATTAATAATGGGAAATGTCATTTGATAATGCAGGTTTCTCCTTTAAAATACACACTGAATAAAAACAATTCTAATACTCCTGAAATGCTTTGTTTCATTATTCCCCAAATTGTAACAAGCAATGTTTTGGAAACAAACCTAAATATTTTGGCTTATTTAATTCCAAATTATACTGTATCTGTCTGTACTGCTGTAGGACTTCTTAGAGTAACAACTCCCATGAAACAGATTCGCTGGCTCATACACATCTCCCACAACATACCACCGTTTCATGCCTCCTGTACCACACCACACAATTTGCAGTTCTGCCAAGGATTACAGCACATAAGAGACTGAATGTTCTCACTCCATTTTCGAGCATAGTCTGTCACAAATACAGTTTTTCATTGTTATTTTCATTTTTTGTTCAGTTCAGCAAAGACTTTTTATTTGGGACAAATTTGCTTGAAATTAAATATTCTGTCTTTCACGTACATGACTAAACATCACTGCGGAGAATGAAAAAAGGGAAAACAAATATTTTCTTAGAGAAATTTCCAAGACAACTTTCACATTCACCTCAAAATTATTAACTTTAAGCTCTATTAAGTTCTGTGCAAGACCAAAAGGACTATTGGTTAGTTCTGTAAAAAAATATTATGCACATGGAAAACAAATAAGCAGGATGTAGGTAGCTAATCTAATGCATTTATATTTCCATACACAACTCTGTCTCCACTTTTTCATACATTTCAGCATAAACAGTTTTCAGACTATGCTACTGAGCATGCCTTAGAAAGTACCTCAGCCTGTGCTGTGAAGCTCTGATCGTATCCCCATCTACCTAACCCACTCTTTTCATAAACTCGACGTTGCTCAGCTTACAGCAAGTTTCATCCCCAACACCAGTTTCCCCCGAGTCCTTAATGAACAGGACTCCCCACAAACCTAACACGGAGCTCAACTCTCCTCTCAGTGCCAGCTCCTGTCTTTGCATAAGCACATTCGTTTCGCCCAACAGCGACCTAACTCCAAGCTGTCAGTTCCTCCAGGATGAGAGGAAGAGTACCAGGTGCCCTTCTTATGGAAGCTCCTCCATTTTTCATCGAAATGACTGAGTAAACAGAGAAAGAATAGCAAAGAATATTGCTATTGCCTAGGGGAGCCAAGAGGGCAAAGAGCTGGTGTCTAGTCCCTGTTGCAGTTGCTGGATGTCATTCAGTACCTGCTTAACATAAAACAGAAGCACTCACAGCAAAGACTGGGTGAAATATTAAGCTGTTAAATGAAAAGGGGATTATGACCAATTCCTCCTGAGGGTATATTGTTTAAGAAAATAAAAAAATACACCACGCCACACACAGCAGAAAACCACCACCCTACTTCTATGCTTGAAAGGAAACCTGAAATGATCCAGAGCTGGTGCAAACCCCATTCTGAGCCATCACCTAGGAAGCCTGAGGGCAGAGAACTGTGTGTTAGAGGGCAGTTCCCCAAAAACACATAGTGAGCTCTCAGTCTTTTGCCCTCTGTCCCTCTTAAGTGTTTCACAAATCTGGCCAAAGTACCTCAAGCATTATATGGTGTCTTTGTTCGTAAAGGCTAGCCATGCTACCATGCTCACAGGGCACAAGCAATCAGTAGAAGCACATTCTGCTGCTATTCTGCTGCTATTCTTTTCAGTTCCAGTCTTTTTGAAGACAACATCTCCTGAGGCATTGTTACCGTGAGCTCTCTGCCCCTCAACCTGACCTCCCCATAAACAGTATGTAGACAGGGGCTAATTGAGCATGCACCAACTAAGGCCCATCTAGCATGCAAATATGACTATGAGTCAATCATCTCCTCCCCATAACTAGGGGGCAGCCTGGAGCCCATGGAGCTCTCCTGCACAGCAGCAGGCTGCACTGCAGAACCTCCTCTTGAGCAGGGACGCCTCGCAAGGTTACTCCTTGAGGCTCCTTACCCGCCACAGATCCTCGGTAAGTCATTAACAGCATGCTGAAACTTTGCAAAACTTCGTGAAACTTTGCTGAGTTATATCTCTAATTGATTGTGCACATAACCCTTTAGACCTAAACCATTGACCAAGTCTGGGACTAAGATCTGATCCAGCCACACCCAGACTCCTCTGGGGAGGAGTTTGGAAAGCAAGGGGGTCCAGTCTGAACCTCATGACTCAACAGGAGGGTCTCCCCTGACACTTTCATCTGACCCTGTCCTCCACACAGTAAATAACCAAGTGAACTTTGCCATCAAACCTCATTAAATCATTGTCTTATTTATGATTGAACTTTGTTAAATCTATCTTACCGTGATAAAACATAGTGCTGCTTCTCCTTTATGAGTGAAGAGCATTACTCTCCACTCATCCACAACAGGCATACAGACCCCGACTGCCTCGCTTCTACTATCCTCATGCATTCTGCACTCAGCAAAAATAATTCCTTGCTCTTGATAACAAAACACTGATGCCTTTACGCAGGGCCTGAACCCAGTAAAGACATTTCTATTGACACAAGCCTGAAGTAGGTGCTAATTTCTGCTATTTAAACCATATTTTTACATCGAGCCCAATATTAAACAGCCTAATAGACCTGTCTAGTGGACAGCTTCCCTGAGATGCAGTCAATATTTTATTTCAAATGAGTTTAATGCATCTACAGCTTTTCTGCTATAATGGGGTCATCACTAACAATAATTTATCTTTTTTTATGCATGTGCATTAGTAATTTAATATTTGATCACTCAGAATATATCAGAAAGAAAAGAGAAACCAAAGGAAATCTCATCTGCAAAACAAACTCACTGTGAAGACGTCCAAGCTGACAAGGAATTTGAACTCAAGATCAGGGAGCATAAGCTTGAGGGAGCTCCAGCCACTAATTTCAGAGCTGAATTTAGCCTTATATTGTTTATTTTTAAGGCTTTTGTGCATATTCCCCTCTATAATTTGCATGTCACCTTGTTCATTATTGAAATAGCATGTCAGTACATGTCTAATGGAAATAATTACTATAAATTGTTTAGAACTGTGAAGCATGCAGGACTAAGCTTTCAGTTCAGCAGTAAGTCTATATAATCACACTGAGAACTGCTCTAGAGACTTTTTATAAAGTAATCAAATTCTGAAACTTAGCAATGCAATTGATTTTCTTGTCAGAAGATCTACATCACTGCCTGGGATGCCAAATGGCTGATGAGAAATATTGTTACCTATAAGCCTAGGAGCAATCACCCACCCACCAAAAAAATTGAGTAGGTGGGGGTCTGTTTTAAATGAGTCATGTAATTATCTGTAACATATTGGTACAGTAAAACAAGCAACATCTGAGGAATATGCATTGTACTAAAAAGCTTCTTTTTCTCATTGGCACTTTTTCCTCCTCAAATAAGGCTCCCTTCTTTCATGCCATGTCAGAAAAAGACACAGGATAATGTTGTAGCTTTCAATAAGAAGCTGCTTCATTAACAAGTGAGGTATGTCACATCCCTTCACACCTTGCTGTATGACTGCAACAACTTGACAAGACAAACCCTAACACAATGCATCAGCCAAAATATGTAGAGATACCACTTGTAGAAATGTGCTGTCATGACAGGATTTCTTTACTTTTTGCTCTGCAGGTTCTCCTTGCTGAAGGCCGCACAGGCGCTTCAAAGACATCTTGGCAGGCCACACACTGACACATACATCCCAGTATTATTCACTAATATGAAGTCACATGGCACAGGTCTCTGAAGTGGAATTGTGGACAGTGCCACAGTACTGTACACTGATCTTTTATTCATTCTCAGCTTTTAAAGTGAAACTTCCAAACCCAAATAAAAGGCATGCGAGGAAGGCTATTACACAGGAATCCATGTTGTACTCCTGAATTTGCTATTTCCTATGCGGCCTTTTGGATACCACTTCATCTTGCCCTATCTCAGTTGCCCAGTGTGAAAACAAATACAATAGTATTTCACACCTCAGGGTTATTACAGAAATACCCTGATCATTAGTTAAACAAGTCAGGAACATTTTCAAAAGTGGCTATGGAATTCAACTGTCCAAAGACTTTGAGTGAAAGACTTGTACCTAAGTGTGACGTACAATTTTTAACCACTTTTTTCCCGTAGTATAGTACAGAGTCCCAGTACAACCTGCTGTTGATCTTCAGAAGTGTCTCAGGGTCTAAGGACTGCAAGACACATTAAAATTCAGAACATCTGTGCTCCTAAATTCCATTTAGCACATTTTAAAGGTTTCTCCTATACCATACATTAGCCACAAGCTTTGATTATGAGCATAATCATCACTGTGCAAGTTAAAAGTACACATTTCTAAAACTAGGAAAATTGTATGACATAACTGTTTGACAAAGTTATATGCAGAGAGTTCATTTCACTGAAACACCGAGCGTTGCAGTTATCATTAGTGAAACCTCTGACAGTACGCCCTGTGGCGAATAACAGGTGCTGGGCACTTTTTCCTTACGAACCAATCTGCTTCTGCACCATACTGATCTTAAGTGTCTTCTACTTTACCGTTCAGGATAAGTAACTCCTAGTAAATGAGGTACAGCAATCTGACCTCTCCAAGTCTCAGTTTTACAGAGCTTGTAAAACAGATGAAGATATTGAACTATGAGTATCGATATTCTTTTAATATGTTCAAAATCCCTAGAAGAAAGGAGGTAATCTAAGGCCTTGTTAGCCATTAATTTATTTTCACGTCTGCTCAAGAAGCGTGACCCTCTCACGTCCCTTTACCCCAGGGAACTCATGATCACCATCACCCATGCCTCCCCGCCCCCCCAGATCAGGTATGCTACCAACATGCAGTAAGATAACATGCCTGGGCATTTATATTGCTCACAAATCCCTTTCTTACATGTGTGTTTTCCACTGACTACAGGCAATTAATTGAAATTTTTTTCAGATGGAAAAATACTGAAGATGTTTCCTGTGCTTCCAAAGGCTCAGGAGAATTCAGAGATGGTATTATATACACCTTATTCCGCTGTTTCAGTCATCCAATGCATCAGAGAAAACTTCACAAAACTTTTCCGAGACTTTAAAGTCCAAACAGTTCTAAAAATTACTTTCAGAACACTTTGGCTCAACTAAAAAATGGGATTGAAATATCTGGTAGCTAAGTGACAAGCACAAGCCACAGTGAAAAGTAAGATCATCTAGCGTATAATAGCTAAAGGATTGATGTGTACCTCATATGTTCACACCTCAGCATTCATCACTAGTTAAAACCTCCACATTGGAACAAGCCTAGAGAATTTTAACTGAGCATTCAAAACAGTTCCTGCTCCCCCCTTCCCAAGAAATCAAGAATGTTGAAAAAGCCTGAAAATTTATCTAAGAAGTCCTCTAAGACAAGTGGATAACCTAGACTTCTCTTATGACAACAACCTATGCATTTAAATTTTCTCAAACTGTTCCCCCTCTGAACTGGTTTAAATTCAAGGTTTTTTGAGCAACAACACCTGTTTCCTCTCAACTACTCTCTCTCTCACCTACAGATTCTCTAAGAAACTAGTGTCAGAACGCTTTAATGAATACGAAACAAGCTGTACTGACAGGCCTGCACAGAGCGTGCATGCCTTTCGCTGCCCCTTTGTGAGGAGAGACTGCAACGGGAAGCGAGGCTTCTAAAACCTGTACCTGAGCTCTGGTTTATTCCCTATCAACTTCTGCTTTTCAACAGCACTGATGCAACTGATTTATTACTTGTTTATCATGGCCAGCAGTGAACTGACTATGCAGCTCACTTTGACAATGATGCTTTGAAAATTCCAGCTCCGGAGAAAAAAAATAGAGAAAAACTTCCAAATATAATAGAGAGAACATTACTGTTGTGAAATAACAGCCACACTCATCATGCTGTTGAGCAAGAAATACAGGGTCAAGCTACTCTAGGCCATCTGTGAGTACAATTTGGTGCTTTTTGCTGTGGTGAACAAGTCCCAGCATATCACAGGAATCCTTTGCTGTTACGCTATTACCAAATGCAGAACCTCTTTACTGCTACCAGGGCTTTTCCTGCTAAGACACCAAAGATTTCTTTAGTACATTTGGTCACACTGTGGGAGCCTGTGTTCAGCAAAAGTCCCAAGCAGCAGAACTGAGCTTTTGAGGGCTGGGAAAGGCAAGAGAATGGCATTTTACACAGCTCTCACTATACATGCGTTATTGGGAGAAGGATCAAGTCTATTCCAGAGTTTGAACAAGATCTGTGTGCTCCAGCCTCTGCAATGGGGCTGTTTCCATCATCTCACCTCCCCTATACATGATGTACCTGAATTACACACATGCAGATTATAAAGACATTAACACAATCTATCTTGTCTGACCTCCTGCCTGAGAAAGGCCCTAGTACTTCCCTGAACTAACCATCCCTTAACATCACTTCCAAACTTAAATTAGGATCCCAGAGAATGCAACAGCAATGGCAAGCTAGTAAGTTATTCAGGTTAACTACCTGTACTACTAAAGCAATGCACCTTATTTCTGAGTGTGTATCATGATACATCTATGCCCTAGAATAAAGACGCCTCTGTTTTCATATCACCTGTGAACATACTGTCTGATTAAATTCCTCCCAAGTCTTGTCTTATGTAAAATAAATGGACTGAACTTCCTTGAATCTCTCAGTATAGGACATATATAAAGTTACTCTCTGGGCTTCCTCCAGCTCCTCACTGCCCTTCTTGAATTGCCTGTGGACAGTCTTCTAAGAGTCATTGTGCCCTTACCAGATAGTCTTTGCTACTAGTGCTGTTTTCTTGTTGAGACACTAAAGATTTCTTCAAGTCTAATCAGCTGCTCCCTGGGATCTTCAAGCAAGCCCTCCGATTCCTTGTTTGAATCTTTCCCAGAGCTACTTTTAATTTGAAAGTATTAAAAACGCATCTCTTTCTCAAACTCCGCTTTTCAAGTGAACAAAATAACTCTCTGATCAGCATCTTCTGCAGTTATTTACCATCTTCACAATCACTGGGCCATTTGTGAACACCACCAGTATTAATACTGGCTTTCTTCTGGAGGCCACTTCCATCTCATTCATTCTGTCCCAGGCTCCCATTCTGCCCAAACTGCAGTTTTTCTGATGCTGCAATGTAACCACCTTTTCCTACAGCACAGTGAACAACTTCCCTCAACCCACAAAGCTCCTCCTGGAAACATTCCATTCTAGACCACTGCTTTTCTCTGTGTATAACCCTACCTGGAAAAGTCTTTCTTCTCCAAACACACCCCATTTTCCTTTTCTATATGCTACCTCGCAAGTTAGGCCAGAGTATGTTTCTATCCTAAGTCTCAGCCCTACCCTTTCACTGGTAGGAATGGATCGATAACCTATCTAGACTTCAGATAGAGCAGGTAATCCCAAGATCCAGATTAAAAGAAAAGAACCTCCAAGAAGGTAAATCTGAATAGCTTCATCAAGTACATAAAGCTATATATATAGATAGATATCTTTTTCTTTAAATCAGCTAAACATATTGCTTGGAGTATTATCTAAATTTTATTGAGGGGTGACTGGAGAAAACATCCTTTTTTTCCTTGTCAATCTACAAAGGTTTCTCTACACATTCCCAGTATTACAGAAAAGGCTATGTTCTGTGTAACAGCTGACCTATACATTATACAACGTGGAGAGAGAAACATTTGATGCTTTAATAGTCTTTTCCTTCAGCTCCAAAATCTTCCAAAAGCATCTATTTAACACATACTACAGAAAAAGCTGAGTACAATCTGGTTCCACAACCCTTGCTAGTGTACAGACTGGAAGGGGAGAGCATGGCTTTCATCTCAAGATGAAACTGAGAGACTTTCATCTCAAGATCACCAGAGCGGCAGGGGGCAGACGAGAGGCGGTGTAAGAGCTAGGCAATCCATTCACCTGCCTCACCCTAATACTACACTTCTGTGTATCAATATAGAGGAGCATAAACTGGTTTCTCTGGCTGTTGTCCATCTACCCTCATATTCTCTCATCTTTCAAGGTATATCTCTCAGTGAGCTACCATTTTACCCACCCACTATACAAAGGACTGTTAGACTGAAAAACGCTCATTCCAGACTTGCAGAATCCTGCCCAACTTGAAGACAACTTTTATAAAGGCCCAGATATTTCCTGCCTTTTTGCATTAGTGTTCAGCACAAAGCATACTTTCATGTTTTTTCTTAACTACTTTTATTACATCTTTCTCTCTCATTCTCTCATTTAAATAAAAGCCCTGGAAACCTATGGTTTCATAGATTGCCCGCAACCCACAATTTATGGATGCTACTTGCAACCTTCAAAAGCTTTTAAAAATAGTACTGGATCTATTATTGTGAATTACAGTAATTGCAGCAAAGATTTAAGAGGCACTTTGAGAAATTTCAATTTCATAGTATGTTTCTGAACCCACTTCCTTGGCATCTGGGGGAAAAAGCAGTTGTTTTTCTGAAAGAGCTTTTCTTCCTATCTTTTGATAGGAAACTATTTTTGATACTGAAACTTCAGTATCAAAATTTTTCCCTTAAGGAAAAAAAATGCTGGGTTTCCAATTCAAGCTGTAGCAGAGGCAAAGACAGTATAAAACTAGATTCTCACATCAGCTGTATGAGTATAAATGGAAAGCAACCCCACCAGAAGAGCAGAGGCTTTGGGATCTCCATACTCTTCAGTCTTCCAAGAGTTTTTTAATCTGAGATTAAATTATTAAATTGAAGGGCCTGATCCAGTCAATATTTTCTTATGTGCATAAACAAAATTGAACTTAGGAACGTGCTATTGGTGTGAACATTAGCAGGTTTGGGCCTGAAGAGATAAGACTTCATTGGTATGCAGGACTAAAACCCTTCGAGGAGCTCCCCAGCTTTCCGTACACAGCTGCCCAGCACCTATCACAAAAGCAGCCCACTGCATTTGGAGAGCACAGGAACCATGTGACAATACACTAAGCAGAAAGGACAGGGAGGCCTGCTCCTCTACTTTTGCCTTCCAAAAGGAAGCTTTTCCTACCTTAATCCTAAAAGTACCTCTACAGTCTGGACACACCTAAGATAAAGGCTGGAAGAGACACATCTGCAGACAGACAAGATTTGAGCGTACAGCAAGATGGAGAAGCAAGAAGACAACATAATGAGCCAGATCAGAGACAGCTGAAAGTATTTAAGATCCTAAGGGCTTCACAAAGAGTTTGCTCTTACTATGCTGAGAGCAGTCCCAGAGGAAAGGATCGGCTCACAAGGACAAAAGGAAATTTGTTATGAAGCCCTTCAATTTCCAGAGCTTTCTTCAAAAAACAAAAACAAAGCAAACAAAAACAAAAAACACTCACCACCAACTGGTGGTTTTGGGGTGCTCACTCCAAGGACAAGGTGCAAGCAGATCTCCTTGAATTCTCTAGCTGATACTAGCTTGAAAGGTAAGTCTCCCTCACCTGGGCCATCACTGATATATTCTCTACAAATTAGTACCCATTGCACCCAACTGGAACTACATGCCATAAGCATATTGTTTTGAAATTTTATAGACAGCCTCCTAAAATTGCCCTCCCCCCCATTAACATATAAGATAATTTTTTTTTGTCTGGTGCAACATAGTAACTTTTGCAGGTTTAGATGCCATCCAGACCCATTCCCCTAAACTCAGCTTAGACTTCCTGTTTCTTTAAAGTTGTGAAATGAAACCTGGGTTGGGGGGAGGGGGAGAAGAGAGGAAGAAGGGATATTAGTTTTAAGTAAAATAGCGAAAGAATTGCAAGTATTAAATTCTTTTTATACAAGTACAGTGTCAGTGGCAGAGCAGCAGAACAGAAGTATCTTGCCTCAAAAATAAGAGCAACTTTTAGGAAGTAAAGAAATGATCATTAGTATCATTGGATTTGAGTCCTGATTTGTGTGCTACTTGCAAGGCAGTTTCATTGATGGCTCATCAAGCTTTAAATTACTGGTATGGGAGCAATCATGTTGTTCAGATACCGGGAGGATTAGCTATTACCACAGGGATAGGAGCTGAATCAAACTCTCTCCATCTCTCTCCTCCCCTTCCTTCACCTCCCCACCCCCATACTACAGATATTATCAATGCTCACGTTTGGATCAACAGCCTGCAGAAGCTTGGTAATACCCGTTTTCAAATTAGTGACGCAGGCAACTGTTCTACTGATTAGACTCAAGCACAACTACATTAGCCCATCTTGCACTGGATCTTAAAATTACTGTCCAGCAGGCTTTGAAGCAGGTCTTCTGCCAGATTTGCACTGCCATGACCCTGAACTCTCCCCTTTCTCTGAAATACCCAGCTCCAGAAAAGGCAGCACTAAAACAAAAGAGAACAAAGATTCTGGACTTCTCACTTTGGCTTCTTGGAAACAAGGAACGAAGAGCCCTTCAGCTACTTTGGATTTAAGAGGAGAGTTGCAATCTTTCTGGACCTGTGAACTGAAAAACCACCCCAATAAGCATTTGTTCCCTTTGGTGATAAAGCATGAACTAACAGGAGACACAAGACAGGAGGGGGGCAAACCGAACTAAAAGTGGTGGAGAAAGGAGGCTGAAAACAGAGGCTTTGGGCATATTATTGCCTGAACACTAAATGCAATGAAGTCTATTGCATATATGGCAACATGCCAAATACTAATGGTTTATGTAAATTCCTGTTACAACAGCATGGTAACAGCACAATAAAGGGACTCCTTCCACACGCAGCCCGCTCTCACCCCTCCGTTGCTTTGAACGGCAGGACAACAGGCGCTAACTTGCCTATTTCAGAGGTGGAACGGGCTGGGCTGCCTCTGGTAACCCTGACACACACAGACCCAAGGCACATCAGCTCCCCAGACGCTCCTCCTGTACCACAGCAATCTATTTCAATACTTACTAGAGCATCGCAGCGGCTGTTGAATAAGCTCTTTCTGAGAAAACTCTATTACCAAGACACATTTTTCCTGAGGATTATTTTTCTACTGCTCTCCTAATGAAAAAGATAACTACATTGCCCACATACTGTAAATAACAGTAAGTGCTTCTGCTTTGTCTTGTATGGCTCAGATTCACATAAACTACAACAGAGTGAGAGGCAAGCTTACTTTGCCCACAGTATTTTATTTTAATTTCTACAAATGCCCTGAATTTGTATACTTTACCACTCAGTGTGCAGAATTTTTACAGTTAACAGATGTTCCTTTAATAGGTCCACTTAGTAAGAACAGTCTGGGGACCCCTCCTCTGCCTGGTATTAGCTAAAGCTACAGGACAAACCTGATATGCCAAGTTACCTGACGGTAGGATGTACAGTCAGAAAGCTCCAACAATACTTAGCAAGTGGTAGATGACATATTTAATTCCTTCAGCAATGTTCCCCACTAACACACGTTTGGCTTTCAGTGGCTTTACTCCTTCCTTGTTAGCGATATACTGTAGAGCCTGGAGCAACGTACTACAGTTCAGAAGGCAGCCAACTATCACTGCTTTACAAAACAATCTGTTGCTGAATCAATATTTTCATGGCCTCCAGCTACTAGAAATGTCAGTATTTTTAAAGCTGCCAAAACACTGAAATGTCATTTTCAAATCAAGGCGTAGATGCTGATCTCCATTACACTTGTATAATTGGATGTCAGCAGAATCACTCGGGATTTGCAGATGTAACAGCTCAGAATATGGCTTCATCATCTTGTTTATTTTCTATCTTGTCTCATAAGCCATTATTTTTAGAACCCTTAATCTTGAGGGAAGGTAACAAGCCAGAGACTCAGGCTCTTATTAGGACAGCTGTTATAGTTCCTTATTTCTCCACTTACCAACTTCCTTGCGGTCTGTTACACTTCTGCTGCAGCAATGGGTAGAAGGATCATCAAAGAGCAGGCGCGTGCCACAGCTGGAGTGCTGACCAGACTCCTCCCAGCAAACTCTGTGCTCCTTCGGATCTCATTGCTTAGCTTCCGTTCTGCCGTTCGTTTTCTCCTCTTTCTGTATTATTAGCCAAGTTTTTGTCAAACAGTTATTTTCCAGACAGGATTCCTGTCTCAGAGCTGATAATCCAGAGAACAAATCCCTCACTTTGAATGTTCATTTTTACTCAGTAACAGACTTCTCCAGGTCGTACCTCATAATGTGCTCACACACACACAGAAAAAAAAAAATTTAAATACGATGTCTGACTGTGCAGTTAGTAGTGAGAATTAGTGGCTATAAGATATTCAACAACAAAAGATGATGATCAGATAAATCTAAAGTAGGAGGAGGAAGGAACTAGGTAATGCTTTTTCCACCTGGCTAGACAGACCCCCACTACATGTCATCATCCCAAAGCACAGTGGAAAAGGAATGGCATGAGCCAGAGAAGAACTGTACAGAGCAAAGGCCAGGCACAGCTGCAGCAAACAAGTTGGCCCACAGTCTCTTGGGTCAGCAGACAACCAGCAACTGAAGAGAGTTAATTAATATTTTTGGTGCATGACCATGCTCTTCAGTTTTAATTGGTGACAAGTGAGCAACCAAAGAAATGTAAGTGGAATTTCATTTATCTGTATGCAGCAGATCAATATTCACTCAGCATGCAACAACTCCTTGCATCTCAAAGGGATAAAATAAATTGTCAGTCAGTAGCATGCTTTTGTTGTTGTTGGAATTTTTCTAGCTAAATTATTCACCTTCTCAAAAGGCAATCTGATAAATGTTTATTTCTTCATGATGCATTCTAACAACTGCCGATTTGTGACACTCGCAGTGAACAGAATTTAAATTCAGAGCAGGGCTCCAGGAGAACACTAAGCAGTACAAACGCGAAAGGGCTGCAAGAACTCTCCCCCTCCCCCCCCCCCCACTTCAGATATTGCAATGGCCTCCCATGGTATAAGGGGCACTAATTAAATTTAAGAGATGTAATAAGTGAAAAATTCTCCTGCTCATTTCACAATGAAAGCCAACTCGACAGCACTGGCAGTAGCAGCAGCACCAGAACAGCACAGAAGCACCAATTTCACAGCCAAGCAGAAGAGACAGTAGAGCTATAAAGTTCACTGATGAGTGTTAGCTGAGGGCAGTCCTGTAGAGCAGTGGTGAGAGTTTCACAGGCACTTTCCTCAAGAGGGTACAAAAATCAGACTATCCATTTTGCCAATAATAATCCTTGACTGGTGTCATTTTCAATGTCATGGAAAAGAAAATTCAGATTTCTCTTATACCTTATCAAAAAATTGAGCTCCTACAATATACTATGAAATCTGGAATCATATGGAGTCCTGGAAACAGAGATAGTTAAAAATAAATTTTCTTCATCAAAGCATTTCAGATTTTAAGTATTACTATCTCATGGGTTTAACTTTTTTTTTCCTTTTTTCTTTCTTTCTTTTTTTTACACTAAAGTACAAGTCTTCTCTATTCGTATCAGTTCTATTAGTTTCAGTGCTGAAAAGATGTAGATGCAAAATTCATATTGTGAAGAGCCCAAAAAGATCATGCTCCTGCAAACTACTATGAATATGATCATTAGTGTCAATTTGAATCATTTCACATGAACATAGTGCTAAGTATCCTCAGGATCATGACAGAATCACAGTTGTGATTTTATGTGTTGGCTAACAGAGTTAGAAAAGATCAGAGGGGAAGATTCTTGGGAATACAAAAAGATTAAATGATTACCCAGGGAAGTTAAATGTTTTGTAATGTTTTGTTCAAACACACACTACAGACAGAGGATAGCTGGGTAGCTTCAAGAAGATTTGGGTCTCAACGTAGATCTTGAATGATGAGAAAAGCAGCATTGTGATTCTGCACAGAGAGCCTCCAAAGAGTAACATGGTGGAAAGCTGGCAGAGAAAAGGAAAGGGGTTATGATCATTATTAAAGCAGAGGGAATATGAAAAATGCAAAAAATGCGGTATAAAAAAAAAAGCACAGCGGAATGACATAAGATGTGAACAGGATAAGACACAAAAAAGAATTTGATGAAGCATAAAGATGGGATTCATTTAGGGAAAGGCATCACAGACAGGATGTTCAGAGCAGTTGCATTTTCATATATGCTAGAAGAGGGTGATACAGCTTTGATAAGCAGCTTGCAAGGATGTTGCAGTAATCCAGATGGTAAGTTATGAGAGACTGTTTGAGAGTTTTAGTGGGAGAGAATAGAAAAGGGTAAATAAATTTATACTGCCCCATTCTTAATGTGTCATATTTCCTCATTTGATTCAAATGCTGCTGATTTTACCTTATACCGGAGGGAAAACATACAAATAGGGAGCAGAAAAGAATATTGCACTGCGGGAAGAAGAATATATTGGTAAACATGAATTAATCTCTAATAATTATTTTAAAACAATTAGGCAAAGAAATACAAATTGCACATGAACTGTAATTTATGTTAAATGCAGCTGTAAGTGCCACATGCATGGGATTGGCCTACATCCTCAGACAGAAATGAGGAAATATAACAGATGTTGTTGCTGCTCAACGTTAGGCAACATGAATGACTCCACTTGTTTCCAAAATAAAGATAAAAAAGCAAGAGAAATGAACATTAAGAACCTAAATTCATAAAATATCAAATATCTCACTTAGCTGATTCAATGTGTGACACCCTTTCTCACTACAAACTTCACAGCTACTGCTAAGTGATGGTAAAAGGAAGGAAGCAAAGGAGTGGCATTTGTGTAAAGTGATGGAGCTTTGACATAAGTCACAGCAGAGACGAGACCCTAAAACTTGTAATTTAGAAACTTTCAGAAAATTTGGGGTTACAAAGCTTAAGGTTATAGCCTCAAAGAACCTTCTAAGGTTATGTTATATTGGGGAGGGAAGAGTGACATAGTTTAACTGTTGACATGGGAGTTATTTAGGAAAAAGTATCTGAAGCTTTTCAGAAAACAGCCAGACCTTTGCAAACTGAAAGAACTCCATCCATCCCATGAGGCTGCTCTGAAGGACTTTTTAAATAGGATACGAGTTTCAGCCCTCTCACCTGCCGGCTGGTGGGACTAAACCACAGTGCTAGCTCGCAGCAAGTTCTAAAGGATGTTACCAAGATGTAATTCCTGCTAGCCCTGACTTGCATCTTTAGCCTAATGACACCGTCCGTTTTACTCTTCCAGGACAAGGCTAATCTAGACAGAGCAAGGACTGCAAAGAGCAGGTCTGTAGTCAGTCAGTGAGAGATGGATGTAAGAGATGGAAGGAAAGCGGAAAAGCGCAGAACCTGCACACAGCTAGAGTCTGGGTCAGACAGGAGTCCCTCTGCTTGGAGGCTCTTCTTTTGTAGATAGGTGCTTTCTGCCTTTTTTTGTTTGTAGTGGACATTTAGGCTCCCCCCCCTCCCCACTGTTGCTATTTTGAAGTTATCTTTTCAGCAGAAAGGCTCCTTGCTGCTCCAGTTTACCTCATTCCTTACTAATCACGGACTACAGTGACAGAACATGAGATGCCAGATACTGCTGGACTGGATTTTACTCTCTCGCCTTTTCCAGAGCTATGAGGGAGATCAAGAAAACTAGTTTTCTATTTTTATGTTCCCCTATGCCTCAGACTACTTTAACTGAGGAATCCAAAGATTACTGCCTCATTTTTATCACCACATATTCTCTCCTCCACATTCTCCTTTCTCTGAACTCACCCTACCAAAAAAAAGCTGTGTAGTAATACATTTGCACCATTAAGCAAACTATAGTAAGAATCCACAGTAATTGCTGAGAAATTTTTCATTTTTTAGCAAATGTAATTTGTCTGATGCCTACATATCCTCCCTCCCCACTGAGCCAGTGCCCTGATAATCATGCCAGCAACACACAGATACAGATCAAGTGATGCAACCAGCTCTATCTCAACTTTGACTTTCAACTTCACATTTTATTTGGATGCACATATTACTGTCTGAAAAATATAAAGACATTTTTTCCTCTAATGAAAACTGCTTTTAAGCAGCAGTGAAACTGCCCCAGATTTAGATAAGGAAGGAAGGAGTCTAATCCACCCCAATATGGGGAAAAGGGTGAAATCGTTAGCTGTTCACAGAAATAGGTCATCTCAGAACATGCAAATTAACAATCCAAATTAAACCAGCTGCAAAAGCATGTTCGATATATTTGTGGCTCTAAGGACATATTTTGCCTCTCTCAAGTGACAGGTGTTTCTCAGTGTTTGACATAGCAGAATCCAGCTTATCTAATTTTGATGCTAGTGAAGACGTCATATTTTTCAAGTGCATTGTTACCAATTTGTTCACTCACTTCATAAGAAAGGTCTTTAATTCAAGCATGCAAATCTCAAAAGTAAATTTCCAGTTGTTGTTAACTGTGCAAGGTCCATATAGGCACGTCTTGTGTAGCCGCATTGACCCCCTTCCGCCTGTGATGGATTAACACGGATTAACAGCCAGCCCCCTTGTTGACATGATAAATGCAGTGAGCGTTCACCTTCCTGAGTAACAGGGGCCCAAGGATGGGTACCCAGCTCTCCTCCTCCATCTACACGTGTCCACCACTACCATCAGCTGGAGTAATTGCATTTCAGGATTGCCTAACAGCTCTAAGACATGAACGGAAAGGATTTTAGGGGGAAAAAATCTTTAATGTTAAGAAACACCTAGAAGTAAGATGAACAATTATCAGAGAAGTTGATTAGCATAGTAATATACAAAAAAAAAGTTAACAGAAGTATCAAGATCACAGAACACTAAAATAACTTGAGATTTGATTTTTGCATTTCATTTGAATCAAGGTGAAGCAGTTGTTTTTTGTAATGACTTTACTATCTGATGTCCACAAAAAGCAGCTAGAACACAGTATATTAATTTTATTTGTATTTTATACATGCCTGAATATTCCTAAATGCAAGGGAGCCTGAAAATTCACTGGAAGGAGTCTGATGAAAGTCATCTGAAATTTTTGGAAGTTTCTGCCAATTTTTTTCTTTTAGTAACATCTTTATATTTAGCAACCCTGCTAGAACCATTTTTACTACTAACATAAAACAGCTTCTTAAAAGAGACTGCAAAGACAGTATCTCATTTCTAATAGCCTTCCCAGTATTGCATTCAAGCAGCTAAAATTACAAAAGACAATCCTGTCCTGTAAGTATATGCACAATCGAAGGGCTGAAAATGTTCAAGCGTAGTATTGAATATTTTAGGTATCCAAAAGGCTTCCTGAGCTACATAAAATGGCTATGACATAGCTAAACACAGGTACACATAAACGTATCTCCTGAAACACGAAGACAAAACCTGGGATGACCCTTTTTGTTATGTTTGACTTAAATTTAAATCCGACAGCGAAATATCCACTTCTTGCCTGTTTTGCTTCAAGTCTTACTTTATAAAGTTCCAAAACACTTATAGAAGAAAGAGCATTAGAATTTGGTTCCCAAGAACACCAAACTGAGTGTACAACTTCTTAGCATTTGTTGAAGTTGTGTGTTGATATCCGTAACCATCACCACTTCTATCAGTATTTTAACAATGAACATTTTGGCAATTCTGGAAGAGTTCACTGAGAATGAAGTGCTGGAATCAGCAAACATTTATTTGCACCAAGAGCTCTGGTGACTTTGGATGGACTGCTTGCCTGAGAAGAGATTCTACAGCCATCACTAACGTGAAAAAGTAATGTCCTGGGCTTCCTCTCTAACCTTGCCATGGAGGTTGAACCCGCCAACAATTGCAGCCCCAAATACGTAACTCAAGCTCAACCTAAGTCGTATTACCTTACTGCTACAAAGGCTGTCTCTATGGCTTACCATGGACAGAATTCCAGGTTTCCCTGTAATCTGCAATCAAGTGCTATAAAACTGTATTTATCCATGACATGCTGCTTTTACTGGTATGAATGCTTATCAAGTGCCAGTACACTTAGAGCAAATATATCCATAAACGAAGGAACATATCAGCTGATGCTTCAAAGCACAGGCTGTGCCCTCTGATTCACCGCCTCCTCCCCCTTTGCTGTCACATAATGGCAGAAACTTGGCTTCTAAATCAGCTGCTGAAACAATCATGGCCTGATGTAGCCATGAGAGACTGAGGGAACCAGCTCTCCCCCTAGAAATCCAGTCAATTAAATTCTGCCCGGAAGGGATCCAATCTAATATCAAAGATACTGCCATAAGGGTAAATTCCCTGGAGCACAGGGTTAATGATTTAGAGCATGTCAGGGTGGCCTGAAGCAGTTGAAACGAAGCTGCTTCTAAATAAATACATACATACATACATAGGGAAACAATCAAAATAAATGCATGCAATAATTACCAAAAAATAAAAAAAAATAAAAACAAACCACACACAACACCCACAGTCTACAGTAATTGGCACCCTATTTAAGTGCTATTCACATTTTTCTGAAATTTCACGTTAATGCTAGCATATTTTATTTCCCACGATTGCCGAAACATAACATACCAGAGTCTGATAATACCTGCCAAAAACCCAAGTGTGAGTCAATCATCCCTCAAAGTAACTGCAGGCCCTGCTAGGAGCTGATGAAGTTTGGGGGTTTTTTTGTTTTTTGTTTTTGTTTTGTTTTTGTTTGTTTACATTAAAACATGGAGGCTGAAGGTTGGACATCATCTTTGCAGATCGTAATTCTTTCTTAGATATATGTATTGTCATGGGCATTAAAATACAAGAACCCTCAGAGTCTCTAAAATATTTATTCCCAACATCCCTGTAAAGGTGTCTGACGATACAAAGACTAAGTTTTTCTAAACTTAAGACTCCAGCCACATCTATACAACTGCCTGCATATCTAAAAGTTCAAATGCATTCCTTTTTCTTTTTTTCCCTCCACCCTGCATCATTTCTGTGTTTGTCCCACTGCAAGTGCCAGACAGGCATCTATTTTTACAAATAGGATCCATCCAGTGCGCAAGAATTAACACAACTTTTTTTTTTTTTTTTTTTAAATGAAAGCCACTAGGCAAAAACAACCATAGAATACTGTTATTCTGCTTCGGAGGTTACCTTCAAGGCAAACTTTTCTGTCTAGAAGAGTTGAAAATTACGTAAGAAATTTTAAACCTTGCAAATATGGCTAATGATACAAATTCAGTGTCAGATATGTCCTTCTAAAGCACAACTGAGGAACATCTAGCAGAAGTACTGCTCAGACACACAGCAGCTGAGAGAAGAATCTGTATTACAGCCACTGCAATTCAGGGCACATTTGAAGAGGCAGGAAAGATACTGTTGTGATTTAGGTTCTGAACCAGACCACCATAAACTGCTGTGTTGAGCAAGTTAATTTCTCAGTGTTCCAGTTCCCCACCTATAAAATAAGGATTAAAAAGTAGTGCCAAGATATTTCTGCCAGGAGTAACCAATTCTACCTCCCCAAAAGCAGATTTGGGAACATAAGTTTGCTGGAGCAGGAGCACAGAGCTGCTAGAAAAGCAAGCAGCACTCATTCTCTTCAACCACTAACCAGGGCTTAGAGCATTTTCTCAGGATATGGAGGACTCACGGTCACTTCCTTCCTTATCATAAGGGATGCAAGTCTTTTTGTCTCATTAAAGCATCATGTATCACCATATTAAGCAGTGATCTTGTAGCTTCTCCCACTGGTCCTGTGCTGCTGCTAATAAATCGTTAAAAATTTACTTGACCAGAGACACAAGTCCATGTTCTTAATGGCCAAACAAGAAGTATTCTTGTTCTCTCCCTCTCTCTCTCTGTCCATTTACGCAAAGTGAAACAGTTCTAGCTAGAGAGAAAGAGTTTATCACCCTCAAATACAGAACCATGCCACAGCTATGACACCCTCAGAGAATACAAACACTCAAATTCCTTAAATCAAGTCTGACCGCTTTTCATTTGTGTAAGCTCAGCTGCTAAATTAAGATATCCATTAGTTTTACTCCCCCAAAATAAAAGCATGGTCCTTCCTCCTTATTTTTTTGGTGCACTACCTAATAAGATGTTTTAGGCAGGGACAATTTACCCATGTCAAGGACCATCAAAAGCTTTGGGAAGATATTTGAACTATTGTGATAACATGTAATCAATTCCTCAAGCAGCACGAAGGACCCAGCATAC
Source organism: Apteryx mantelli (assembly GCF_036417845.1). Classification (NCBI taxonomy): domain Eukaryota; kingdom Metazoa; phylum Chordata; class Aves; order Apterygiformes; family Apterygidae; genus Apteryx; species Apteryx mantelli. The sequence goes on along the minus strand of NC_089991.1, from coordinate 15,798,253 downwards.
ACAGAGCTCGCATGTATTGCAGTTACACCACTGAGAGCCAGAGGAATCCAAAGAATCAGAAGACGAGTAAAAGAGCACCCAATTTTTAACAGCAATGTTTAAAGATGTATATACATGCACTGTACAATTTAGTGTGTTTTAAACTACCTTTTTTATTATTATTATTAATAAAACCTCTGCAAAATAGCCTTTAAACACATTTGACTAAGCAGATCTTTAAGGAAACCATGGTAGTATTATATAGTTAGGAGCCTGGCTATCACCTTGTTTGTCAGCCTCATTCTAGTTGAGTTATGTTCCTCTTTACAAGCTGCATCTAATAATTTAATTAAGTGAATGGAGTTAGCTTCCAGGATCATTAAGAGACTGTTAAAACCATCAAAATGAAAACTCTCTAGAGCTGGACAAGTTTATGCTCATAACTGAAAAATATTTGGCCATTTTGTCTAATTAGTTCTACCATCCATTCACAGGAGTCCTGGATATTTTTGCTTTGTCATAAATATCATTTGCTTATGTGATTAAATCTACACAAAAAAGCTTGCTTTATGAATTCCCCAAGCTATAATTTGTAGCAAGCTAGTTTCTTATGACAGCTACCTCATATACATCTCATCCTACAACACAGGGAAGTAAGTGCTCCTCACCCACCTTATGGGCAGGGGCTAAGACACAGGAAAAGCTCAGAGGAGCTTCAAGTAGAGCAAGGCCCTGAACCCAGGGTCTCCCTCGGGTGAAGAGAGAGACAATTTCTTCATTAAATATATCTGGAGAATAGATCTCTATTAAAGAACTGCTAATAAAAAAAAAAAAAAATTTATTTTAAAAAATGGTGACAAAGCACAGGATTGAATGATAACTTGTTTTCTTTCAGGCCAACAGCCTCAGCTGGATCCCATGACATGAACAAGCAGGAACAAGATGCCGAGCATTCAGATACGGCGACACTATGTCCAATACTAGAATAAACCGGTTCTAAGCTGTCAAGGTGAGTAGACACCACGGCAATGGGCAAAACAAAAGAAAATAGAAGTTAAAACAGCAGCAGAACAATGAAGTAGACAGATACTTGTTACCACGGCAACCAAACAGCAAGCATATATGCTAGAAGGAGCCCTTGAGAAATTACAGGGAGAAATGAGAGAAACTGCAACAAAAACAGGGTTTTGGCTACACTAGACTTGAAGAGAGCTCCCTATTCCATATATGTTGGTAAGAGGACGACATTCAGACCACAGAACTCTATTATCTGTCGGCCAGTATCATCAGGAGCAACCCAAGTACAGGGAAATCAAGTTTAGGTGTTGTAATAAAGACATGGTACGAATGCAGACAAAGGGAGGTTTGAGTTCTCAGTTGAGAGAGACAGTTTGGAAGTCCTTGCTGTAGCCCATTCTCTCCTTTGGGTTGTATGGGGTCTGCATATTAGCAAAAACTCCTCCTTCCACTGATATCTTAGTGTTACACTACCTCCCAGCTGATAATCCAGATAATAAAATAATCTTGTAAGATCTCTCTTTATGGTCGAGTACATGTCACACGGAAGATTAAGTTCTACTTTCTCAATTTTTTTTTTTTTTTTTACTTCCCATGCAAGAAGTTGAGAAGTTCTACAGACAGCACTTGATGCTTCTATTGAGCATCAGCAAGGAGAAGAGGCACTGGTGAGCTACTAAGACATGGCAGCTACCTAGATCACCTTAAGTGCCTTTCACTCCCAGCTCATTAGTCACTCCAGTTTTCGCACCTCAGATCACCCAGACATTTCAGCATGCTGCAGGTAGCCGAACGGGCAGAACTTTTATTACCTCCTCCTTTGAAGAGGGAAAGGAGCCGCAGCAGCAGCCAAGGGTCCTTTACTTTCAAGCACTCCTTCCGAGTTGGATATTTAATGTTGGCAGTCATACTGTAAGCTCATTCCTTTAGAAAAATTCCTAAGGGAAGAAGCTGTACCAGAAATACTGGCTGAAATAGTAACCCTTCATCTTTAAGGTCACAGGAAAAACCCTTCTTGTAAGCTCAATGAAAACTGATCTGATGGATACGAACGAAAGCAAAAAGAGTTGCCTCCTGTATAAACGCCTCCAAAGTAAATAAAAACCTTGAAGGGAAATGACACAGTTGCAGAGTCAAGTGAAACAGCAGAAAGATAAATTATCTCAGGAAGCCAGATTTGCTCCTGTGCAATAAGTCACTAGCAGGACAAAAAAGACTGGAAATCATGGCAGGGTTTAATAAATCAAAAAAGGATAAACAGTCTGACCCACCAACTTGTGCCTTCTCCCTCTAAAAGAGCTTTACACAAGAAAGCTTTACCATTGGCAATTAGAATCTAATAACTGCTCCAAACATTTTAGATTATGCTTTTGATGGGGGTTAAAGGTGCTCATTTTAAACTGGAAAAGCAGATTAAGGTCTTACTTGAGAAATTAAAAACATATGAATAAAAAAGCAGAACTAGAAAGTTCAGCACAAGCACAGATGAAATAGAGCCATCAGGCCCCATTCTCTGTAAGCAAAGTAAACATATTTTGATTGAATTAGTCTGGATTTACAGGGCTGAGGTGAATGTGGTATTTGGACCAGTTATGGTCAATTTAAAAGGAAACAGCTGTTTTAAGAAACACCAATAGCACAGGAAATTCCAAATAGCAAGTAATCTTGGGCAAGGAGTGCAAACACCAGAAATCTTTCTCTACTGCCATGATGTACAATATTGACAGTTCTAAACATAAGTTATTAAAGAGATTATTTAATAACAGTAGACATTCCTATGAGCCATCTTTTGTCATTATACCCTGCAAAATGATTTTGTGTGCAAAACTGCAAAGAGAAGAGAATACTCCAAGGCAAATATGGCCAGGGCACAGAACCAGGATTCAGGAGACCCGCTTTCTTACCCTGTCACAAGCTCACGTTCATTTAATCTCCATTTCCCTTTACAGAGCTTTGACCATAGCCAGACACTCTGTGGACGTACCCTAGGTACATCCCACCTTACAGACAGCCTGCGAGCATTCACTAAATTCTCCTCCGCAGAAATTTCCAAAGCCACATGTGCCCTAGAAAGCTTTTGCAAAAATGGCGGTGCTCTAATGGCAGTAACAGTGTACAGCTACCAACATTGTAGCTCTATTTCTATACACACCTTCATGACTACCTTTGCCCAGCACAACACAACCACAGAGTAAGAAGCAGTGTCAGCAAAAGTTATGGCATGTGTTGAGTACGCGGCAGCGTCCCCAAAATGCATAGCGGGATTTCAGTTCTCTTGTCAGGAAACCGAAGATAAGGGTCAAAAACCTCAGTCTTTGCTTCTGTTCTAACCTTTTTCACACCCTTCTTCAGAAGTCTCAAGATTCTCTTATTACATGCAATTAAGGTCTTTGAATGTCTGCCTCTGCAGAACTACCATTTTAGCATTAAGGATGGTAAAGGCTAGGTGGCAGTGCACAAGACAGAATCTAGTTCAGTACTGATCTAACTTACATTATGACAGGATTTAAAGAAAAAATAACACTCCTTCCAGTTTCATTTGAAAAATATGATAAAGCCTGTTTATCAAATCCCACAAACCAATCAATCATATTCTAATTGGAAGCCTTTTTTGTCAGCATGCCTGGTGTCTCACTAATCCGTACACAACTTAATAGGAAAATTAATAAATTATGCAAGAGAACTAATTATACCTATTTGTCAAAAGATGAGGTAGTTAAATTGAGGATTTAAACAATAAGAAATGAGCATTTTATCCTAATTAGTTTGACCCTAACTTTGGGAGGCAGGGGGAAGAGGCAGAATTTTTCCTGACTAGTCTGAGTAGTCGTAGCTATTATTATAAGAGCAATACAAGGTTGAAAGGACTGCTGTTTCATAGACACCCCCCCCCCAACATGCATTTCTTTCATATCAATATGGAATCATCCTGGTATCAGTCTCCCATCTATCCAATTGGTACACAGTAAAAAAAACAGTAAGGGGAGAAGTTAATGTGAAGCCACTTTATTCACCTCCCCTGCCTTGCTACTCTGAGGTTATGCATGCACTAAACAGATCTCTACCATAAAATAAAGCAGCATGAAAGCCACTAACCCACAGAAATTGCATGAAGGAGGTAGCTCCGCACATTTTTGCGGATATACTTATCGTTCTCTGGCTTCCGAGACTGACATATGCTTTGTGAGGAAATAAGGAACCAAACAACGTAGTACTCACTATATAAATTAAAGATACTGGATTTAAAATAAAGAGTTAGGTGGGCTTTAACAAAGCTGTATCAATATCCTCTTACTGAAAATCTACATCTGTATCTTCTATACAGCCAACAAAAAAATAATGGTAAGAAAAAAGAAATATACCTATATGTGTTGTTTACTGAAAAAAAACAAAGGAATACAATCTAGGGGATGAACTGTATTTTCTTCCAGCATATATCAAACAGGTCTAGTAAAGAATAAATATCTGAAATGGATAGTTGCCATTGGAATAGAAGAGCTGCCAACCACAAATAAAAGATCTGGTATAGAACGTGTGATGATCCATAAAACATGTCCTGCTGTCAGGGTTACGCTGCACATCATTCTACCTGCTGTTGTGCCCAGATCAGTACGGAATTTCCACTCTTCCAGCTGAACCATCTTACCTATCTGCTTGCTCCTGATCGATGTGCCCTGTTCTCAGCTTATAGCCAGTGCTTAAAAGGCAAATTCCATCAAAAGAAAAAGACACACAGCGAATCAGCATAAGACTTCTTTCTTGTTAGATATATTTTGCAAACGTAATTCAAATATAGGTGAACTCACTTCAGCATAGGATTCCAGCATGACCTACTGGATACTGAGTGAGCAACTCAGAGGCTAGTATTGCTTTTGAGATGAACTCTGAGCTTTTACATTAGTATAGGAAGCCTGTGGTTCTATAGCTACAGACCTCAGAGCCAAAAAGCAACAGCACTACTTGCACTCCAGAATATCGTAACACTGTCACATTAGGAGAGGCTAACACTAGAACTGATGCTCGCCTACATTACATGTATATGGCACACTGCAGTCTTAAGCATGGGATCAAAAGATAATTCTTTAATTCATATGTTATTATATACAATAAGGATATAAGCTCCAGAATCCTAAACATGTTATGAACTAAATCTTTAGAAATAATTTCTATGAGAAGTATACAAAAAGTTGTATACTGATGATTCATACTACGAGCATGATCCATTGTTTATCAAAAGCAATGTGACTTTTTTGCTGAATAAATAAGCTTCCAGCCAGATCCTAGGGACTGTTTCTACAATCCTTGCACCAAGTCACACTTCACACGAGGCCATTGCCTTCAGTGGAGCTACCTGCTGCACGCGCTGGTCAGCCTGAGTGCGCACTGCAGAACTGGCTTCTAACACACAACCCACCACAGTGCATATGCAAAGACAACATTTTAGTCAACCTCTGTTATCATCTAACCAAGTCCTTCAGTTAACTAGGTTATTAGCAGAAGCACACCTAAGAAAAGTCATTATTTTTACTAGCTACAGGTACTGTCAAAAAAAAAAGGGGGGGGGGGGGAAGACATGCAAAACCCTGAAGACCTGAGCCAAGTGTGCCAGAAGCTGACAGGTGAAGGTCTAGTTTCCAGAAAACCTGGGGTGCATCAGGAAGAGTGTTGCCAGCAGGTTGAGGGAGGTGATTCTCCCCCTCTACTCAGCCCTGCTGAGGCCACATCTGGAGTACTGCGTCCAGTTCTGGGCTCCCCAGTACAGGAGGGATGTGGCACTACTGGAGCAAGTCCAGCGAAGGGCTACAAAGATGATTAGGGGACTGGAGCATCTCTCTTATGAGGAAAGGCTGAGAGAGCTGGGCCTGTTCAGCCTGGAGAAGAGAAGGCTGAGAGGAGATCTTATCAACGCGTACAAGTATCTGAAGGGAGGGTGTCGAGAGGATGGGACCAGACTCTTTTCAGTGGTGCCGAGCGACAGGACGTGAGGCAATGGGCACAAACTGAAACACAGACACTTCCATCTGAACATGAGGAAAAACTTCTTCACTGTGAGGGTGACAGAGCACTGGAACAGGTTGCCCAGAGAGGTGGTGGAGTCTCCTTCTCTGGAGATATTCAAAACGCGCCTGGATGCAATTCTGTGCAATGTGCTCTAGGTGACCCTGCTTGAGCAGGGGGGTTGGACTAGATGATCTCCAGAGGTCCCTTCCAACCTCAGCGATTCTGTGATTCTGAAGACAGTCTGAGGCAGCACTTCCCCTGAAAGAGGTAACTGTGCCCCTTTGCCACCAGTCACGTTTCAGCTCCCGTCTCATCCAATCACTTGTCCTAGCACAAGTGTTTGCACAACACAGTGAAACCCAGGGAACTTGCCTGGTTGAAACATGCACAGAACTGATGGGGTAGGAACCAAGGAGAAAGAAGAAAAGCAAATGCTTAGTTTTAACCACGTACAGTCTCCCAACCCACTCTACCTCATACATGTTTGTTCTGAGTAAGAGAAGGGTGGGAAGACAAAACCAAGCCATAAACTGGAAGGCAGGAAGTGTTAACTTACACTTGACTAAGGTGAACATGCATTTACAGGAAGGATATTCCAGGCTAATTTTGTAAGCTTTTAGCATTCTGTCTTCTTACAAAATACATGTTAGTATTCTTATTGCCTGCTCTTTATCACAACCAAGATGGAGAAAAGCATGTGTGTGTTTGTACAAGTTTAAATAAATCCCCAGCTCTGCCAACAGAAATAGTTGTAAGCACTTTTCAAAATTTCGCACACAACTATTTGATTTTTAACTGAATCCAGCGACTGCTGTTCCGCTTCTAAAGAGAAAGAAGATATCTTTGTAATCGGAGTTTGCCTCATGTCTGAAGAAGCTGTTGCTCTCTCCCTTCACCCGTTACAATTCTTGTAAGCTATTTTTAAACTTAACCTTTACTGATTCACAATATTTATCAGACATGTCTACATTTGCTTAGTTTATAGGAGCTGCTTTTTGAGTTTAAGAGACACCAGGAGGGACAGGACATGTTTACTGCATAATTTTAAGATTCTATCTGGATGAATCAAAAACAGTCAGCTCTAGAGCTAGGAAGTAGATATATAAGGTAGATGTTCATACACAACTGAAAACTTCATTGAAATGAAGAAAAATTCTCCTTCAAGGATATAGCAACCATGGAGAATCTCAGCCCTAAAAGATAGAAAGTTTCAAAATTTAACAGTCATGAATAGCTGAAGAAGGGTTAGAATGGAAACAACTGTTGCAATTACTACCTCTCTGCTCTTACAAGTATATTTATATGCATATAAGATTTTTTTTAGTAAGTTGATTTTTGTCAATTCCATTTTTATCTCCTTCTTTGGTAGAAAGCTAAAGTAATCTGACTTTCTGGCTTTTACTTTGAACAGTGAACAGATATAGGCATATTGTTATAAAATTTGAGTTCCCCAAAACACATTTGATAAATTGAATCTTCTTTTTTAAAGTGCACAGACTTGACAGTTCAGCTTGATAAGGCTTCAGTCTGATTAAGATGAGCCTGCAGTGAAACTTGTTGAAGTAAGCCTTAAGTTGACAAATCCTGACCAGAAGCTTCTGCAAATGTCATTTCAAATCTTTTTGGTATCAGGCTGTTTTTAATAGATTCAAAACAGGGCGGGGGGGAACACACACACACACACACACACACAGAAGTTTCTATGCATTAGAAAGCAGTCTTTTTCCTCTGCTTTACAGCTGAGGCACATGCATGAATAATTACGATTATTGGGAAAAGTAATATTGGGAATTTATTGCACAATTTTAGTTGTATTTACTTTGTACTGGAGGTTAGAAAAGACCCAAGAACCAGTATACCACAGACTCTCTTGGGTTTGTTTGTATATTGGATTACCCCAGTACCCACAGATACCCCTCTCCTATGGGGAGATGTTTCACTGACTTTAGAGGATTTTGGATGAGCTTGGTACATTTCAAGGCATACCTTCACCAGCAAATAATTTTTGCTAAGCTTTGTGAATTATATTTTTCAATGCAGTAAGAGCCCCTGGAAGAAAGCAGGGTGTGTTTGCTCTCCCCCTCAGTTTTACAGATGCCAAAACAACCCAGTTAAAGTACATTAGAATATATTGCCTTGAGAGTATGCCTTTGCTCTGGACATTCATGAAAAGGACACTGCAACTTTTACTCCTACAAAGCAGACTCTCCAGCCCTTAGGAGAAACATATGCTCCAGCACTTATCCAATGCAGATCTAATCTTTCCTGCTGTAATTTAAGCTCTGTACTTGCTCCATCCAGCGCTAACAGATAACAAATTGCTCAGTCTCTTCTTGAAGTGGCCTTCTGCACACCTGAGGACTTACTGCATCCCATCTTCTTTCTACTTTTCAGGCTAAACAACTCTGGCTCTTGCTTACTTCTTGCTAAGCAATGTTTTCCAGACCTGCTCTTTTTCTTCTGAAGGCTTTCTCCATTGGAACCCCAACTGTCTACAAAAAAACTGGAAACAGTTTTCTAATTTAAGCCTTACCAGTATTCAGTAAAGCAGCAAGATTACCTGCAAGTCTTACAAGTCTCAATGTTAATATGGTGCTAGCTGTCTTCTTAACATTACATTAATGACTCATCATTAGTTATGACTTTCTATAAATCCTTAATCCCTTTCCACAGAACTGCCACTTAGCCAGATGTTTCCATCCTGTATGCATGCAGCTGATCCATCCTGCTGAAGCGCAGTACCTTGTTCTTGTCCCTGTTGCAGTCCATTCCTCAAGATCACTTTGAGCTCTGTACCTGTCTCCCCAGGACCTTGTGTTCCCTCTCACTCTGCCAGTGCTGGCAGATTCAGAAAACACTCTGTATTCCATCCAAGTCATTAATAAAAACACTAATTAATATGAGACATAGGACACTGTGGAGCCCTCCTTTATACATCACTATGTTCTGACATTTAGCCAGTTACAAATATTCTTTGAATCTATTTTTCTGATCTGTTTTATATCCACCAATAGACTCCTCTAGATCCCATTTCCTCAGCTTAAGAGGACACTGCAGAAAACTTTAGTCAAGTCAAGCTATAAAATATCTACTGCTTCTCTCCTAGCCATCTGATCTGTAACACTGCCCTACAAGGAAATTAAACTGGTTTGCCATGATTTGCGCTTGAGAAATCTGTGCGATGTTACCTAGCTCCTTCCTAACTGGCACAGGTCTATGAGCTGTCTATCCAATTATTTCTTGCTATATTTAAGCCAAGCAAGTTGGTCTTTAATTATTCACCTCATCCTTTCCCTATCCCCTCTCAAAGTACTATTTCCTAAATACCACTTTCTTCTTCCATGAATTCAAAAATAACTGAGGTCTTGAAATTTAAGCAGATAGATCCTTAAGTGCTCTAGGATTAATTTCATCAGATCCAGCTTCCCTGAAAACATTTAAGAACTACACTTACAGCTAGAAGTTTTCTGCACCAATTTGGTCATTGGCATAAGTCCCTTGACACAGAAGACAGTTTTTAAAGCAGGTAAAAAATGTTTTAAAAGTACATAAATCCTACAAGAAAATGCAAAGTGACAGTTATTTGGCCTAAAAAATCCTCCCATTGAGCAGCCATTAAGATCAAAAGAAGCACGTATTCCCACCAGTACAAATAATTTACATTTTTCTTGCAATTGAGAGGACAGCTGCGCACCCGAGTCTTAGAATTTTTTAAAAAATGAATTTCTAGCTCTCTTTCCCTCCATTTTAGCTTTATTGTTCCTTTTTGAAATTAGATTATAATAGTAAAGCTTTCTGCTTTACATGCGGAAAATGAGGAGAAAGAACAAAGAGTAACCTGAGATGCAGTGCAGCACAGAGGGCAGTAGAACTAAGTCAAAGACTTGGGTTTCATCCTTCCCTACCCTGCTTGTAGGATTTGAGCAAGCCACTTCAATGACTTTGAAACACTACTTTCTTTCCAAACTCGTTCCATCTTTTTCTTTCATTGTACATTGGTATAAATGCTAATATTTTGAGCATCTAATATATATTTAATACATTATATTCTGTGAAACACAAGGCTAAAGTTGAAGAGAAATTTAGTGATACGAGTTAAGATGTGACTGAGCCAGAGATGTGTCAACTGACAGCTGAACCAAAACTTCATATTGGGTGGAGTCAACTGACCCTTAAAGCGGACGCAGTTTGTCCATTGCACACAGTGTAAGACCCTCCTTGTAATAGAAGCCATGGCCAAATTAACTCTCCTTCTCACATTCAGTTGTTCTGTGAATAGGCATCTGCTCTTTCCAAATGCTAGCATTCCTCCTCTAAAAACAAAATCCTTGAACTCATCTCTGATACATGCCCATTCCCTGAACATGGAACACCTGTAACCTTCAAGTTACTTTGTCATGAGTTCAGGAAGAGGCGTATATTCTTTTAATACTTAACATCTCTTCTTCGCTATCCCCCCTCAGCATATTTCAGAAAAAAGACTATGTAAACAGATCCTTCAGTGCCTCCTCTATAAATGTCCTCTTCAATCTCTTACTTTCCATGTGTTTGCCAGAAAAACACATGCAGCAGAGAGTACCTAGGATAACAAGATAGGTCTTCAGAGCACTCTGGAGGAACTCAGGTTTTGATTTCATTTCTTCAGAGTATATAGTTGAACTAACATGCAATACTTTGTTGACTGGTATTTGGTTGACTGCCCCCCCCCCTTTTTTTTTAGAATAGACGTTTACTACACGCTTTCCTGGAAAGATACATTTCATGTATTGCTACATTTCCCACCTTGACAAGGCTATTTCTAGGCGCCAAAGTAATGAAGTTGCAATTAAGAGAAACTTTGGTTTAGTCCTAGAAGCGTCTGTAACCCGTTATGGAAACTTCTGCCCTCCACACTTCTAGGGAAGCAAGCAGCTGAGATGTAGTGGAAAAGAATCACTTCCTTTTTATCTGAACTTTCTTAGATGTAGCCCATTAAAGTATAAATATCAAGGCAAGAGTACAAACCAGATTCTGAACTCATCCTGAACGCCATCCATTTCAATTCTTGTTACTCCCTTTACTTTCCACTGACATTAGTGCATCTCACTAAGGTTTTGTGCATTTGTTTGAAAGCTTAAAATGACAACTTAGTTGTAAGGGCCTTGTTCCACATGTCGGCCGGAGAATGAACTCTACTCCCTCCTCTTCTTTTCCTACATAAAAACACATCTTTTCCAGGAGGAATAATCCTCACTAGAGCAACAAACCAGAATTTTTAACAGTCTCTCGTCTTCTGTAACTATTGCAGTTGCTATTTACTGGATTGCACACAGTCATTATGATATAGAATTAATTCTTGCCGAGTCCCTGCTACCAAATATTCAGAAATGGAGACATATCCTTGAGGGAGCTACATAGTATTTCACCTCTGTGCTTGTTCTTCCTATGTTATTATTTTGCTCATGGCCGTCCTATAGATGCCTTAGCAGATGACTCAGCCCTTAAACAATGATTGCTGATTGATTACAAAGTCATTACTCAGAGTCCTTTTTTGCTGAAGATGCTGTAGCTTGAATACCAATTTTCAGCCTAGGTCAGCTTTAAGGTGCTTAAACAATTACATCCAGTTGATCCTAATGGAAACAATAATCCTGAAGTATCTACATTAAGGACATCATGATATCAGAGAGTAAATTCTGAACCACATAAGACAAATACAGCTATTACAATTAATTGCCTGAGTCAGCAAAAGGGGTAAGCACCAAAGGTCTGAGGCAGGCAGGCAGTTATCAGTCTACCCAGTAGAAGCCTATATAATCAATAAGTACAAAAACTTGCTTAGAAGTCAGAAAAGGGCATATTTTTTTGATAAGGAGATTTATAAAGTCATACATACTATATAAGAATTCAAGAAACATTGACAATTAAGGGTTTTCTTTATTCAATAGCTTTAAAAAAAAAGTAAATTAAGTACTGATTCCATTTTCAAGAAAATTTCCTTCCCCAAAAAATAATTTGTACAACATAAATTATTCCATTTGACTTTCAAACTTCCCTCCAAAGCAAAATATTTAACTTTTGAGCTTTTGAAAGAAAAACAAAGGAAATGAACACTCAATTACCAGAAGGGAAAACAGCCTCATTTTCTTCCAATTTTCCTTCTCCAGAAGGTGGACACTTGCCCCTTACTGCAAGATCTACCCAAGCTGGAAAGGAAAAACAAAAAACAAACAAGCCACACACCACCACCAACAAAAAAGAGGTACTCTCCTAGGAGAGTACTACAACTGGCACAGGAAGGGTACTTTGCAGTGGGCATTCTTCATCTTTGTTGGTGTTATCACGTATTACACAAATAATTAAACAATGTCTTTCTGGTGCAAGAAGTGGAACTAGTTGCCTCTGCTCTCTGGTCAAATGTTCTCATCACTTGAGTCTATCACTCCAGGAAATTGGTATTTCTCACAGGGGAATGGTTTCCCAGGAGCCCCACCTCGAAATTCTCCAAAATGCCCATCACTGTGACTCTCTCACAGAAGGCAGGAGAATCACAAGGTTGATATGTAGCAGGAACTGGAATTAAAGCCTTCCACTCTTCAAGTATCTGTTCTAGCTACCAGTTTAATACTATTCCACATGACATCAGCCAAAGCTCTGGAGCAAATCAGTGGCTAAGTAACATACTTGAGACTGCTTCTACTCAAAAGAAATCCTGCACTCCTCATTTACGTTGCATGTTGTAAATCCTTGCCAAAGCTTTTGCATGCTATTTAATTAAATACCTGCCAGAGGAAACAAACAGTGAACAAAAATTGCTGCCGAGTGTAAGAGCTCTCAATCTAAAGACTACAGAAGTGGTAAGATGCAAAGACACTTCTTTAGGTTTCTGAACAGCTACAGACAAAAGAGAGTTGGAAAATCTTGGTTTCTAATAAAGATAACAGAGCAAACCAGTAAATACAGAGTAATTAATAGCTTGCCTGCATGTTACATGTCTTTCATATCACTGATACTTAAAGAAGGACAAAAATTACAGAGATGATTTTGTTCTCACAAAGTGAACTCTGTTCAGGAAACACCTGAGTTCTCTGGAGCTTGTTTCTCACTGATACACACTCCTACTTCTGCAGATAGGACTAAACAATAGGTAAAAACTATTGAGCCATTTTATTAAGGTTCTGTTTTTACAGTCTAGTTTCTCTATTAACTTGTTGGCAATTAATTATTTCCTATAAGCTTAATCACAACCAGTTAAAGAAATGCTGTGCAAATCTGTAAACAATGCTTGGTCAATTTGAGGTAATGAGTAGCTAAAACTAAATGAGGTTTGTACTCAACTATGTTCACATGCAACCAGCTCAACATGTTCAATATTACAGCATGGGGTTCCTCCAGCAGAGGAACCTTGAAAATTTACTGTGGAACTGATATTCATAATCTATAAATTTGTACTTCTTTAAACTGACAGTGCAAACAGTATTCGCACAATAAAGAAAGAATACCTAAAGAAATGTGCACCAGCTATGCAATCAGCTAACAGCACTGTCCTAGGAACGCTTACTCAAATAAAACTGGGATCACTAAAGGTGAAGTTTCACACTAGATTACAGAAAGCCATACAGGCTAGACATTTGGTTTCAATCCCTTTGGTTATTTACAGAAAACAGATTACATCAGATCTTTTCTTTAGTTTCCACTGTAAACCCAGAGTTGCTTTCTAGCAGATAGGCATCATTCTCCTTCCTTTTATAAATTCAAGAAAAGGAATGAAAGCCACAACAACATTTCCATCAACTTCTTGCTGTTTGAGGTCTAACCCTAACACTCCAGAGTTCCCCACGTAACTTTTTAGTGGGCTGAATTCTGAAAAGAAAGCTAGCAGCAAGAGATAAAGAAAATGGAAGTTAAGGAAACAATACTTGAAAGGGTAAGAATAATTTTCCTCAAATACTCACACAATCATCAGTATTAGACCGTCCCTGCATTTCTGAAGGTTCCCTGCCGGAAGTGTCCTTCCCACACAGTCCATCAGCTGAACATTTCATTACATTTCATTACTTCCTTCCAGGTATCATTCAGTGAAGGCTGTAAGCTTACCAATTCCTACTGAGGGGTCAATCCTGCTTCCACAGACTTAACTCATGTTCCAGTCTTTTCCTTCCCTGGCCATTTCTTTCTCTATTCATTCTATCACTTTTCTGAGTAGCTCTGGTGTATCAAACCAATAACTCACGCTATTTATTACCCTGTGTTTACCGATTTGCTCTGTTCTCTTTCTTAAAAGTCACAGTACTGCTTTCCCAGTGGCTCCATTTGGGAGCACTGGTCCCATTTTAACTTTCCTTTTGGACAAGTTTAATATAATTTAAAATCATGTTGCAAAACAGATCTTCCAATGTAGCCTATGCAATTACTTTCCAGTGCAAAAATAGTTTCAGTCTTCCTCAAATTCACACATAACCTTAAGCAATTCAGCTAAACAGAATGAATCTCAGTTTGAGAACTGCAATCACAATGCTTTGGTAATCCCCAGTGTAAACTCAGTAAGTAGTCAGCCTGTCCAGCAAAACATGTATCGGTCTGACATTTCTTTCTCAACACTGAGCGCGCTACAGGCACTGTTGCTTGAAAAAGCACACTGTATAAATTGAATGTCTGCTGATTAGTTTCATTCATCAAATCAATTTCCCTCCTCCAGAACACACACAGTTAAATCCTGTGGACTTATTCCATTTATAGTACTGTAATAATATTCCTTTCTGACCTTTGTGGTGTGGTATTTTAAGTCAATGTGGCAGTATCGTGTTTCAACATTCAAAACCACACGTTTCCAATTAATCAATAAGTCAACAGATTACTAATACATTTTTGATGTTGAGCAAACATTAATGCCTCTATTACAACGAAACCAAATACTTGACTATTTGTTTAAGAGCCTAGCCATCAGTGTTGAAGCTGATAAAGGCCAGTATCAGGGAGAGACAATCACAAAGAAAGCAAGAGTGCAGAAGATCATATGCACAGCATGTCTTGAGCCTGAGCCATCCCCCATTGCCTGCTCCAAAAACACTCATTTTATTCTAAGTTAACACCATGCTGCAACAGTTCAGAACGCAGGCTCTGACTATCGCTAACAGCACTGGAGCGGAGGGAGTCCAACAGAGCAGCTATCCCAATTTCGGTTCTCTTCTCCCATGAAGAACTACATCGTTCTGGTGGTCCTTTGAGGCAAACACACCACCTCAGAATTAGTAGCTCAGATTCTCCCCAGATTAGTAGTTACCATGAAGCGAACTACAAAAAAGGTGCTTGCTGATGGCAGTATGCTTCCCCAAACCAAGCTTCCAGAAATATAAACAACTGGTACTTTTTATGATGATAACACACAGATAAATGCAGCAAAAAGTCTTTAGATGTTAAACTACTTTCTCACTGAACACAACTCAGTGTTGTTTTAAGTCCCAGGCACATTTCCTCAAATTCACCTTTGCCAACAAGTTATTATAACAATTTAGAAGTTTTTCAAAAGGTAGATTTCTAGCCATCTTCTTGTTTACATCCTATGAGAACACTAAGAATATTCTGAATTCTTAAGATCCACTGTTTCATGTGTCTCATCACCACAACCTGAAAAAGACAGACCCCATTAGTCCCTTGGAATTTCATTTGTCTTATCGAAAGTACATGCCACTTTATATATGTATGCATATAATTTTTTATTTTTCCCCCTGAAAGTTTGTAATTGTCAGCACTGTAAGCTCAGAAGGGGATTGAGAAACAGAATCATATTCTTATTTTTAAAACCACAGCCAGGATTCTGTAGAGCACTGTATATACAAAAAAGCGCAATGAATGCAATAAAGGGGTTAAACTGATAAGGTAGTTCAGAACCTGAGCCTTCTGCTCATCTTACTGGAAAAATCACATCTGTATGTATCTGTGTGTACCTGGACACACTTCCTTTACACATGTACCTTGCCTTCTACTAAAGGTCAAATGCAAAATTAAAGAGAGAAGGCAAAGAACAAGTGTTATTGACTATCTATACCTCTGACTTTGATTTTGCATGCAGAAATCCACATTAGCTTAAAGCAAACTAGGTTACACAGTCTAGCTGTAGCAAGATAGTAAGGCAAGATAAAGTAGCTCATAAAGACTTTTCGGCTACTGCACAAAAAATTACTCCTGGTATCCAGCTAACCCCTAAAGTTAGCTTGAATAAAGTTCACAATATATACATATTCCTAGTATCTCTGTCTTAAGTTACTCCTGAAACCTACAAAGGAAAATGAGATTTTAAAAAGGGAAGAATATACATAGTATATTTTTCCATTACCACAACAACTTTCATCCCAAAGGATGTTATATTAACTTTGATGGAAAAATGGCCCCAAAAGAAAAACACATTAAGATGACCCTGTCACTATACAGCATTAAACACTGAAATAGGATTCAGGATTTTAAAATAGAGATCTCTGCCTCCTTAGTATCATGGCAACAGTCACCCTTAAAAATCTTTGTAACCTTTTGTTGAAGATACAGGGGGGGAAAAATTCAAAAACCTGAAAATGTAAAGTAATAAGTAAAGCTTTCCTTTAAAAAAATTTGTTTATTCTCATTCCTTCTAGCTAAAGGGCATTTTTGTTGGATGATGGGGGGCTTGTGAGACAGTCTTTTAGACAGTACTAACTGTTTATTAAATGTATGCTGAAGCCTGGTTCTGCTTCTTTGAAAACAACTCAGGACAGGTATGCACATAAGAAGAGTCAAAACTGCTGCAAAAGTAGGAAGCAGCTTCTGTTTCTGGTGTTGGCATATTCAAACTCACTCTAGAACAAAGTCAGGGGAAGCACAGAACTGTGTCAGCTGTTCCCAAATCTGGCAAAATTGTGTCAGCATAGGTTTAAGACAGAGGCCTTCTCTGGCTCTTTAGTCAAAGAGTCAAAGAAGTGCTGAAAAGATGCTGTCATAGATGTCTCAAATGTTTGCTTTTGGGGGTTTTTTGCTTGTTTTTTTAAGAGTAGATAAATGTAAAACAAGGTCAGAGGAGGAAGCAGCCATGTGAGATATACAGTCAATATAATAAAAGTACAACAGAGGCCAATAAAACTAGCTGTGCAAAGATCTTGTCAAATCATGATCATGATGACAAAAGGTCCAAGTCTCACAGGATTTAAGGACTCCAAAAAATAACAAGGGCATCAGCCATAAAGACAGATGTCTACCCATTTGGCATCTAGCTGCAACTCTCCCTGAGGTCAGCTAGCCAAACCCAACACTTCATGCCCCTCATCTGGCTTACCACCCAAACTGAACTTTGGACAAACCAGTTTGGTTTATGACTTCTCTGAAGTCTTGAAAGTCTTGGGCCTTTTTGTGTGAACTACCCAATGCAACAATATTTCAACTTTTATAAACTAACTTGCAGAACAAGCCAGGGAAACAGATCTTTACCCAACAAAATAAACCTCACATGCTGAGACCACCCTACTCTGCACTACATTTCTCTGCACTTCTGCAGGGATCTGCAACTGATCTTTCATTTCAAGATAATATTAGATACAGTATTTTGTACGGGGCAAGTGGTAAAATACCATGACCAGTTGAAATAAAAAGTAACAATCAAACCCCCAAAAACATGAATGGTCTCCTAACTGAAAGAAGAGAGAGTCATGAGAGAAAGGTACTAATTCTACAACACAACTAGCAACTTGGAGAAGGATCAGAACAGGATAACTGCAAAACACCACCTTCATAGGTGCTTTCTTCACTTTTGATAACTTGATTTCTCTCTCCATTAAAACTCCTCTGTCACTTGTCCAGGAATGGAAGTGTTAAGCCAGTTTGCAAGCTGAGGAATCCCCTTTAGATTCCAAAGATCTTTTTGCAGAATCAGCAAAAATCTGTATCCCGTGCTTTAAAAAAAATCCTTGAACAGGAAAGTAATGCTAGAACAGGTACTTGCTAAACAGCTCACTGAAGATGGTATACCAGGGAGCTGAGAAACGAAGTGTATGTCTATCACACAAAACTTGTATTGAAGGAAACTGCGGTTGTAAAGTCAAATACTTAAAAGTTAGAAACTCTGCTACAGTTGTAGTCAAATACTTAGAAAATGGAAAAATAAGGGAATTAAGGTCGATTTTTCAGCCTTATTCAACTCCTGCATACATCTGTTTTACAGATATTTTACAGAATCTATTACTTCCAGTTGCCCATTAGCCAAGTGTCAGATCCCAGCACATAAATCTACAGGAGAAACAATCAATTGGCCCACATACAATCTTCTAATGTTAAGCACATTCATTAAAAAATAATGCTCTAGGGTCCCTTGAACAGTTTTGGGGGAAAGGGTAGAAGCGAGGAGTGGAGAGAGGAGAGAGGCTGGAAGAGAGAGAACATGCCATGAGAGCGGTTGAAGCTCTCATCCCCAGTCCCTTTCCTGTCTTCAACTTCATCCTGTCTTTTCTTCATCCTAGACTCCAAATTCCAGTCCCATTTTCCTTACAACGGGAGTTCCTCGCTTGCCACCTGGAGTAATGGGTTCCACAGCCCCATAGAGACAGCACTAGTTTCTCCTCCACTCCCTTTCGTGACTCCTGCTCTACTCCCATTCCAGGTCATAGCCTTCTTGTCCAGACAGTCTTTGGCTCTTTGCCACCTACCATCCCAGTCTGCACAGTTTGGCTTCTCATCCGAAGGCAGGATTGCACCATCTGTCTGATCAACATACAAACCAGGACACCTTGCAAGGACTGATCACCTTTTTGCCATTTTTATAGACTTCTTAAGGACACATTTCCAATGTCAACACAGCTTCAAACTCCTCAATGCCCTTTGAAAAAGGCTCTTGGGTGTCTCCTGTATTGTTGCACATCTTGGGAAATAAAACACAGAGAAGATGGGTCTGCCTACAGAGAAACTGCCTATACTGCACAACACTCTTCAGATCAAAAGCCCAAATACTAAGTAGACACGCGTTACAACAGAAGTATTTAAACAAACAGAACAAGCAATATACACTCTAGTTTTCTGCAACTTTTATGCAAATACCTGCAAGTACATTCAATAGCAGTCTCTCCTCCCCTTCAGTAAGGCAACAGTCTCAGAGCAGTCACTGAAATAGTTTAGTCCAGTTTCAGAGTTGAACTGACAGTGGCATTAGAAAATGAAAACCTGCAGTGCTTTCACATCCACATATTCATTTTAAAATCCCTATCACAGATACCACCATCTACTTTCCCTTCTGAACAGTATCAGAAAACCACCCATCAGTCATCATCCACTCTGACTCCAAGCAACATAGCTGAAGGATAGTTGATCAGTGTTGCATTTTAGGCAGCACATAGCAAACCTAGAGAAAGAGAGACCTTCGGTAATTTTGGTGAGACTGTGCAGTTCATAAAGCTAGAGTGGCACCAAGTGGCGAGCAGCTGAATTTGGGTCTTGTTATGTTTATTTTTCATCACACTGCAAGCAACACTTGCCATATTATTAGTTAAAACAAAATGGCACAGCAGGCCACTCTTACTGGGGAGCAGAGATTTATTAGAAATCCTACTTAATCTACACATGCATACAACAGTGACAAGGAGCAGAGCTTCCCATAGAGTACGCTTAAGTAAATGAAACTCAGAATTACTAAGCTGACAAAAAGCATGTGAATGTCAGCAACAAGCAGAAAGAGAGCAAAGGCACCCTAAGTTTCATGATCAGATACAACCAAAATTAATCTATATCAGACCATTTGACTTTTAACATTTAAAGCTACCCAGTCCTCCAGGCTATAACCATTACATTCCTGCCACATTCTAAAGGGAGCATCCTTCATATTTCTTTGCATCCTTTCTAGCACCTGCGATGTGTGTCCTCCCTCTGTTCTTAAAACATCTTGCACATTGCTGCTTCTCCTAGCAGCTCAGAAACAAAAACAAAACAAAAACAACAAAAAAAGAAACACTGCATACCTTCAAAGACCAGTGTCAGGAAAAGGATTTTCCCCTGTGGTTAGTTGCAATAACCACACACTTCATCCCACTCCCTCTCCCCACAGTACAGTGGGCTTCTCATCAAACCTGGAGGAACAGAAGAGGAAGACAGATGAATGTTGCTGTGAGTAACAGCTAAAAAACAAGAAGCAGAAAACATACACCTTATTTCTGTGCTGTGATTCTCAGTATCAAAAAAGCTAGAGCTATTTCAAGGGCACCAGTGCATTATTTCTATAAGAAATGAGAGATTGTTTTCATCATACGTTTGCACTGGCTAACACCAAACAGGAGGCATTATTTACCTAGGCACCTGACAAGGGTGCTTATTCACATGGAACAGAGTCTTTGGTGTTCAACATTTGCTGGCTACTTTGGCCTAGATTTTCAAACAGTGGAAGGCAATTTTGCCTTTTGTCATGTATAAATGATAGGTTGGGAATAGAAAAAAAAAAAAAAAGCATTGTCTTTAGGAACTAAAATCAAAATGAACCGAACATTCTTACAAGTCTGAAAATATAAATGAGATTAATATAACAATCAGGTACTTAAAAAGGAGATGTTTTCAGAGATATCTATAATCAACGAGCCAGAGCTGGGGCAGTTACATCTTTGCAACCAACTTTAGTCTTTACAAATGAGTTCTGAAGAAGTG
The DNA here is from genome assembly GCF_036417845.1 of Apteryx mantelli. NCBI lineage: Eukaryota > Metazoa > Chordata > Aves > Apterygiformes > Apterygidae > Apteryx > Apteryx mantelli. Next base: position 15,777,634 of record NC_089991.1, on the reverse strand, counting down.
ATGAACTGGAAAATGGAGGCTCAGTAAAGCCACCTTTTGCCATACACAGCGCATCACAGTAATGAAGGGCAGGTTTATACATAATACTAGCAATATAAAGATGATGGCTCAAGTCTGCACCTACGGTGAGACTTCACTGAAGTAATTTGTAAAGCAGCAGAAGCTCAGGGGCTCGTGCAGCCATAAAAGCTCCTGAAGCTTTTGACCAATTTCAGTTGCACGGGCTGTTAGTAACAGATCATCATATGTCCAGGTTGGAAGGCTCAGTCTTCACTTCAAGGATCAAATGATGCAAAGTCTGAGCTACAAAGGTCTTAACACCACACAAACATACACACACACACAAAGCATCTTGGTGATTTCTTATTTAAATTTCAATTCAAGTTCAGATGACTACATTCTGCCTATGAACTTCCCCACTGCAAATTAATGCTTTGTCTGTAAGCTCTTCTTTCTTCTCTACTTTTAACAGATGGTAGCAATGTTGATCTACAGATTAACAGCAACTGATTTCCAATTCCAAAACAAGTGAAATGATCTTTGTATCATCTCCCACTGAGGGGTAATTAATGGATATCTGCAAGCTGCTTGGAGATCCTCCAATACGTTGGATTTTTTTTTTTTTTTTTTTTTAAGTGCTGTGCAGTATTAACAGACTGTGTTTCACAAAGTGTTACACAGTTTACTTCTGTGAGATTTCTCATACCTCCCATTTCACACTTTCACAGTTAAAACCAAGCTTCACTGAGACTAGTCCCATCTGAGGCACTGTTTTTACATTCTGTCCCAGGCCAAACAGTTTGCTGGGCCCAAATTTGAAAATGACTAAAAAGCTGGAGAATGAAGACTGTGGACAGCTATGCCGAGAACTATTGCCTCATCATTTCCCTCTCTCCTCCAACTCCAGCCATTTGTGTGATTCCACTACTGGTAAAAGTTCCATGCTTGGTTACAAAAAATTTGGGAGTAAATCAACTTCATGTTATGTATTTGCACCAAGCACAACAGGGTCCCAACCCAAGGGGTTACTTTTCTTAATAATTACTATTTATTACATGAATTTCAAGAGTAACTAGGTAATAGGACTCTGTTGTCTGCACAGACACAGGTTCTACAGATACACTTCTATTGTGGTCATCAGGAACAATGACAAATACACCAAAATATCTGTATGTTTGAAGAGGTTAGGATACAGTTATAAGTTGTAGGAAGACATCAATGTTTCCTTGGATAAATGGAAACAGATATCATATTTTACAGGAGTGCTCATCTCCTTGGAGATACGGTCTCTAGTAGGTAAAGTGCTCAAGAATAAAAATATTTATCTACCAGTTACTGTAAATGCGGAGTTACACATTGTGCTTTATTTTAAATTCTCTGATAAACAAATGTTTATCCTGGGATCAGTGGACCCAGATGAATGGCAGAATGAAATATCAATTGCCTTCTTACCAGAAGAATTATCTTAAATCAGCTCTTTGTTTGATGGAACCTAAATTACGGAAGGAATATTTAAACAACTAAGGAGAAAATCCATAGATAAGCCATCACAGGCTACCGTTAGCAGAACTAATTGTCTTTATTGCCTCTTCCTTCACTTCAGCTTCTAACAGAGTGTTATTTCTAAATATCAAAATATGGTGTCATTAATATCCTCTGATCCAGATTTCTTGATAACTGGGCTTTAGCGATAACAAAGTGCTGGCATTTGGATTGCTTAGTAGATAAAACTTGTGTTTGCTAGGGAGACCCCAAACCAACTTCACGCTTCTGCACTGAGGCAGAAAAATTTACTGAAAGTAGCTCAGGGAATTAAGCGGCACTTTAGAGCATGGCTGGTAGTATTTACTCAAAAAAAAAGCAAAAAAAAAAAACAGTAGTTCTCATGAAGACTGATATATACTTCATAGCCTTCAATGATGATACTCTTTTAGGTCAGGTATGTTTACTCTTACTGTTTTTTTGGCTACCTATAGTGTTCTTCAATTCATGTTTTACAGTTCCTTTGAAGTTTAGGGTACACATTCTACCACCACCACATCCCATGCTACACACATCCCATCTTTTGCATCTTCTTTAGTAATTTTCTTTGCTATGCAAAGAAAAAGAGATTCTCTGTTTATATCTTTGCACAGAGATAAATGACAATACAAAGACCATAAGATGGTAAGGCAGAAGGCTCACTGCAGTTGCTGCTGTCATGTATGACCATGCTTGGTTTTATTTAATTCGCTGTTCAGAAAGCAGTAAAACTGGCTGAGGTATCTGAAAGGCCACTAATTATCCTTTTCGAAAGAAAAGGATTGAGAAATTTCTCATAAAAGTCCTTTTACTTCTCCTAGTTCTGTCTAATCACTTGCTACTTGTCTGCAAATGGATTTGGTCTCATGCATAGTAATAATGATGACAGATGTTTTTCTGCCAGTCAAACTTAACATTCAAACTTCAGTTGATTATTATGAGTAATCTACAGTTTCCTCCATAATTAAGGCTGCAACTTTGTTCGCATTGAAAAGTTCAATTTTGACCTCCCACTCGCAGCTATTAATGAAGGAGAAGGACTTCTTAAGTGATACGTGAGAACTGTGGCAGAAGAAGAATTTTCCTTCCTGTGCAGAGTAAATTGTAGGAGGGAATTCCAATTTACAGCAGTGCATTAGAGATGTTGCCACCTGGCAGTTATCTGTCACTTTTGCTGGGGGGAGGAGGGGGGAAGGAGGGAGAAGGAAGCAGTATAACTTTACCAGACTCAACCAAGCCCTCATGCAGAGAATCTCAGCTGAGGCAACAAAAGTCTAATTTTAAATGTAATTGACAGCTGCTTTAGGCAGATCAGGATGGACTATGAGCTCAGAAATAACAGGCAACAAACAAGCCCTACAGCCATCCCTCCCCCTACTTTTGCCTCATTGGAACAAACGAGCTTCCTCTCAGGAAGAGCCCTCCAAACACCATCAGTAAGGACGCTCAATGAAAAGCAGAAAGTTTTCCTACCACAGCAGAATTTATTTGGATGAGCTGCATGTAGTTCAATGGCTGATAACTGATTTATGATGTTCCAATATTAGAGGTACTCACTGGATTTCTAAAAATTCCTCTAATCTCCATTTTTGGGCAGTCTGGAACAGGGAGAAGAAAAGAGATAAGACAGAGTTTAATGGATTTATCTACTCAATATCTAATGCATAGGGACAATGTTTTGTTACCCAGAGTCCAATTTTAAAAGTTATTAAGATTTTAATAGACTCACCAGAACAGCACGTTGACTCTGACAACCTAATTTAGGCTCCCTGGCAGTTTCAGAGATGCTGCATTAACCATTGGAGCTGGCCAGTTTAAATAAACTCTTTACTTCAGAACAGCCACAAACCAAAATAAACTCTTCAGAATAGCTGAGGTTAAAGAATTTGAAAACAACTCAAGGATGTGAACAGGCTGTATAAAGCCAGGACCCATAATGAATTTCTAAATAGACCTATATTTGTCATGCAGGATAGCAGGCACTAAGGAAAAGCATTTGTGAACAGCTTGAAAAAAAAGATAAAATCTTTGTTTTCCTTACTGCTTGCGAAAATGCTGGATAGCAGCAGGAGGACTCAAACACAGTTTGAGCAAGCTGTGGAAGAAGAAATCTGCTTTTCTAAAAAACACTTTCTATTCCAGAACCTGTAAAGTGAGTATCGGTACCAGAATCTGTAGCATTTTTATCATTCAGAACTCTTCAGGGAAAATTTTGATCACTAAAATTACTCCCATGCAAATTTTATTTTTCAGTGAAGTTGGGGGTGGGGGGGGGAGTGGGAAAGAAACATTACTTTTATTTGGGGGGGGGTTGTTTGAGATTTTTCTTCATCATTATTTATTGTTATCTTGTAAATAACAAAACAGAAGAAAGTGAAACAAAGTCTTGATACCATCACTTCAATGACAGTGTACTTTAAGAAAATCTCATGTTTGTAAGCAGCCAAGGAACAACAGCAGTTACTAGTTAGTAAGTTTATATCACCCTAAGTTTAAAAAAAAACCCAAAAAACAAAAAAAAAAAAAACCCACACATGCTGGAATTAGGAGTAGTGTGCATTAAAACAGAATATAAAGGTGGTTCATTTACTGAAGGTTCACTCACTGAAGGGCTCTGTAAGTGCCTGTGAGCAGTAAGAACATTTTTAACTGAAACTTGGGGGAGGGAGGAGAGAGAGGAAATGTCAAAACATTTGTCCACTAACTTTTTGTATTAGTAGTTGGGAGTTTTTCCATTAAGAATATTTGGGCAATGCTAGAAAGACAGAATGTGAACCAATTCAAAAATACCATTATATATTATTAATCATAATTATCTATCTGAAATCTATTCTTTAGGCCTATTTTCAAGTGCTCTGTACACCCCCCCCCCCAAACAGAACAGCTCATCTTCTGTGAACACATGGTACAGCAAGTTCTTTGGAAAATGTTAGCACAACCATTTCCACTTAAACAAGTGCCAAATGCCTACCGAAAAATGGTAAGATCGCAGTGGTGGCACCAAGCAGGTGAAGCTTGTGGTTAATACTGCCCTGTGGCTTGGGGCTCTCTGCTCCTTTACTTAGCTTAGGAGGCTATTTATAGTCAAGGGCGGTTTGAAAGAGGTTTGTTTTCAGGAATGCAAGACACAGGACGTGTTCAATGATTCACATTGTGGGCTTCAAGGTCATTCAAAATAATTCAAGAGCTGTCTTTTTACCTTGAACACTTTGCTCTAACCCCGTACTTGAGTATCCTCAGTGTTTATGGATCACTACAAAAGCTCAATTTACAATCTACTGCTAATACTTTAACCTTTTCTCACTAGTAGCTGCCACTGTGTTCATGTCTCCTCTACTGGTTCAACAGTATTTACTTCAGGACATTTGCCTGGGACAGTCGCTCACAGATTAAATGAACGAATCACCTCTTTTTGTTTCCCTGGATACCTTTGTTATTGTCCTGACTCGCCAAGAGAAGAAAGAAAACCTGCAATGCATCTGTATAATACTGCAAAACCTAAAATGATAATCCAGCAGCGAGAGTGTCTTTCACATGAAAGCTGATATATCCAGACACACAGTTGTTCTTTCCAGCATTTTCATTCGATCACAGGCCAGTAGTACCAGTGAGAAGTAGAAGAATTCTTCAAGGAGACGGTCAAGACATTACTTGATATTAAAGGAAGGTTCCTCCTAATCCCCAATAAATTTTGATTCAAAGCACACAATTCCTAACCCTTCTAAAATTCCACCTTACTCTTTAAATATATACCCTGCTAACTCTGAATGATCTTGTCCAGCATTTCCTCTGAATCCCGCTAAGCTTTGGGCCTCAGTGGAATACAGCTTACTGCTCCTTGTTTCCGTAGCAATGCTTTGCTTTCCCCTTCAGTCAGACCATTGTGCTATATGCTTTTTATTATGAGAAGTTTGTAAGGCAGGCTGAAAGCCGTCACTATACATTATCAGTGGTATCCCTGGGCCTTTGACTTCACACTATGTTTCCTTATTGTGGATTTAGATGCTTTGTTTTGGACTGGGTTTTCTTGGTAACATTTATCTTAATGAAGACACATCACTGGCATTTTCTTCCTTAAGGCAAGAATAGGATGACAATTCTAACATTTATATTCTAAATGGAGGAGTTCAAAGAAACACCTGCCTTGTCCGGTTCTGCTTGCCTGCCTCTTGGTGCCAAGGTTTCTGCCATTTCTCTGGAAGTTCATCATGCAAGTAGAATGTGAATTCTCCTTCTTTTGCCCTCCTGCCCACAGGTGAACTTTATTCACTGAAGCACAAGATAGACACACTCACCTAAGCTGAGGGTATTTTTCTATCCTAGTCACTGCCTAACAAGAAGTATGTTATCAGCATGTGTCAGCAGCTGGTGAAGCTATGATATGAGAACTACAGCATCAGCTCCAGCCTGCAACATGCACCTCCGCTAGATAAGAGGGACTTTCAGTGAGATGACCAATCAGCAGGACTGCTGCAGTTGTTATCGCAGAGGGAGGGAGGGAGGATGGAAGGAAGGAAGGAAGGACAGACTGCTGCCCCAACAGTGGCAGACCAGCACAAAGTATTATTCACCCTAAAATATCAAATATAAGGATGCACAGATCCCTTGAGACCCACAGTGAAAGCAAAGCAGGTGAATTAAATTAGCAGGTACCAACTCATCCAGTAGCAAAGAGGCCCAGCTCTGTCTTCTTCCTTAGTTATCAGGCACACTAAAAGCTAAGCACATACTCACACATTAGAGGTTTGATTCAGTGTTCCATATACAGATTCTCTATGGTGCTCCGAAGGCACCTGCAATCTCTCTTGAGGTACAGTGGTTTGCATCTTCCATTTAACACTCCCCATCCCTCTAAACAGAGCCAAGAGTGCTCTGTCAAGCCTCTGAACAGGGAATGCTATTCAACTAATCAAAATACCTCCCTCTCCCCATGTTACAGTTCAACACCACATTTTACCCTCCTTTCAGCATGAAACCACAGCTATCTGGGCCTTTGTTTCTTATCATTACAGCTAATCTGAATACACCAAGCCCCACTCAACAGCACTGCAGTACTCAATAATTTACTCTTCTCTTCTGCAAGTGCTATATCCCAGTTAATACAAAGAAATCACACGTTACAAACCACCCAGAAGAAATGATGCAGTAGTTGAACAACATTAGTACATTATAGTTAAACAGTTCTAAACCAGTTTGACAGGATAAGGGCAGTAAGCTACACATCTAATCAAGTTTTCAGGAAAAAGACAGGCAGACAAGCAAGCACTCTTGGTACAAATGAAGGTTTTTCAGCCTCGTACTACTGCCATGAAACCAATTAACAAAACTGCCATCTTATGAACCCAAGACACCAAGTAATTTTAACATGGCTTTGAAATTGGTACTGTCTGAAACACAAGACTGGGTTATTGTTCATTTAAGAAAAAGAACTATCCATGTGTGCATGGCACATCTTTAAAAACCCTTTGTATAAATCAACAAGAGGAGAAAGGATGGGAACTTAATTTATTTTATCATCCCTCAATGGAGTAGATACCCCCTAACTGTGGAAATAGGGTGTATCAAGTGGCAGTAGGGAGTCAGAGCATTTCAAAGTATCACAACGTCCCAGCGTGGCAACAGCTATGGCAAAGAGCAAGCCTCAAAGTGCAGCTCCACTGACTGACACATCACGAGCAGACTGTTAGCCCAACTTCACACTGCAGCTCTAGAACTCAGCTTGTGGCGTTGGGGCGTCAGAAAATTTCTGCAAGTTAAGCACAGGATAAAACAACACTATGAAACAAAGATTTTAAACTACTGACTACTCCGCAAAGATCACAATAAATCTTTTTGAAACACTTCTACTTTATTAACATAATTAGTAATCAGTATCATCAAGGATAAAAAACCCACAAACATTCATATTACACATACAAAAACCCATACATATAGCTCTCCTCTCAAGCTCCATACAGATTACCCACCACAATTAAAGTCATTCACTGTGAAAAGCCGACATATATATGTACATTTATGTATATACACATATATTTATATATATATATATATCGGCTTTTCACAGTGAATACATATATATACACACACACGCACGCATGCATCAGGCTAATTATTCTGTGCTCCCACCCCCTTTTTTTTAAGCTAAGATAATGGGCACACTGTTGCTAGTGGGCAAATCCTCATCATACATTATATCACACTTCCTAGCAATTTTGATGAAAACTACAGGTGGAGACAGACTATAATGGGAACATCTAATTGAAATTCATCTCCATTTTGCTTCAGATAGAAGACACACTGCTTGAGCCCTGAAACATATTCAATTTCATTCAAATTGGATGTAGATTTTAAGGCAAATCTGAATAAAAAAAAAAAGTTTCACAGAGTCCTGGAAGAGTTCAGAGAGTGCTGTAAATGCTTTATAACTACATTTTAGGTGTCTGTGTACTCCTCCTCTTTAGTTTTCATCATTCCTAGCTTTTCTAGCTCTATGAGGCCTCCTTACCGTGGCAGGCAAGGAGGGATACAGATCTTACAAAGGTCTGTCCTTTTCATGGGAGTTTGACATCTTCCACCAATATGTTCAGTCACTAAGTCCTTGTGGATTCACTGGGACATTATCTGTTCAGTACGGTTCCTTCCAGGGCATTCCCATCAAGAAAACAGACAACCCATCTCTCTTTCACCATTCCAAATCATGAGGAGACTCAAAGCTGCAGTTCATGTGTTTGTTTCAAGTTGGTGCTTTGCAAGTACAACAGGTGAGAGGACTGAAAGCTGCCAGTTACACAGAAGATTTGGGGGGAGAGGGGAAGCAACAACAGCACAGGATTTTCTCCTCTTTGGATGCAGTTCAGAAATCCGCTGCATCTTACAATAAGAAATTATAGCAATGTCCACTTTAAAAAATTGCCTGAAGTTGCATAAAGAATAAAAATACTGAGCAAGGAGTTTAAAGCAGTAGAAGGTGTTAGCTAACATAGCTTTCCTTCTCCTACTACCCACTGATACATCTTAAGTGAACTAAGAGCCTGTCCCATCAAGTAAATTACTAATTAATTTAATTACAATAGAAAATGATACTCTATCGCTTGTTCTTTTGTCTCCAGACACTAAACATACCTGGAAAATAGAAATCCCCCATAAAACCATATGTACATAGAATATATCAGCCCAAAATACACGAGTCCTGACTTTCGGCACTACAATACCAAAGTTGAAGAAGAGGAAAGTGGGAGTTAAGGATGCCAACAAGTAGATGACCACCTGGTATTAGCAGTCATTCCTCCCCAGTGCTTTCCTCAGTATTTATTTCTTGACTTCTAGAGTTCAGGTTCGATCCTCAATACCAGATTTTAGCTCAGAATTAAAGTAAGAACATTTCAGAAAGTTTTTTAAAACAAAGATTAAACAGAGAAATAAAGGAGTAAGAACAAAACCTGATATTTAGCAATCAAGCTAGCTCCAAAAATGGATCCTAAATTAAAAATCAGGATTTGAACATTCCTTACTCGTGAGGCTCAAGGGTTTTTTTGTTACTGCATTTTATTTTGATGTGTACACATGGGGAGAGAGAAAGTGCTCCATGTGCTACTTTTAAGGAACAACAATAAAAAAAAGTATTTATCACTATTTGAGAAAATATTGATAGACCTAGTTTCTACTACTGTTGCTCCAGAACACTAAGAAATTCCCCTTTTGGTGTTTATTTCCTCTTAATAAAGAATACAAAAGGTAAATCCCAGTTTGTTCTCCTTCTCTTCGTGTAAACAACAATCATAAATTAAAGCTGAAACACCCCTAACACTTAATTTGCTCGTACCATTCCTTGTGGGAAGAAGAAATTGGGAAGGGAGAAGGGTAAAGTTTAATGAAAACAATACCTGTACCCAATTCTTCCGACCCAAATTCAGACTACCGGAAAGCTATGAAAGACAAAATGGCTAAAATAAGGAAACAATTTGTAGAATTCTCTCATCCAAAAGTGGAATATATTTGAACTCAGAAGAAAAACCAGACTCTGTCCTAGTCTCACTTTTCACGACGAATGCTCTACCCCCTAACTAGGACTTCAACCCATGCTAGATGAAGGGCTAGGGTAACAGCAAGTCTGGCCGACCGCCACAAGGACTGCAGGGATGTGAATCTGAGAACTCTCTCCTGGAAAGCATTTATCAGGAGCTGTCAGAAGTTTACAGAATGAATCCAAAGAATAAAATCTAATTCCTTTAACCGGAATCCAGACTGCAAATTATGGTTTTGCCATCTCTATGTTGAAACATTATATAGCACAATATCAATGTGACAAGAAACAGTCATCCAACTTTTCTGTTTTGGTAGTCTTGAGTCATTTTTCACCTTTAAGAATAACAAGCACTAAAATAAATACACACAGTTACTATATCAGAAAACAAGAAAATCTTATAAAACAAAAATCCCTGATGACATCAAGACATTCCAGTTGCCTGGAAAGGTATTGGCAAGGCACACCTCAAAGATACAGCAGCAGGTTTGTCTGATGCACCTATAGATGAATTACTGACAGTGGGAAGTCTTCGTTACAGGAATCAATGCGGATCTTCCCTCTGTTGAAAGCATAAGCAGACAGAAAACACACTAAACTGACCATCTGTTCCTCTCTGATAATATGTAATTAAGTAATTTATTTATTCAGCACTTAAGCCCCCTCTCTTCTCTTCACATTAGTCAGGGATGATTATGCTAAATCTAGATGTAGTTAACATACTGTGCACTCAAGTGAAGAATGTCCTTACAGGCACATGACTTGCCTTCTGGCTATCCACCTTTAGAATCTCAACCACATTGCTATAAAGACCATGTTTGCTATCCTCTTCTGTTCTCACAAGCTGGTCAAGTGTTAAGGCATTTTGTATGGTGATTAACTGAACAGCTCAGAGTTATATGCTTTCCCTTGGGTCATGGTGACCATACAGACCTCAGCTGATGCACACATCTGGCTAGAATTTCTTCCTTTCATACAGAATACAGGACAGCTGATGAAACCAAACAAGATCAGTGTGCATGACCCAAACAAAGCTTCCTTCAGTTTAAAAACCAGCTCAGGTTGTTGCCAGCTATCACTACTAGTTTCATGTTCTAATAGACAGCCTCCTCTGTATCTCCTGGACTTCTGGAGTCTTAACGGCATATCAGAAACGCAATGACTGCCTACGACAGTCTCTTCCGACAAATCCTAAGTCTCCCTCTCTGCTCTTCAGGAAGATTTGTGTAGAAGTCCCAACCTAAGGCTCAAGTGATATAACAAGCTGTAATTATCAGTGATTAAAACCAGAAGCCATATTTGGACACACTGAAAAGCACATTAAATTTAGTACAAACTTATCCACTCTCAAGAAATAAGTTTTAAAAAAAAGTGTGCTCACTGCCACTCTTTCTTACTGGTCTCCCCAATTCTCCCAGTTGTATAGTTCTGGCAGAAGGTCTCCTTCTAGTTCACCTGAGTAAACTATAGTCATGAGACCTCAAAGTTCATTATACTCGCACCTTTTCTTATGCATGTGTCCTTCTCCTTGTCTTATGGTCCTTAAACAAACAAAAAAAACTTTGGATGGTGCCAGTTTTAAAAGAAGACATGGACTGGTCACCCCAGAGTTCTGCAGGATTTTCTGATTTTTTTTTTTTTTTTAATAAAGAAATAGTATTGGAAGTAATTAAAATAGAAACTCTTAGCAAATTACTGCAGCCCTGAATCACAAAGTAATGCATCAGGAGTCTCAGAAACATGTAACAGGAAGCCTTCTCACATTCTGGTGCTATGCACAGACAGTCCATCCCCTGGAAGATCCTTTCCAATATGGCAAATTTTCAGCTGCACTGGCTCTAGGACTAGCCTCCAGGAACCAATTGGAATATGTGTCCAGGTTTTCAATGGACTAAGTTCTTTGCCGTAAAGGTAGATATGATGGAAGGATTTCTTTTAATAATAGCTTCTCTATATTTTTCAGGAAAAGAATGCTAACTTACATGTCTTCAGCTAAGGTCAGACTTTGTTTTGTAGGTTTGATTTATGACATTTCTACAGCCATTACTGGCATTTCTTTGAGGTGCTGCAAAGCCCTTGATTCCCATATATGTTTAGCCTTTTTCTATTTGCTTTTACTATTAAAGCATAAAGGCTGGATTGAACTGTTCATCCTACTTGTAGACTAAGAAGAACAAACTCCCAAAAAGCTCAGCAGCTTGTCTTGCTGACTCACACATGCTTTCATGTCAAATTATTGCTCTGAAAAGTGAAGTTGTGACTTACACTGGCTCACTGAGGGCATTTTCAAGATGATCATTATTTAATTCCAAAAACCACATTCAAAAGAAGCAGTTTTTAAATGACTTCACATACGAGTTATAGGCATAAACTATTTCTATATTGCAAACACTACAGTTTAGTCACCCCTCACAGGAACTAGATGCTCCAATCCGGCAGGTTTCAACACTCAGCTGCAACCCCCTGAAGAAGTGCCTAACCTGAATCCCCTGGTGTTTAACAGAAGTATCTGCAGATAGAAGAGTTAGGCATATGCACGCCAATGCCTATAAATGTGAAAAAGCTACACACATTTTGAAGACTCTCAGCTTTTGGGTGGCATGCGCAGGTCCTAAACTAGTCCTCACACAAAAGAAAACTCTCCAATATTCAGGGGAACACACCTCTAAGTATGTCAAAGCAAAGAGGATTTATTTTTTTTAAATTTTTTTTTAAACAACTACCAGAAAGATCCATTTTCAGCAAAGTGAATTTATCCTCCAACACTAAAGTCATATGCCTCTCGCAAGATATATGCGACGTATTACAGCCAAGGCTTCCAACTGAACAAAACATACCCTAATTCTGCTTTCACTGCAAATCCATGATTTAGCCCATATTCACCTAAAACTGAGGAGCTCTTTAAGTCTCTCCCCACTTCCAGGGGGAACACTGAAAGAATTGGGGGGGGGAGAACAGGAAAGAAATGAGAAAAAAGAAAAAATGTGAAACATTTAATTTCAGGGGAACTAGAAAAAAAATTTAGATTTTTGAAGGCTAGGACTATTTTATTTGGGCCCCAATAATCAATTTGAAATGCACCTTTGATAAAATAACATTTTCACTTTTATGTTTCATTATTCATATGATGTGAAACACATTGTACAGGACAGACCCCACATCCCAATCGACCTAATAAAACAAAACACGAGCACAGATTGTTTCATTTTTATGTCATTATGTTATGGGGAAGGAGTACAAAAATCTTTACAAATATAAATATTGAAGCACTGCACACTACTCCCATAAACAACAATCCTACTATATAGCATGGGGAGCCTATAAAAGTGATGCTTGTATGGACCATCTCCACAGCAGCCAATTGAACATTCAAAAAAATGGAAAACATCTAAAAGAATATATTCTTTCTTTTCCTCTTACTCCATTTTAATATTCTTATTTGTTACAGGTTTTTTCAATCAACTGAAATCAATAAAGAACATGACAGTTAAATAAGTACACTACTAAACAAGTTTAAGTTTGCTTGTAGATTGAGTCAAAGTCTCTGGCTCTTTAATAGATTTTAGTTTTCCAAAACTTTGTGCTTTCCATTTAATTTTATGTTGATTTATGAGTCAATCTCCTGGGTGCTAAGTGTATATAAAAGAAACATTAACTCAGTGGAGACAATGATTAGTTTTTTATAATAAAAAAAAAAGCATACTGTTTATACCATTATTGCTTAGGAAATTAGGCAACATCCCTTCTAACACCCTGCGTGCAGGATACTGTAGCAAACCACTTAACTTGCAATAATAGAGTATTGACTAGGTACAGTGAGACACAAGACAGTGCTCCCGCCATATTAGACAAGATCCGTGCTGTGTTAAAGAGTCTCTGTAGTAATACGTTTGTTCTGCCTTAACAAAAAACTTTTCAAAACAGATTACCTCCAAGGCATAAAAGGATCAAATTTAAATCAAGTATTTGCTGTTTTGATTTCATTTTATAAACACCAAATAATAATGCTTGTTTCTTTTCCTCAGTGACGGCGCTATGAAAGGGGTAATCTGGAGTGCTGTATATACACCAAAAGAAGGGAATGCAGGGCTTCCCACAAAAAATCCCACTCAAATGCATTATTTTCATAGGCAGAAAGCATTACACAAACCCTAACATTTTGAAAGTCCTCTTCGCTCGGCGCTGAGCAGATGTCCCCAGGCACGTATCATGCAAGAACAGAGCGCCTGTTTGGACAGATATGCTAACTACAGAACCGTCCGTCAGCTCCTGCAAGCACGGAGCAAGCAGCATGTCGAGCTAGAACAGTATCTCCACCTCTCCTTTATTTCAGCATTGTACTTTCAACTGTCATAAGTTTTAAAGCATACACTAAACAAGAGAAAGACGACAAAGTGTCTACACAAGTAAATACATGAAATGTCAGTAAAAAAAACTTCCCAAGGATAGTGGGGGAAACAACGTTGCTAGACAGAATTACTAGTAGTCACACACAGCCCTGGCAGAGTCCAAAACTTCCTTCCACCTCATGTCTCAAGGGCTCTGCGCACGCTCCAGTTGTGAGAAACTGCAGTTACAGAGGACTTCAGTGGAAGCCTCATCTCGGGACAACCCAAGTAGGGCTCTTTCCCAAGGCAGCAGCTCAAACTTTTCCCTGCCTGTTTCTCATTCCAACATCTAGAAGAATACTACGATGCAAAAGAAAATTAGTGGAAGTCTAGCTACCTGCAAATTTCCAGCTGTTCTGTTATCTGAGGATAAATAATTCAACATTCGCCTATTTCAACAATACACATGTAAGAAATGTGGATGAAAACTATCCCCACTTTATGAAGCTGGTTTTTTGTTGCTTTTTTTTTTAAACACTATTATGCTCCTCTTGCATCTATTTTACTCTGCAGTGGGAGTAAAAGACACTTAACCAACTCTGTATAGTCATCCATGAGAGAACACAAAAGGCAGTGATCTGGAAGAATTAAATCTTACTAACCAAAATACATTATAATTGTCTAAGAAGTCCCATTCAAAAGTTATGTACTACATTCTGTTATTACCTTAAAAAAAAGGGGGGATGAAATTGTTATACCTAATACAAAATCACACCTAGAGATAGTTTATTGAATTCCTGTTGTGAAAATGTAATGGTAAGTCTTCACACAGTTAATTTAATGTGGCCTGTGAAGATTAAGAAGCAGGCACAAGAAAAAAAAAGGGGGGGGGGGTTAGTAAAGCATGCAACAGCAAGGCAGACAGGCCAGCGACAGAGCTCCAGCAGGGCCAAAACCTGCCTGCTCCTTTACGACTCCTCTCTGAAGAAGGCTGTTGCACTTAGCACCAGCCAGCAGAGGATTTCAGCCGCTGGAAGGCAGACTATTTTCCTGACTGTTCAACCTGCAGAGGCAAGGAAGAGCAGACCCTCATCATGGAGCTGAGCACAGAAAGAGCCTAGCGGCAGCTCCCAGGCAGGAGAGGAAAATGGCTTCCTATAACTGAATAGTGAAGCCTCAAGGACAACACTGGTTTATACCTCAAGACCACTGGTTTAAACCCGAGGGCAAGCTTCTGATTCTTGGTACAGTGACTTCAGATCGCTGACCACAGTAGCTGCGCTGGCTGTTTTCCTCCCACAGCCATTCATTTATGGCTGTGAGTCATGCAAAGCAGGCCCAGCCTGGAGCCATCAGTTAACCCCTTACAGAGGCATGAGGATGCCTCTCAGGATGGCCGCTAGCAAGTTTGGTTCGCACCGACTGTTCGCCTCTAGGGGTTAGCTCCACCTGCAGTCACTTGTCTCAGGTAATAAAACCAAACAGCCAGTGCAGTATCAGACTACAAACAAACAACTTACCACAGTTGATACAAATTTGAGAGAGCAATAAGTATTTTGCACCATGCTTGATCAAATCATGTCACAAAATATAAATTTTTCTTTTAATCTTAAAGTAGCATCAAGTTCCAGGCCACTGAGAAATTACAAGCACAAAAGATCCTCTAAGAACACCAGCCCAATAGTCGAGGAAACAAATACCTCCACATATTTCACATTTTCTGACCTTGACAACAAAGTCACATCAAGAATACCAAGTTTCCAGAACAGCTGGGTTGAGTTTGCTATGTCAGATGGCACATGAAATGTGTGTCTCCTACATGCAATATAAACAGCAGAGCTACAGCCACACTCTCTTCTAACTTGCCTGACGCAAAATGCTTTGCTTTCAGATGGAAAAAAAATGGAGGGAGGAGGGAAGATGGCATAAACAGATTGAAAAGAAGGGAACCATGAGCTGGTTCTGCTCTTCCCTCTAGCGTCCTGAATAATAGCTTATACCACAGGCAAAGGCTCCAGTGCTTTGTCTGCCTTAACATATCTCCTTCACAACAGTTACTGCCCCAATCCCTGCAGAAACTGCTTAGAAGTTTGTCAAAAGACACAAGAGGCAATGCTCTCACTCTTCCAGTATATCAACACACTGGTGCATCGTGTCCACTTTTTCAGCTTTTCCTGCTAAAGATGACAGCTGGCTACAGTCTGCTGTCAGTGAAAGAATCTCGTCTCTTCCCTATCCCTGTTTAAAATGTCTAGATTGCATTATCTCCGGAATGCACTATAAGCTGTGTTTTCCCAAATACATACAAATTTAAATGAAGGCACTCTCTTAAAAGGAAGGTTGAAGCACAGGTTTTCCTGGAGAGCTTCTGGGACAAGTTGAAAGGACTCATTCACAGCTCATCCGGACAGATCATTGTAGATGTCGTCTGCTGTTTCACAAGTTAGGGCTGACTTCCCTCCCGCTGTACACTATTGGCCTACCCTGTTAAGCATCAATCCATTGGATCCCCATGCTCCGAAATAAACTACAGCTCTGTTTCCCAACTTCTCAGTGCACTTGTTCCACTTCCAACATAACACTGCCAGCGTTTGGCTATCCAGGGCTAGTTCCACAGACAGGCAAAGTAGGCAGCTGCCTTGGGTCAAAGACTATGAGAAACAACGCAACACCCAAAGTCCTGCCGTCCGCTGAACCGGCACCCTAGAATCTTGTTGGCGCTGCTCCTTCAGGGTTACAGCTTGGAGCAGCTACTATGGTGACACCTCCACTCCTCCCATGCTCCTGCAGTAACAAGGACATCCCTTAAGGGTTCCCCCACCTTTCCCCTCTCCTCCCTTCTCAGGGTGAACAACTACATCCCGTCTCTCTCTCTCTCTCTTTTTTTTTTTTTTTTTTAATTTGGGACAGCACAGAGTTACTGATGAGCCATGATCCAGCCTGGGGTTGATTCCATTTGCATACAGGTATCCTCTGATGCAAATACCTAACAAATAAATTGTGAATAATTCCTCCAAATTTACACATGCAGTACATTCTACCCTGCCTGTAAAGTACTGTTTCATTAAAAGAAACTTTTTTTTTTTATAGACAGCTGTACATACTAGCTAAAAATTTGTGTGAAGCAATGCCATCTGCTCCGTTCAGAGGGAGTTTACATTTGCTTTAAAAGGACACAGTAAATTTGGAATTTAGTCAAGGTTCAATTTTTATTTTTTTTTTAAAGACACATTAAAGGTAGTTTTACATATTACATTTGCCCTTGGGTCTCCCTGACAGGGTCCCTGGTTTTAAAAACCACATTTTTCTAAATACTCCTTTCTCCCATGTCACCACATGAATGATATGTTCAGACACCCAAAGAGGGCTGACTGACATAAAGGAGAAATAGCAATACTTCTATGAACAGAATGCTGTCAAATGGAAAAAAGAAAAAAAAAAAAAAGGAAATCCAGATGCAATAAACTTGGGAAAAAAGATTAAAGCACTCATAAACGTGGAAGTAGAGCTGATTACAGATGGACACAGAAGAGGAAAAAGCAGCAGTAAGAATGGAGAAAACTATATTCCTGGAAATTGTCTTTTCTGAGATAGGGGACTGGAGAAGAACTAAAATATTACTCCCAAAAATTAACGTATACAAACAATTTCTTCTACAAGCCACAAGGTGTTTAAGTATTTTGCAACATGGGAAAAGCAGTCAGCAGAAGGGAGAAGCAAAATCACCCAATGTCAACTCCCATGAGGCTTTGAAATATTTCTGTTTTCAGCACAAGCATTTGGAGGAACAGTAGTGTAAGGTGTTTTGTTTTTTTAGAAAAGGAACATGTAAGCACAGCTCACTTTACAATTGTTTTCACTTTTCCAACAAACTGTTTTTACTGGAAACAGTTTGTCCAACCCAATGCAGAAGTTAAAATTTTAGATGATTGATTTTAAGTTGATTTTTTAGAGCTCTTCCTTAGACTTCTCCTTGTACTAGGCCTGTTAGCTAAATTGGACAACATTTACTCACGTGTACAAGTTTGTTCCCCCTAGAAGTCCCACTGAACTGAAAAATATAGATCAGTGAATGTAATTTCCATCATGAATAAAGATTCTAAAAATCTAGCCTTGTGTGCATTACACAATTCTATCACATACTTTTACTGAGATCTGTAACTGTTCCTTTCATAGCTATGACCTAAAACCAATATTTTATACAGACCCAACCCTAGACTGTATGCACCTTAACGACGATAGGAAACTCTTACACTGCAGAAGCGTAATAAATCCTACAGGGAAGGGAATTCAAAGGTGCTTCAGGAAAAAAAAAAAAAGGTAAAAAATTAAAAATTAAAAAATAAACTCTTGTTCCATTGGCGCTGTGAGCACAAGACAAGTCTCAAGTTCCAGACGCTACGGTAGTTTGTTTTGACATCAACCAAAAGGACCCATGCCAAAAGAGACCCAGGCTAAAACAAAATCACTTGAGAGTTATGTGCTTCTGCACTCACACAGCTGCTTTCCAAACTCTTTTAATAGGAAGTTAGCCAAGGGAAAAGAAGATATGGTGAGCACCTGTTTGCTGTAAGGGAGCCCAAGGCCCTTCACTTGGTACAGGCAAACATATCACGCCTTGTAGTAGTCATTTCAGAGAAGTGCAACACACATAAGCAGGACATTTGGGAGAAAACTACTGCAATTTTTATGGTCAATTGTGGTTTTGGCCTACTAATGTTGTCAAGACCTTCCATGCTTTACTGCTGAACAAACAAAAATATTTTGTGCTATCAGTTATCCAGAATTATGTCAGGAAGATTAACCTAGCATAAGAGTTCTGTAAATACATTAAAATAAACACAGGAATAAGGCAGTCTTAGCGAAGAAATGATGAACTTATGGTTGAAGGCTTCAACCCCAGGACTGGGAATAGTATCTAATTTCTATTCCTGTCTTTAACTTCTCCCTTCATAGCTAAAAGCAAAACACTTAACCCTTCTTTGTCTCAGCTTCCTCGTCTGTAAAATCAGAATAATAATACTGTATGCCTTGAGGTGTTGCGAGGCTTACCTCAGTAGCATTTATAAAGTGCTTTTCACTTCCATACTATCTGTCACCTGAGGAGAACAAAAGTCTAATTAAAAATATAAAGACATTTTTATTGGCATCTTTGGAGTGCAGCCAGTGGGGTCCTGTATTAAAAAAAAAAACACCTTAACATGAAATTAAAAATACAAACACCTGCAAAACAGACAAAAATAGTGTACAACAGCTACTCAGCTAGCACTATCTAAATTCTACATCTGGGGCACTAGTAGCCTACAGAAAAGAAAGCATACCACAGCAAAACTCTCAGCAGTAAGTAGAAGAAAAGCCTTAAGAGCCAGCTAAATTTGAAAAATGACTAAATTTCAAAAAAGCTTGTCAGTCAGTCTCCTCTTGCAGGAACAGTGCATCCCTCTGTTGAGCCCTTCTCTACCCTTAACAAGAGTTCGGATGTGCAATTCATTTGCTAGCATCGCTGTTGTTCCAAGGGAAGACAAGGACAAGTGAGACTTTGTGCAAATTGGACTAATCGGTAACACCTGATCAACTCAATTAGCTCAAATCAACCCAAGTGTTTCCTCTGTCTACACTTACACTCAACACTGATGCAGTCAAACTATAATGGCAAATCAGATGCACAGAAATGCAGATTTGCTCTGCCTGCCCTCCAAGCTGGTCTTGAAGTGCCACAGCAGTATTAGCAAACGCTGTGCCCTGCTAAGATGGCCTAGCTAAATTCTTGCATATGGCAATATAAACTAGGAATATTCCCATGGAAGTCGCTTTACTTGCAGTTAAGTGCAACAAACAGAAACAGCACAATAAATACCAGTATTTCAGGAAGAATTTCTGCATGACACCAGAGTTCACATGTGTAGTGTATATAGGTTTCAACTATTTTAATGCAACAAAACAGACCTGTTTTGTAGGACAGGAAAATTGCATTTAGATGACTTAGTTGAATACGTCTTGAGATTCTAAGGTGTAGAATAAACACAAGGAAACAAAAGGAAACATAACGTGTTTGCTCACTTTGTTCTCCTTTCTCTTTGCTGCCAGAAGTCAAGCTGGCCATTGAGACATGGAGAGATTACCGCACTGGAGTACTGGTGATTTTATTGATGAGTCTCTCAAATCTTTACAAAAACAAAATAAGCTGTTCACTTCTCATGCGGAGTCAAGCAGACTGATGACTGTTGTCTCTACCTTAGCTGATGATAAACAAGGCTACCTTACTCACTCAGGTCCTTGACCCAAATTCACAGATACTCCAGTGACCCAGCCAAAGCCTTTGAGAGAAGAAAATCCAATGATGCTTGTTCCTACTCAGTCTATTTCTTCACAACTTAAGCTGAAACTCATCTGCCAAAACTGCTATTTTTCAATAATCAAAAAAGCTGCCATGTCACTTCGCAAAAAGTCAAAATCTCCTCTTGCTCTCCCCCATAGTTAATATACAATTCTTTGTAGTCCCACTGAGCATCACAAAGTTTTCTTCTTCAGATGACAGGAAGACAAACAGTGCTACTTTGTACAGACAGTTTTCTAAATCACTGGTTTTAGTTGGTTATTTACATTAACAACTCAAAGACCTATCTGAAACCATGACTCTACTGCACTAGGCACTGTAAAAAAGCAGAGACAGGAAAGATTCAAGTTAAGATATCTGAATTGCTAATCATGCAGGCAAATTATTGCCAGTTTTAAGGAATGAGATCAGCAACACACAAGGACAGCATCCCTGCCAAACATGCAAAAGAACTTAAAAGAAATAAAAATAAAAAAAAACAAGTGACTGCCACCTTTAAAGTTTGGGTTTGTTGTTGATTGTTGTGTTTTGTTTTGTTTTGCTTTTAATGGAGGGGGGGGAGGAGAGCACAAGGCTTTGGGGGTTTTTTGTTTTTGTTTTAATATTTCCCTGCATAGGTCTAGTAAATTGACTTCTGCAGTGCTACGCTTTTGCTTAAAAGCACATTTGTCCATTTCTGAAGGCTGAATGTAAGTCAATATTCCATATTAGAAGTAAAATGATGTTGGTAGAAAGTAAACACCTAACTCATTCAAATGCATCCTTATGTACATGAATACTTGCCAAGACGACAGCGTTAAACTGACTTCCATGCGTACAGTAACAATGCAGTAATTTAATTGAATTTGTATCCCTACTATCAGTGTTCCTCTAGCCATCAGCTCATCTTTCCAGTGAAAATCTTGGCCCAATGTCACTTTAGACTATTACAACTGACAGACATACTGTCATAAAGGGTTTTCAGATGTCTGCTTAGTTTACATGCTAACTATGACAGCTGATGCATTTCTAGGAACTTAAAAACAGTGAAGAGACAAAGCTATGGGAGGTTACCATCACCCTTCACAAATTCACAAGGAATAGACTTCAGTGCCTTAAAGTTCTCCTTTAAATTCAAAAACAAACAAACAAACAAAAAACACTTTAAAAGAGTATGCCTCCCAATTATAGTAATGGTCAGATTTCATAAATGCAGCATTTGCATTTTCTTCTGACATATTATTGGAGTAGCGTGAACAAACATCAGCATGAGAGAAAAATTAGACCACATATATCTTTCAAAACCTACATTTTTGGCATTGCCTTTGTCAGTAATCATTCCAGCTAAACCAAAACCAAAGTTTAGCAGAGCAAGTTTGATCAAAAAGTTGTATGCTGCTTTAGCGCTTATTAATATTCAAGACACATACTATTATCCTCTACCCAGCCACCCAAGCAGAAACAAACAGATAAACCTTACAGGGGTGTTATGAGATTAATTAGTTAATAACTATAAAACACTTTGAAGGTGTGAAGTCACGTTACAGAAATGCTATATGTAGAAATGAAGGTGAGCTTGCTAGAAATTGTACTAGATTCTGACTGAATGGGAAGTAATTACAGGAGCAGTTCAAGATATTTTCTTGCTTAATATAACAACCCGTGTCCCAGCCCATCAAAGCATTGTTTCCATGGAGTGAATATTGAGTGGAACTAACAGCTCACAGTAATGGAACTGCTCTCCAGAGAACACAACACACACCACAACCCTATAAGAAATAAAACTGGAACAAAGCAGACAAACTCAAGATGAGCCCAGGACCTGGTATGATGCCATTCTTTTACCCAAGTAAGACCTGGAAGAATTATCAGAGAAGCTTAAAGAAAGAACATCCAAAGTAATAGTTTTAATCCCATCTTTTGTACTGATGCAGTGCTATTACGACTCAAATAGCACTTCACTTCACCTGAGGAGCACAGTTTTAACAATGATGCCCAAAAACCTGCCACCCAAAGTGTTTTAGGGTGATCCTCTTGCACACATGCACGTACGTATACACATACGCACACACACACACACTATGTGTCACAGCCAGACTCAGATCTCAGCTCCTTTAAGAGCTAACCTGAGGAGTGGTAGCAATTCCACAGAAGTTATCCTGGGCTTCTCAAAAAATGAAACTATCTTCAGAGCCATAGAAGTCTAATTCAGAGCTTGGCAGTTTTCAAAGCAGTAAACATCTCCACTTCAAGTCAGTATTACCAAATAATAGACACTCATAGAATACTTCTAGTTAACTTCGTTGGAGAAGGAAAGAGTATAGTCACAGAAAAAGGAAAGACACAAACAAAAATGCACTGTGTCAATGCAACTTCAAGTTTCCACATTCATGCATCATTATACAGTTTATGAAATTAAAGATTCTTCTTTAACTCTGTCCCCTTATATGTTACATGATGCTACTATGTAACTGGCCAATGACATGCTACTCCCCAAAGCTGCACAGCTAATTATTCACACTGTTCAGTTAGCTTACCTCCAACAATCAAATACAGAACTGGAATTTTAGCCTCTTACCCAAGTCTCACATGCTATGATCCTTGACTACATAGCCTCATATTATGAGGTGCATACTTTGAAGAGTAGTCCTGTATAGTACACGTCAGGCAGATAACACATACTTGCACCTTATAGCTGATAAGAACAGAGAAGGGGTAAGATAAGATCCGAAGAAAGGGAACTGGCAACAGAAAGACTCTGCAGTACTATTGCCTCTTGAACTCTCCTGCTTAGAAAATCAGCTCTTAAAGTAGACTAGCTTTAGAGACAAGGCTCTCACAACAAGCGTAGTAGTGGTCCTGCTCATGCTGTATTATGGCATTAAATAGCTGTAAACAGCATCACTGCTTCAGTGCTGGGACAACATGAAAACAGCGAGTCCAACAAGTGCAGCTTCTGGCACCCAAAGGAAAACACACATGTTGGGCAATGCACATGGAGGTGAGAACAAATTCCTCATGAAATGTGGTCAGCATCAGCTACACCAACAGGATAGATGGTAACTGAACACTGCAGCGTCACATCACTGTGCTGCATTTTTCCGATTACAATGTGAATGGCTAGAGGAAAGACCAAGAGGAGCTCACCTCTGGGAGAGTGCCAAGCAAGAGATGAGCGACAGCCTCAGCATTTCAACTGACAGAGGGGCTAGCTGGTATGCAAAGCTGACTGGGCACAATCCCTTGACTCAGCTGAGCTTTCTCATTGTCCACCTATTCTTGGATTGTTGCAGTAAATGAGATAACATCTTTTTTTGTCAAACCACACACATCAAGCCCCAGTGAGATGGTCTAGACTATGAACAGTACCCTACCGCAGCTTTGTACTAACCCTAGGTTAAGTTCCCTGAAAGATTTCTGCACATATTATAATCATCATTTCTGTAGCTATGCCCCAAAACAAAGATGATAGTAAATATTTGCATGATATTTAGTTCCAACTTTTCTCAGTACCTTCTCAGTTGCTTATTATTTTTCCTTGCCATTCAGTTTACAGCACTAAAATCTGTATTTTCAAACAACCTTTGCAAAGCCTCCTAATATTAACCAGTTTTACCATGTTCTGCTGCACTGATCTTTTGTCAAATCCATGACCACTGTGGGAAATGTTCTCTTGGAGCTGAGAAGAGGACAGCAGAGATTCAATCCATGAAAAAGTAATGGGCAGAAGACAATCTCTCAGAGATTGCTTTCCATAAAATTGAATTGGCAACATCTGCTCAATCTACTGTAGATAAACAGTGAACTATTTTCCATCTCATTAACTCGGAGGATGAGATATTAAATAAACCCCAGGGGCCTCACGCTTTGTTATCGCATTTAAGGCTTGTCCCAAACTCACCAAATTAGTTCTGTGCAAGACAGAATCCAAGAACTGTGAGTTGCTGTTACACAGCAAACACATACCCATTTAAATCCCTGGATGGCCTAAAACAAAGCAAAAAGAAGGAAAAAAAAAAAAAGTCCCTACTTAATCTGACTCTATTTCTAATTACTAGTCACTTAGCCTACATTATTAACCATGTCCTCGGCAGTGATGTATGGTACATGTAAATCTCCAAACAGGATTCTAATAGAATTAGATAATTCTATTAAACCACAAACAACTACCCATTAAATATTTATTAGAAAGCTTGCATTCACTTAAAATAGATTGGAATGTCAGTAGAACACTGTGCTAACCCTTTCTTCATTTCAGCCTTCTATGCTAAGGGTTCAAAATGAGCTAATTAGAATCAAGCTTATTGATTAAGTACAAATTAGTTGCCTAATCAAAATCAATAAAAATAAAAAGATTCAAAAAGAATTGACAAAGTAGACTAGGGATCTTTCTTTAAGAAGAAAAAAAATAGTTTAAATAAACAAGTTTGTTAAATCCAAGATTATTTGATTGGGTAAAGCTTTTTAGCTTATTTAGCATAGGGTGGAGGTGGTAAATGCCAAGTAATTAGACTTTTTTTGTAGTGTCCATGAGCTGTGCTTCTTACAAAGGGAAACTGTTTCAAACCACTAATAAGTCTCAATTGCATTTTTAAGTTCTCAGTACAGTTGTAAGGTTGGATTTTCCTGCAGATCGCACAGAGTCTAATCTGGCAGCAGAGCAAAGAGCAAACTTTCAAGATGCATAAAAAAGGGACAAACATCCTGAGACAGTCAAAATCATGCACAACAGCAACCATTCACCTTCCAAAAAAGGGAATGCCAAGGACAAGTAGAAAGAACACAGAACACAGGTAACAATGCCACATGTTCTCCATGATCATTGCAGAAGAGTTATGCAAAGCCAGTCTTTACGGGATAAGGTTTTGTTGGAAATCTTGCCCTTGATGAGCACAATTTTACATATATCCCACATCCATATTTCAGTCATTCCAATAAAACCCAGGCTACTTGCTGTTGAAGTGTAACCAGCTCCCTCGTGAGATGCATCCTCCATAGTCACCATCTCAGGAAACATTAGTTGAAAGAGTAAAAATAAACTCATCATGCAACAATGCTACAGTGTTCCTGTCCCAAACACAGATACAATTACGAGCTCTTCAGCCCAGAAATCACCCCTTCTCTCCCCCTTACTTCCTCGAACAGATGTACTTTTTAATCCCTCTAACATCATTTGGAGCTTTTAGCCACATATTTCACCCCTGAGACAAAAACTGTATCACATTTGATGCAAACATTATCCACACCACTAGCAGCCCTACAAGTGGCACTGGACACCTCTCAAGAGCTGAATGGTTTAAAGATGACCTGAAGGTACATGTTGCGCAACAGAGGAAGTATAAATCCAGGTCTTTTCCTCCATACTTACATGAACTCTGTACCAATGTAGACAAATCCAGAGAGTACAATGAAGCATAAGGCAAATCAGACAGACAGTACAGTATATTCCTCCTAATCTTATTAGGGCTTGGATTCTCTCTTGTTTCTCAAAGCAGTGGCTATGTGCATTCAATCAGAATAAAAGGGACTGCTTTTTTAATTTTCTGGATTTTAAAATCCCTGTAGTAACATTAAAAAGTACAATAAAATCATTTAGAAATGCTAATATATAGCAAGACAATTTCTACTAATACAAAACACTAACAAACCAATTCATTACTATCATAAACAGAAATGCACTGAAACTGATACCTTAGAGTAAAGATGGAAGTACACAGAAAACTAAATACATGTAATGCTTTCAGGGAATCCATCAACTAGCTGGTCAGGCTTTCTCAATTTTAAGAGGGAATGTAGGCTTGCAACGTAAACACAACAGAAGTTCAAACTTCCATGGCTTAAAACCAAACAATTCACATAAATCAACCTTAGATGGGAACAGCCATGTCTTCAGAGTTTTATTCTGCTTTGTTTTACAGTGCTAGGCAGAGGTATCAAGCCTTCTTTCCCTGTAGGATGTGGTTGGTTGGCCAAAACACAAGTGTCCGTATTGCTCTTCTCCACCTCTCCCCACTCCCAGGATTGGGAAACATTGCCTTACAGATGTTCTTTTTCAGCAAGTGCTCAGCACTGGCCCACATCCTGCGTATTCTGTACTCCACGCTCCTTAGACCATGGAAAGGTGCTCAGGTATCCTCAAGTCTTACAATTGAAGGAGCTCAGCTCCTTGCAGAGCCTGACTCTGCAAGCAACTCGCTAACAGAGACTGATTAGCATGGTATCACTGAAGCATCCAAAACAAGTAAAGCAAATGGCCACTGTCTTCCTCTTCTCAGTATTTTGGGGGGTTGACTGTTTTAGGTACCTGCCCAATGCTTACTGTTTTCACAACCGAAAGCAGATTTTTCCTTCCTCCACCAACAAACACTCTTTTTTCCTCCCTGCAGCAGGGGGATTATTTACAGTAGTGATAGGTGGCAAGATCTGTCTGCTTCTTCCAGCCATGTCACCAGCTGGAAGATGGCACAGAAATGACCTTTCAATTAAGCTAGTAGAGAAATGAGTAACTATGGAAAAAGCACTGTAGGAGGCAGGAATTATGGACGGTCACCCAGACGGACATAACACTTCACAGACAGGTAGTAAAAAGTATTTAACTTCATAGTTACCTCTGAGTTTATGCAATAGAATCTTGACACTTAAGTACTCAGCTGATAACTGTTCAAATAATCCAGAAATATTGCTTCCTGCAGGCTTTTGTTTCTGCTTTTCCTCTTCCTCCCCCTCAGTTCAACTGCCTGAAACTCTGTTCTTGCTCATCAGCCCTGATGAGCTAATCACACCTTATACCGTTTTCACAAATGGGTGATGACATGGCAGACTGCTTATTCTCAAATTAAGTCAGCAGATTAGAGGAAACCTATATTTCTATGGGTGCTCGTTATCAAGCACAACTCCTCTGGTGGTAAGAAAGGTGGGCTGGATTCTGCATTGCCTCGTACTTTTTATAGTCTCGTAGACATGGCACAAAGTGGGATAAAACTCTATCAACTTATAAAAAGTAGCAATTTACAACCACTTTGCACAGGTGTAATTGACTGCAGAGAGCACAAGACAGGGAGAATCAGGCCTGATGAGATTTTACAAGTGAGCAAGGCAAGCAGAAATTGGCCTTAAGTTTTGTACAATAGCCAGCACTTTAGCTCTTCACTTGGAAACTTCACAGCTGTGAAACATTTACAGAAAGGGAAAGCAATTACAGAGAACTACCACTGGAGGAGCTTAAATAATTTAAGGTTCATGGTGTCTCTGATTCATTTTACTCCATTTTTTCTCAAGACCAGATGCTGCTCATTTTAACGCCCTTAATTTCCTCACATTGAGCTGGGCTTCTCTTCATCTGAATGTATATAGACTACATATGCCTCCATGAAAATACAGGGTGATTACTTCCAGAATGGGATGATGTGGGTTCCTTCCATACTTGAATCCTGGAAAGAGTCCGTTTTTGATCTCCAAACAAGATTTTCAGAACTCATAAACCAGCTGTGCTGGATTATGTGCAGCTATTGGCGCATCTACAGAGAACTGTAATGTCATTACAGAAATTAAACTAATGCATTTAGAAAAGCACGTTACAAATGTAAACTGACTTGTATGCATGTAAGTATATACTCATGTCAGCCGCAGCAGAAGCACTCAGCCTTTTGTTTGTGAAGTGTCATGCACTTTATGGTCTCATTTTAATAACAATTACCATTTAAAGAGGTAGAATTAGAAGACTTACAATTAGCATTCTCTGGCAGGGCCTGATCATTCCTCAGAGTATTATCCATTAGAACCTTGTTAATCTGAACACTTCATAAATCCATGTTACTGCAATACTGAGTTTTTCACTGAAAGAGAAAATTTTAGCCTAAGAATACATTAACCTATTACATGCATAAAATACACTAATGCATTACAATGTTTTCAGTAAAACCCAAGGTGGCCAAGGCTGATACATGACCAAGTTGTTTGTATCTGCAAGCGCTGGAGTAGCAGGGTTGAGGATATTCTGTTCCAAGCGCTTTGATCTTCTCAGTCCTGCTCCAAATGTACTCTCACGCAAAATGACACTACTAAAACCAAATTTCACTTCATAAGGTAAATGCATACAAGAATGCACCTACCTGTCAGTTTTTAAACAAAGATAAACCCGAAAAGATTACTTATTGTGTTTGTTTCTAGTCCAGGTCCTTACTAGTGGAAATCTTTACAAATATTTTGTCATCGTTAAACTCGGTCAATAATGACAAAAACTGAGAAGCAGCAACTCGGATGCTAGGTTCTTAAACAATGTATTAGCTGGCCAGAACAGAGGTAAATAAGATGACAATAAGCAAGATTGGTCTACTACTGACAATAATAATTTGTACTACCAGAATGACAATATTCAAGATGAGAATATACAGAAAAATAACTCAAATACACAGCTGTTGGCAAAATACTGAGCATATTTCAGAGGGCTGATCCCTGCCTCCCATGCTGCCCGTTACTGTATTTCCAGTGCATTTCTAAGCATTGCTTACCCATGGTTAACCAACTGTCTGCCTTCATCAGCATTTTTAGTATGTCCTACTTGAGTGTTAGAGAATATCGGACTGAGGCTGTCTAGAATTAATTGCTTAGCATAACTTGCTTAGCATTAGTAGCTAAATTTGCTGAAGCCTTAGGCCTCAGGCTGTGAACTTTTACTTAGATAAGTAAAAGGGGGCCCCAGAGCCGGCTCAAGCTGGAGAGATAAAGTTACACGGACAGCAGGAGTAGCCAACCTTGAAGATAAGAAGCAGCCTGCCTAGAGACAATGAAGGGGCCCAGTGAAGAGGGGGAAGACCCCAGACCTAACTATTACTATTGGTCCGAACTATCGCTTAAGGGGTGGGGAAGTTAGATTGTAAGGGTATAATTGCCCAGGGATTTCTTTGTTCGGGGTCCCTCTTCGGAGGCACCCAGCTCGAGCTGTAATTACCGCACATGTATCATTAAATTTTATTTCTCTTCAATCTGACTTCGAACTTCTGCCTCAGCAGGAACCTAGGGTCGGACCCTGTTATGGAGGCCAGCGAGCCTGATTTTCCATAACATTGAGCACTACTTGAGCTGTTTCATGTATTTTGTTGTGTGTGAAAAAATGGCTTTGATATGCTGATCAGACTCTTTGCTCCTTTAGTATGAAACATTTCAAGACTTTCCTTTTCTGCAGAAAAGGACTGACCGATTTGTTTGAAACAGTCTTCCAACTTAGTGATGTATCTTGATAGCTTTTCTCAACAGTTTTGTTTTAGGACCAACAATATGACTCAAAACTGGCCTAGTATTATTCTGTATTCACTTCTTCCTGTGCCATACAAACTCTCACAGGAGAAAGATATCTGACTAGAGTTTCATCAAGAAAACCTGCACCAGAGGATGAGTGGCAAACAACTCTGAGACAACAGTATGCATATGGGTGTTAATTTTCCATCCCTATTTGCGAACAGGCAAAAAAGTACAAATTTAACAATCACTTCAGATTTATGAAGAAAAGCTATTTTATTGATCAAATAATGCAAGAATAGCAGAAATATTTGCAGAGAATGAAACATAGCAAGCGACTTTCTTCAATGGAGGCACATCTTTCTATCCACAGATTTTTTTTTATTTATTTTTTTTTTTAACAGCCTTATCACTACCAGAGTCAGCTGCAATGCAGACATGAATGTTGCATTTTAGACTTCCCATCTGGCCTAAAAAATATTCTCCCAACATCTCCTATACTCTGTACTGCTCATTTTCATCCCAGATTGAGCAAGAACTTGGAACTACAAAATTTCTGAAAGAAAAAGCTACCTCTGGAAAAAATAAGAGGAAAAGAGCCTGAGCCTTAGTGACATACAAATCTCATGGGCTCACAGAATATTAATTTCAGCAGCACTTAAATTTGACACTGCT
Organism: Apteryx mantelli; assembly: GCF_036417845.1. Classification (NCBI taxonomy): domain Eukaryota; kingdom Metazoa; phylum Chordata; class Aves; order Apterygiformes; family Apterygidae; genus Apteryx; species Apteryx mantelli. The sequence goes on along the minus strand of NC_089991.1, from coordinate 15,747,534 downwards.
GTGCATAAGCTGGAAAGAAAATTACAACAAAGAAAAAAGAGAAATACACAGAATCACAGAATCACTGAGGTTGGAAGGGACCTCTGGAGATCATCTAGTCCAACCCCCCTGCTCAAGCAGGGTCACCTAGAGCACATTGCACAGAATTGCATCCAGGCGCATTTTGAATATCTCCAGAGAAGAAGACTCCACCACCTCTCGGGGCAACCTGTTCCAGTGCTCTGTCACCCTCACAGTGAAAAAGTTTTTCCTCATGTTAAGATGGAAGTGTCTGTGTTTCAGTTTGTGCCCATTGCCTCGCGTCCTGTCGCTCGGCACCACTGAAAAGAGTCTGGCCCCATCCTCTCGACACCCTCCCTTCAGATACTTGTACACATTGATAAGATCTCCTCTCAGCCTTCTCTTCTCCAAGCTAAACAGGCCAAGCTCTCTCAGCCTTTCCTCATAAGAGAGATGCTCCAGTCCCCTAATCATCTTTGTGGCCCTTCGCTGGACTTGCTCCAGTAGTGCCACATCCCTCTTGTACTGGGGAGCCCAGAACTGGACGCAGTACTCCAGATGTGGCCTCACCAGGGCTGAGTAGAGGGGGAGAATCACCTCCCTCGACCTGCTGGCAACACTCTTTCTGATGCAGCCCAGGATACCATTGGCCTTCTTGGCCACAAGGGCACATTGCTGCCTCATACTTAACTTGGTGTCCACCAGCACTCCCAGGTCCTTCTCAGCAGAGCTGCTTTCCAGCAGGTCAACCCCCAACCTGTACTGCTGCATGGGGTTATTCCTCCCCAGGTGCAGGACCCTGCACTTGCCCTTGTTGAATTTCATGAGGTTCCTCTCCGCCCACCTCTCCAGCCTGTCCAGGTCTCTCTGAATGGCAGCACAGCCCTCTGGCGTATCGGCCACTCCTCCCAGTTTGGTATCGTCAGCAAACTTGCTGAGGGTGCACTCTGTGCCTTCATCCAGGTCATTGATAAAGAAGTTGAACAAGACTGGACCCAGTCCTGACCCCTGGGGGACACCGCTAGCTACAGGCCTCCAACTAGACTCTGTGCCACTGATCACAACCCTCTGAGCTCTGCCATTCAGCCAGTTCTCAATCCACCTCACTGTCCACTCATCCAGCCCACACTTCCTGAGCTTGTCTATGAGGATGCTATGGGAGACAGTGTCAAAAGCCTTGCTGAAGTCTAGGTAGACAACATCCACTGCTCTCCCCTCATCTACCCAGCCAGTCATTCCATCATAGAAGGCTATCAGATTGGTTAGGCATGATTTCCCCTTGGTGAAGCCATGCTGACTACTCCTGATCACCTTCTTTTCCTCCACATGCGTGGAGATGGCTTCCAGGATGAGCTGCTCCATCACCTTTGCAGGGATGGAGGTGAGGCTGACTGGCCTGTAGTTCCCTGGGTCCTCCTTCTTGCCCTTTTTGAAGACTGGGGTGACATTGGCTTTCTTCCAGTCCTCGGGCACCTCTCCTGTCCTCCATGACCTTTCAAAGATGATGGAGAGTGGCTTAGCAATAATGTCCGCCAGCTCCCTCAGCACTCGTGGGTGCATCCCATCAGGGCCCATGGATTTGTGGGTGTCAAGTTTGCTTAAATGATCTCTAACCCACTCCTCCTCCACCAAGGGAAAGTCTTCCTCTCTCCAGACTTTCTCTCTTGCCTCCAGGGTCTGGGGTTCCTGAGGGCTGGCCTGACCAGTAAAGACTGAAGCAAAGAAGGCATTCAGTAACTCTGCCTTCTCTGCATCCTTCGTCACCAGGGCACCCACCCCATTCAGCAAAGGGCCCACATTTTCCCTAGTCTTCCTCTTGCTACTGATGTATTTGAAGAAGCCCTTCTTGCTGTCCTTGACATCTCTAGCCAGATTTAATTCCAAACGGGCCTTAGCCTTCCTCGTCGCATCCCTGCATACTCTGACAACATTCCTATATTCATCCCAAGTGGCCTGTCCCCCTTTCCACTTTCTGTAGACTTCCTTCTTCTGGTTGAGTTTTGCCAGGAGCTCCTTGCTCATCCATGCAGGTCTCCTACCTCCTTTGCTTGACTTCCTACTCATAGGGATGCACCACTCTTGAGCCTGGAGGAAGTGATGTTTGAATATTAACCAACTCTCTTGAACACTCCTTCCTTCCAGGGCCCTCACCCATGGGATTCCTCCAAGTAGGTCCCTGAAGAGGCCAAAGTTTGCTCTCCTGAAGTCCAGGGTTGCGATCCTACTTGGTGCCCTGCTGCCTCCTCGCAGGATCCTGAACTCCACCATCTCATGGTCACTGCAGCCAAGGCAGCCCCCAACCTTCACATCTTCCACCAGTCCTTCTTTTTCTACAGAAAAATAGAGTATGTAGAAACACAGAACAAGCAGACTTAGAAAACTGCATTTTCTAAATTCAATCCCCCAATCACACAGAGTTACATAACAGATCCTTAGTCCAGACAGATCCACTCTATAAGTTCCAGCACACTACAGGCCATAAATCAGGATCAGAGGAATATAAGACCTGTAGGAAAACTCAAAAGCCACAACCATACTATAGTTTAAATTCTCATTGTACCTTGCATCCTATTTATCTGCCAGTTCCTAGACCTCACCTTCTCATAGCACAGCAAACCAATACACAGATTGAGGCTAGGACCTAAGAAGGAATCAATCCACCTATGAAAGTTCACCTGACCCTCCTCTGAGATTGGTTATTTGTTCTAACCCAAATCTTTATTATACAAGCCAAGGTAATAAAAAAAAGCCAGAGAGAATGGTTTTCCTTATAACAAAGATGACAGAAAAGACTGAAAACTGAGGAACAGATCATACAAATAATTCCCAATGCATAACTGTATCACTAGCCAGATCTCAGACACATTGTTGCATGTAAATACATCAGTTATAAGAACTCCCACAAACCTCAAGCAGAATAGTCAAACAGGCAAAGGCATTGTGTAATTGCTGACATGTCAGGAAGAAAAGCAGAAAGCAGCAGCCACTGCCTGCACAAATCTTGGCCCTGAAGTATCAAGACAGACAAAGACTTCAGTCTTAGATATCAAAACCAACTACTGCCAATTTAAAACACTGCTTACCAAGTGTAACTTTAAAGGCAAACTTCTTAATTTCTGAAGAGTTCTACAAACTTTAAGGCCTTCAGAAAGCGCCCTGGAGACAAAAGCGCCATGTCATAGTGATCTACCAATAAAGCTGCTGTGAAATACATTATGCAAAGGCTGATCCCATTGAACTGAAAAGAGAACTTGCTCATAAAGTACCATAAACACTGTGGGTCTTTGCTGTCTTAATTCAACAGATTGGACAGACTTAAAAGTCTGTGCAGGCTCTTAGCTTATAGACTTTAAACTCCTGCTTTAAGTGATCCTAGTACAAGTAAACCAAGAAGATGGTTGAACATGATCTAAAAGTAGAAGTCTCAATTGCCCAAGCAAAATATCCAGCCTAATAACCCTTGGGACCACACTTTATCTGACCTACCAATAAGGCACAAAGACCAAGGCAGTAATTCCTATGAATCATTTGGAAGAGTGTGGATAATAAAACGTACAGTTTTCAGATCTCAAAGTCTCAGGTACTCCCTACCTGCTTCATTTACAGAAAAGGAAGGTTTAGAATGGTAACATTTTTCTCTTTTTCTCTTTTTAAAGAGAACAAGAACCTTAGATATCCAAGGGAGTCATAACAGGTAACGCCTTGTGCAAAGCCCACCGAAATGAGTGAAAAATCTCCCAATGACTCAGTGGTCACCAAATCAAACCTATACATTTTTTTACTTCTGGGTTATAACAAGATTCAGGTTATCAATGGTTGGCTTTAGTCCACTTTTACATGAGCAATGTGGAATGTGCCTGTTTCAGTTTCTTAGGTCCTAAAAATCACTAAAACTTCCCCTGTTACCCAGACTGCCGCCTCTAGAAACAACTGAATCTCCCCTCTATCACATATCGGCCATCATTTGAGAGCACCTGGAAGAATTCCATCCCAGTTTTGTTCATTTAAGTTTTCTGCCTTCTTTTTCATCATTGCTTCCGTCACTTTCATGAGCACTTTCAGACTTAAAATAAGATACTTCGTAATAGCGAAAGTTAGATACCTGTAAATGAACTCTAGTTAATGGTTTGTGAATAACTGATAAAGCAAGCATCGGTAGTTCCAAATCACTAATGTTTAAAATGCCTCATGAAGCAGTGGTGTATTCTTTTACTAAGAGGCATGGAGAAGGGAATAATAATAACTAAGAAAGTATATGTAAAAGTATTTAGCTCATTTTATTAAAGAGGTTCATGGCAGTAATTTCAAACAACCAAAAAACTAGCACAGGCCCAGAGAATGGAAATCTTGCTCCAAGCAGAAGCTAAAAGAGGAAAGTCATAAGATGAACTCTATAACTGAAATGTAATCAAACTAAAACCAGCAGTTGATTTGTCTCAATAGAGAAAGGGAAAATGTGCAATATCTTTAATATATGGATGGCTGGGTAGACTAAATGACTATCACACAGAAAGCCTATCTTTAAACACTGCAGAAAGTTTTAAGATTTTACCACAATAAATGACTGGTTTCAATCAAATGCTGCTAAAGCAAAAGGCATGGCGCACAGGAGTAATTACCAGTCTCTTGACTGAAACAAAGGGCAATTACAACAAGTTTAAGTATGCTCACAACAGTTGAGCACTTGATTATAGAGTGCTGCAGCAATCAGCAAGCAAGGGATACATTTGGGGGGTTTTTTGCCTACATGGTCCCTGCTTGATATTACTGCATAGAGAAGGAGGGGCTCCCATACAGACTAGCTTAATGCAAAGCTTTAATTTTGATTTGTAAAAAAAAATACATAAATCATTTTAAGTACTGGAACAGAAACAAAGCTTAAGGCAGGAGACTAAGGAGGGAACTCACTGTGGTCTCGTCTATATTTTGTTGTCACTGTGTAATAAGCCGCAGGATTCCCACTGCAGAAACTACTACTACACTGCAGTAGTGCATTATAAGCAGCATCTACCTACAGCCGTTCTCTGGATTATAGTTAGGTTTGTCTTCATGGCACAGGTCTGAAGCAGGGCTAGTAGAACTGTGCTACAGCACTGAACTGTGTAGCTCAGCTGCAGCAGCTCTGAGAGTATTTTCACACAAAGTAGCTCACACTACTTTTAAAGCCAAACAAATTTTGGCATTGCTCCTTTCACATTTCATATCAGGATATGAAAAATGTGTATCAGCTCATTAAAATCTCCACAGTGACAAAATTACTGGAGAAAACATAGCTAAACTGACAGAAAAGAGCTCGTCTGGCTTGGATAGTCTGCAATACAACTACATGGGGAAAGAAATTTCTTCTGTCAGCCTGAAATTACAGGGCTTTGCTGGAGTAGCTATGGTGGCAGAGGTTCTGGAGTGCAGGCAGGCTCTAATCTCACTTCAAGTATCCAGGCACAGAGTTCCTACAGTGCACTCAAATTCTAATTCCATGAACTAGCTTACACTAATTACCCTTTGCAGAATTTATCTTCAGGCTTATCTACATTTTCTTCAAAATGTCACTCAAATATACAGACTTACCATACAAGCATGAAGGACAAACTCAGACTCTGTGTTTAGTTTCATCCTTATGTGTACAGGTGTGAAAGCAGATGTGGACTCCTTGCCAGAGGCAGAGCTTTAAGAGTAGGGAGAAGTTAATGGAAGGTAGTCAGAAGGGGGGGGGGGGGAATGTCATGCTGTGTAAGAATGAAAAGCCATCAAATCCAAAACACCATCTTATTGATAAAGGCCCACAGGGAACACACATGTGCCAGTAAGAGAACATGCCTCTCTTGGCATGCCCTCTTTGACTCCAGCTATCTGCTGTTTTCAGGTGCTGCTCTACTCCAGACAAAATAATAAAACAAAACATATGGACTTTTCAAAGTGCAGGTACACAGGAGAAGGACAAATTCCAAAAAAAAGTGATTCCATCATTGCACTTCCATAAGATTACAGTTGGCTTTTCAGATCCCAGGGGGGCAACTCCAGGACAGGAAGACAAGCATAACTTGGTACATTATGCCCAAGGGCTCAGACGGTTCGACAGGGTCTGCACTCAGTGCCAGTGACACATTGTAATGTGCCACACTGTCGGGGTATTATTTTGAAGATCAACATACAGACATTTTCTGTAGGAAAAATGCTGCATTAGGATTGGCTTTAGGAACTCAGCAGGAATTTTATCCTCACACCCAGGCAAAATGTAGCTGGTAGCTGCTTCTATTGAGTATCTGCAGGCAATATGAAGCAGGTTTCCTTGGGATACACCAGTCTCATTTGTTCCACTGCAAGGCAATGACTTACCTTCTGGTGGAAATTCAGCAGAAATTAGAAGTCCTTGTCTCACTCACTTGGACATCAAAGGTTCTTGTTCTTTTTAAAACAGGATACTTAAAGGGAGCTATCCAATTTCTCAGTGCACTGAAAACATTTGATAAATAATCTTTTAAGTACCAGAAGAGCTTGGAGGGGGGGGCAGGAGGAGGCAGGAGCATCATTTAATAAGTGAGAGACAATTTCAGTTCTGCTCTATCTACGGTACAGCATAGGGAGCTGAGGAATCTCCCCGTTCCCCTTCCTGGAATGGATTTTCAGGTGAATCTCCTCAGTCATTTCCAAAAGAGCTGACCCACTGTATATGAAATACTTTAATATTAAACAAAAACAGAGTGTATAAAAACAAGAGCATACCCTGGCAGTTAGGACACATATATGGGAGAATCAGACTCCCATCACGGCTCCAAGGCATGCTAAGTAATTTACACAGAGTGGAGCTAGGTCAACGGCAGGGACTGAATGACACCTTCCCAGAGACACACACACCTGGTCGACCCAGCACATTCTCTCACAGACACAGGTTCTGAAACACTAGGCAGAGGAAAGAACTAACTCCCCTCTCCACACACACACACCCCCTTCCCCCCCAGGTGTAATACTTCAGAATGTATTTTTTCCCTTGGCTTCTTCCATCATCCACTCATTTTATTTTTAGTAACTCCTTATGACCTGGGAATCATTCCATCTCCACCAAAGCCATTGGAGCCACAAAAGACTGCAGGCCCCTGTCCCACTTTCTGGGCTAAAATGACTAACACACAGGCTTTAACTGGAAGAATATGTGAGAAAAAGAAATGGTTGAAAATATTTTCTGATGCGTTATTTGTGGTTCCTGGCACAAGATATCAAGCTAATTAAATAGCAAGCTTACACGTTCAAATAAAAGGGAGGACTATTATATTAAATACTAACAACTTTTAATGTTCAACTGTGTTCTGTGTAAATCCTACAGCACTTTCAATTGTTCATATAGGAACTGACAAACTTAGAAATGGGACACAAAAAACAACAACAAAAAAAGAGACAGACAAGATTTAAAACAGAGAAAAAAGTCTTTAGTTCAGAGTCTATTCTTCCTGAAATTCAGTATGACCCTTGACTAGAGCCATGCTCTGTATCTTGAAAGTTTTCTGATTAATATATTTGAGTGTTGTTATTCTCATCATCTACTAGATTTCAGCGAGATGAGAAACAGCAGCATGAGAGACATTTTTTCATAAGCTATGTAGTGCTTATTTCTACAGAGCTGAGCATTCCTGAGATTACTTTCTTCTATTTTTAAACAGTAGTTTTAAACAGTTTTAACTGCACTACCACTTTCATCCAACATAGTTCAACTGGAATTAGTCTAGGTAAAACTTCAAAATTAGGAAAGATCCATACGAACTAGTTTAAACTGAAAATAATAGCAAAATAACTGCAAAGTCAAGAAAAAGGTCATCTTGTGATGCTAGACTCAGATTTGTATATACTTAAATTACAGCAACACAACAGAGCAATTAAGCAGTGAACAGGTAAAGACAGACTCTGGCACAACACAAGTAGCATCCAAGCTGAAGACAAAAATAACATCCTTCTTTAAACTATTTGATTCTCACTGCATGTGCTTTTCAGTCTCTTCAGCTCATCATCTTAAAAATCTACCCATGTAATCAATATATGCCAACACATCACAAAACAAAACAAGCTAAAAATAAAAGAGCAAGTAACTCACAGGTGGTTCTCAAGCTGTGGCCTATGTTTTTCTTTTTCTTAATATAGACATTCAAATCAGTCCATATTTCTTTCAAAAAAAGTTGATTTAACTAAAAAAAAAAAAAGTTTCCCTTTAAAAAAACCACCTCAGGCAGCAACAGGACACCTCCCCTGCTTTTTGTTTTCACAAGATGTAGGTACGCTGAATAAATTCTGGATATTTTCAGACTGGTTATTTTCCTGAGCTTAGTCTAAATGCTGAACCTTTTCAGACTGGCTCATCATCTATCTCCTAACTTTATTTTTTATTTCAGTGAAGTCCTTGTGCATCACTATAAAGACACTGAAATTTGCATAAACATATCATAAATTGGATGCAGCAGGAATAGATTCCTTCCTGTAACACAGGTATGCTTGGTCATTAATAAACTTGACTGACTTATCCTTTACATATAAACACCCAGAACTAGGTTACCTGGTGATATTGAAATCTGTGACCTTTGGACACAAACACAGAAGCTTCTGTGTCTGAATTAAGAGACCAGGACAGTTGGTTTGAAGGCAGTTACAGTCTCTTTACAAGGTCCAAGAACAGGGAAAACGAAGTCCCATAGTAAGTTAATATGGGTTGGATATATTAAGCAGGTGGGGCAGACATTTTCCAAGGTGTCTATGGGATCTGAATGTCCAATTCACATAATGCAAATCATTTTAATAGTAATGCAACATCTGCAGGCTCAATCCATCCTGCTTATTCAGGCAAAATTCCCCATGAAAATGAGAGAATATGAACAAGCTTACATACAAATCCAGCTGTTGAATTAACTTCTGAATGACTTCCAGTGATTCAGTTGTTGATTCATTCTGCTCTCTCAATTTAGTTTGACTCCCCTGCTGTTCATTCATACTTTCAAGTCTGTCCTATCAGCCCTTAACTCAGGCTTGCCTTTAACATCCATCTCCTCTGGTTTCAGTACCATGCTTTTGCAAGTTTCCCTCATGTCCAATGATATGTAGTCTTTCATTTGAACAAAGCTGTCCCATAATGTCACCATATCTACATTAAACAGTAGTCCATTACCATAATTTGGTCAATCACTGTGAGCTATGCAATAATGTAAGTGCGCTTTTAAAGTTTTGGTGGGATTCCCCCCCCCCCTTTTTTTAAAGCATTGGAGAGAGGCATCAGATAGCAAGAGAAATTAAAGTTCTTCACTAATTCAAAAGATAGATGCTGCATAGGTGAGGATGGCCTAAGACTTCAAACACTGCTCCATCAGCATGCCTGAATGCTGAGACGAATGCACCAATTACAGAAGAGCAGAGACTACTTAAGCATCTGAACATATGCAGTTTGGGAGCTCTCTGCTAAGATCACTAACAGCAATGCTATTTGGTACTGATCCACTACTAGGCCTGAATTAAATGTACTTTTCTTGTGCAGCTAAAGAGCAGGACAGGCAATTTTATCCAGTCTTAACACCCACCTTCAAGCAACTTGACTGTTGGGGCCCTTGCGGTACTTCAGAACAACAATCTATATGAAATATAGATTGTGGAACTACACTGTTTAGGATTAGTTGCTTAGCACAACTTGCTTAGCATAAGTAGCTAAATTTGCTGAAGCCTTAGGCCTCAGACTGTAGCTGCTGCTATGTGCTTTGAAGTAGTTTACCAAGGACACTGGTGCAGCTGGGAATGATACATCCTGAGAAAGTACAGATAAACTAGCAGAAGCCAGTGGGAACCAAGGTTAAGGGCTAGACAGCTTTGCTAAACAAGCAGCAAGGTACAAGGCTTGACCGCTGTGTGCGTGATCGGTGCAATGATTGGCTCCCTGTGACATAATCTGTATGAACCACAAATCAAGGGCCAGAGCGCCGAATACCTGTACTTATAAAATGGGCAAATTGCTGAATAAAGATGGAATTGAACCTGCATTCTGTGAATGCGTATGATTCATTCCCGTCACTCCCGCGGACCGCGACATCTGGCGACCCCGACGTGATACTGCAGAGGAGAAGCTGGCTTTGCTAAGAGTTCGAGTAACGGGAGTGGATACCGCCCGGGAGGCTCGTGCCCGGGGAAAACGAGCCTGGCCGTCTGAAAGAAGACGGGAAAAGAAAAGTCGTAGCTACGCAACTCTTCTGACCGGTGAGTCAGGCGCCCTTGTGAGGCGGCGGGCGGTATGGGAAACGCTGTATCAGCGGTAGAAAAGGCCACGTTAGAAAAATTGTTACAAGTGGCAGCACAAACAGAGCGCCAGGTGGAGCGCCAGGCGCTGGTGGACTTGCTGTGGTGGAGAAGGCGGCGCGGTTTGTTACGGGAGTCCAGCCAGGTCTTTAGCGCGGTAACCTGGAAGAAGGTCGGGAAGGAACTGTGGGAATCCATCCAGAACGGAGAAAAAGAGGCCAGGCGTCTGGCCAAAATATATCGAGACGTGCGGCTCATGATCGAACAGCTGCACGGGGAGGCACAGGCGACTGCTGCCATACGGAGGGCGCTGCAAGTGGAGCCCTCTGCAGCGGCACTTTCGCCGGGGAATGAGTGCGCGGAAGGAGCGGAGTGCATGGTGCCCGGAGCGGAGTGCGTGGTGCCCGTCTTTGATACACCATCCGCAGGGGGGCCCTCGGTGACAGATGAGCCCTCCCTGCCGTGTGCGGCACCTCTCTCTAAGCTAGAGCGGGAGGCTTGGGGGACTGGCACAGGATATGAGGACTTGCCACCGTACAAGAAAGGGGACGTTGCTGATGCCTTTGCCGCCCCCCCGCAGCCGTCCGCTCCCCCTATGGAAGTGGATCCGGCCACTGTGCCTTTACCTGAGGAGAAAAGCGTTGATCTGACTGAATATTCAAAGAAAATGGAGGAATTGCTGGAGGAAATGAGGAGGTTGGATAGGGGGTCGAAAAAGGCGCATGTGAGGGAGGCGTATAAGAAGGCACATCAGGCTATTGTGGACGGCCTGAAGGCGGTTGAGGAACAGTTCTCCGGGGATCCTGCCGGCGGATCCCAGGAGAACCAAGAGATCGCCCCCAGAGACTGGGTGATTACCAACGTACTCAAAGGGACATGGTCCCTTGAGCAGGCGGAGCAACATCTGCAAGCCTGGAAAAAACCCCCTTTAACACAGAAAGAGTATCGAATGATTTTGGACCGTTTACCGAGAGCACCGGAGAAAGCCCTACTACCTAGGGACCCTGACTTTGACATGGCAAAAAGGTGGCGCGGGATCATTCAGAATGCTGAACTGGTTGGGGACATGCAGTTTTTCCCTATAGTAGCCCCGGTCGTGACCACGGGTCAGGGACAGACGAGGTGGGAGCCTCTGGATTGGCAAGTGGTAACAAAGCTGCAACAGCTGGTAATGCAGTACGGGATAAATAATCACCAAGTGCAAGCGCAGCTGAGAGCACTGGTAAAATATCAAAACCTGGTGCCGAGCGACATCCGCGCCCTTGCCGAACTGATTTTGGGGCCCACCTCTTTGCTGGTGTTTTTGAATAAGTGGCAGGAACTGCTTGGTCAATGCCAATTATCTAATTTGGACTTACCGGCAGATGACCCGTTACGTATGACATCTTTGGACATGCTGATGGGCAACGGAGCTTTTAGAGACCCCGCTCGACAGGCAGCACTGCATCCCCGAGTCCTGATGCAGTCGAAAAACGCTGCCTTAGAGGCATTCGCCGCACTGCCCCAAATAGGGAAAGCTAATCCGCCTTACCTGTCAATAAGGCAGGCGGAAGACCAACCGTTCCTGCAGTTCGTGGATAAACTTAAGGAAGCCGTTGATGCGGCCCCGAACGTGCCACAGGACATGAAAACAATCATGGTTAAGGAGATCGCTACGCAGAACGCCAATCCAACCTGCACAAAACTGCTCGCCACCTTGCCTCCAGGAGCGACTTTGCTCCAAATGGTGGAAATTTGCTCCCGAGCACCCATGGAGCTAGAAAAACAAAAAGCGAAGATCCATGCTACTGCATTAGCTGTAGCTATGAAACAGGGCCCTACACAAGGAGGGGGCGGCCGCAAAACAGAGAACTGCTACATCTGCGGACAACCTGGGCACTGGAAGAAACATTGCCCCCTCAGACGACTGGCTAAAGACAACCGTATCTGCCAGTGTTGTGACAAGTTTGGGCATCGGACAAGTGAGTGCCGGTCAAAATGCAAGAAAAGCGGCACCCCGTTGTCGGGAAACTGGAACAGCCGCGCCTGGGACGCGGCGAAGAAATATCCCATGGTTGCCTCTTCGAACACCATGCAGCCACAAGAGGGAGCGCCGGAATCGATCTGGCCCTGGCAGAATCAGTAAGCATTACCACTGAGCAGGTCCACTTGGTAAATTCAGACGTTTGTGGCCCCTTGGGGGGGGGGCTGTCGGCCTTACTGATAGGACGATCATCTGCCTCTAGACAGGGAATTTTTGTTCTCCCTGGATGCATTGACGCCGACTACCGTGGACCTATAAAAATCATGCTGAAGGTCTTCTGTCCCCCAGTTACAATACCAGCAAAAAGCAAAATTGCCCAATTGATCCCTTTCAAGTCTGCGGTCCCCCTGGCCAGCGGAGATGATAGAAGAGGAGGTTTCGGCTCTACGGGGACGCCCCTGGCCTTGTTCTCGACTGCTGTGTCCTCGACTAGACCCACTCGAAAGGTCATCATTACCTCTCCAGACGGAATGAATCACCTAAAAGCCGAGATGATGATGGATACCGGTTCCGACGTCACCATAGTACCTCACGACTCCTGGCCTGCCGCTTGGGCGCTAGTGGATAGCACCACTGCAGTACAGGGGATTGGTGGTTCAGCCCCCACCTGGAGAAGTGCGAGACCCGTGAAGATCTGCGACGAAGAAGGTCATTTGGGCGTGGTAACACCATACGTAATGAATACCCCTCTCTGGATCTTAGGCCGGGACCTTCTGTCTCAGTGGGGCCTAGTTCTCTCGTGCCCTTTTTAGTAATGGCCGCTGCTGACACTTCTCCGCCCACGCTGAAAATTACATGGAAAACTGACGAACCAGTGCGGGTCGAGCAGTGGCCGCTGCAAAAGGAGAAGCTAAGGGAACTTAACAAATTGGTAGAAGAACAGCTACAACTGGGACATATTCAGCCTTCAACCAGCCCATGGAACACACCTATCTTTACCATACAGAAAAGGTCAGGAAAATGGAGACTGCTACACGATCTGCGAGCTGTGAACGCAACAATGGAAGATATGGGAGCGTTACAACCAGGACTGCCATCACCTACCATGCTCCCGCGGGAATGGAGTCTGCTAGTAATTGATCTGAAAGACTGTTTCTTTAGTATCCCCTTACATCTGGAGGACTCCAAACGCTTTGCATTCTCAGTGCCAACGATAAATCGATCTGGCCCTTTGAGACGCTATCAGTGGGTCGTTCTACCCCAAGGTATGAAAAACTCCCCCACGATATGTCAATGGTATGTAGACCGAGCCTTAGAACCCTGGAGGCAGAGACATCCCGAGGCTATAGTATACCACTACATGGACGACATATTAGTCGCAACAGAAACCCCGCTGCTAGAAGAGAGTCAACGGGAATTGAGTCAACAACTCCAGGCCTGGGGTCTTACCATCGCCCCTGAGAAGATCCAGCAACACGCACCGTGGAACTATCTTGGTATGGTCAAAACCGAGACCCGAGTCTACCCAATGAAAACCTCGATCACGCGGAAGATTGCAACAGTGAACGATGTACAGAAACTTCTTGGGGACATTCAGTGGATCCGTACTTACTGCGGCATTACCAATGAGGAAATTCAACCGCTGGTGAATTTACTTAAGAATAGCAAGAACCCCGGAGAAGCAAGAATGTTGTCTCCTCCAGTGCAGGAAGTCATGGCTAACATCGAGAGGAAGCTTGGAAATGTACAAGCCTATCGCTATGACCCCATGAAACCCATTGACATAGTGTGCTACAATAAACAACAGGAGGTGGTTGGCATAATTGGTCAAACAAACGAGACAAATCAGCTCACGATCCTGGAGTGGGTGTTTTCGCCAGTCCGGCCACGCACAGTGATTATGCCCAGGAAAGATGCTGTGGGAGAACTGTTACTAAAAACAAGACAGCATCATATCAGGGAAGGAGCCCTCACGCATCATTCTGCCCCTGGTTTCTTTGGATCTCGTATCCGAATGGGCCCAACAGAGCATTTCATTCGCCCTGGCGACGTGTGGGGTTCCCCTCGACAATCATTATCCAAAGCACCCACTGCTGCACACGCAATTGATGCTTGAAGAAAGGAAGGTAATGGCAGATGGCCCCATCCACAACGCGAAGTCCGTCTTTACGGACGCTAGCGGCAAAACAAAGAAGTACGGATACGAATACGTGAATGTACGAGGAGAATGGGCTCGAAAGATCATGCAAGGTGCCCCCGAGCACTCCGTGCAAATTTTAGAACTCATGGCAGCTGTACTCGCGTTGAAGGACTTTGCAGAAGAACCTCTTAATCTTATAGTTGATTCACTATATGTGGCGGGTGTGTTACAACGACTACACTCTGCTCTTATTGGGCAGACCGCTAACCCCAAGATTCAGGCGTTGTTGATACAAGCAGGCGGCCATTTAAATTCTCGCGTTCAGCCATTCTGGTGCACACACGTCTGTAGTCATTCGGGACTGCCGGGAATATTGGCGGAGGGCAACCAGCGCATAGATGCCCAAGTCTCAGCCGCCGGTGAAGAAAAAACTAGGTTACAGCTGGCGCAACGATCTCATGCGTTTTTTCACCAGTCAGCTAGATCTTTGCAAAAGGAGTTCAACTTATCCCGGGCAGAAAGCAGGGCCGTAGTGGCCGCGTGCCCCGATTGTGCACACATTCCTCCGCTGCAGGATACAGGGACAAACCCACGCGGGTTAGAACCTCGCCAGCTATGGCAGACCGATGTCACAGAAGTCCCTGCCTTTGGGCGACTGCACTTTGTCCATGTATCAGTCGATACATTCAGTAAAATGACCTGGGCCACTGCCGCAACCTCCACACGCTTCACTGCCTGCCGCCTGCATTGGCTGCAAGCCTTTGCCGCGCTGGGGAAGCCAGCTCAGATAAAAACCGACAATGGACCTGCCTATACGAGCGCCGCGTGCGCTGAGTTTATGCGAGCTTGGGACATTACACATTCCACGGGGGTCCCCTATAATTCCACCGGCCAGGCCATAGTGGAGCACCGACATCAGGATTTAAAACGCCTTTTTGCTATTTTGAAAAAGGAGGGGGAGGTATCTCTCCCCGTCCATGACATCGTAGCAAAAAGCTGTTATGTGTTAAATTGGCGCAACCTCATTGAAATAGACCAAGGGGAGTTGATCAGCCCGGGGGCACGCCATGCACAGACTACGAGACCTATTAAGACGCTCGTGTCCCGATGGGTACCACAAACACATTCATGGCAGGGGCCTGTGGAATTACTCACTTGGGGCCGAGGGTATGCTTGTGTCATTGCAGGTACTGGTACGGAGTGGATACCCGCGAAGTGGGTTCGACCGTGGTTGAAGAAGAGTAACGCTGGACCTGCGGACGACTGCCCACTGGAAACAGCCCGTGAGTCAGCTACTACCTGCGCTTGAAGACCCGCGGCAGGAACTGGAAGCTCTTGACAGAGGACGAAAACAAAGCACCAGCCTCACCCGGAACGAACGGGATTGTGATTGTGAGCGTGCTGCAATGACTGGGCACGAACAAAAGAGTGTTGGGGGGGTTGGTGGAAGAGCGGTCCTAGTCACACTTATAGGCAGCATAATTAGTTTGAGCAGCATGAGCGCGGCATTACCCCCATTTCATACTCCAAGGAAGAATGTGTGGCTTACGATCGCAAACAGGACCGGCCAGACATCGTTCTGTCTGTCTATGGGCAAGGTGGGTGACCCTTTTAGGACATGTTTAATCGGTGTCCCCACCTGGAGGGCAGAGGAATTCAAGGCATATGTTGGTAACAAGACAACCTTGAATTTCACGGCCGTCGATAAGACCAGAATGGCCCCAGAGTTAAATAAGTGGCAACGTGATGGAAGGTGGCAGTGTCGTATTATCCTGGCCTTAAACAAAACCCTAAATTCAGACCCTGAGGAGTTGGATCTCTTCGGCTGTATGGCCGCCAGCGCCTCGGAAAAAGATACGGGCGGGTATGTCAGCTTCCTTCCCCCTATGGGGATGCTCACTGAGCGGTCATCAAAATGGGTAACCTTGAATTCCGCCTTAAGCAGCGGTGACGTGCATGGCCAGGTGTATATGAACTGCAACGCAACAAGCCACATAACAGCGAAAGCGCTGCCGCCTGGTATATTTCTGATATGCGGGGTAGGGCCTGGAACGGCGTGCCACACATCCTGCGTGGAGGCCCATGCTACCTGGGGAGATTGAGTTTGTTCCACCCCAATCTCACCCAACTGCAGAACTTGGTCTTGATGAAGCGCGGGCGGGGCAGAAGGAGTGTGCATGAGCTAGAGTGCAAGGACATTGGCGATCCCGTATTTTGGTCAGGCTTCCGGCAGCTGGCGACTGCTACGCTACTGCCGGGAGCCGCTGGGCTTAAGGCGATGAAATTGGCGGAGCAATTGGCTTGTTGGACCAAAAATGAGTTAACTATTACATCACGAGTACTAGATGAGATGTCTCAGGATGCGCTGAGCATAAACCACGCTGTGTTACAAAATAGGGCCGCTATAGATTTCTTGCTCTTAGCTCATGGACATGGGTGTGACGAATTTGAGGGGATGTGTTGTCTCAATCTTACCGACCATTCGCAATCAATCCACGCGCGTATACGAAACATTCAGAATGGGCTATATAAGCTGAAGCAGGAGAATGGCCTTGGGATTGACGGGTGGCTTCGGGGGCTGGGGATCGGGCCCTGGTTGGCAGCAGGATTAAAACAACTGATTACCATAGGTATCGTGGGTATGTTCCTATTGATTTGTGGGCCTTGTATACTACAATGTATCCTAGCTCGGGTACAGAAAATGGTTGATCTATTATTTGAAAGAAGAGGGGGAAGTGTTGGGGCCCTTGCGGTACTTCAGAACAACAATCTATATGAAATATAGATTGTGGAACTACACTGTTTAGGATTAGTTGCTTAGCACAACTTGCTTAGCATAAGTAGCTAAATTTGCTGAAGCCTTAGGCCTCAGACTGTAGCTGCTGCTATGTGCTTTGAAGTAGTTTACCAAGGACACTGGTGCAGCTGGGAATGATACATCCTGAGAAAGTACAGATAAACTAGCAGAAGCCAGTGGGAACCAAGGTTAAGGGCTAGACAGCTTTGCTAAACAAGCAGCAAGGTACAAGGCTTGACCGCTGTGTGCGTGATCGGTGCAATGATTGGCTCCCTGTGACATAATCTGTATGAACCACAAATCAAGGGCCAGAGCGCCGAATACTTGTACTTATAAAATAGGCAAATTGCTGAATAAAGATGGAATTGAACCTGCATTCTGTGAATGCGTATGATTCATTCCCGTCACTCCCGCGGACCGCGACACTTGACTAGTACTCCCAGTTGCCTGCCCACCTCAAGGCTTTTGCGCTTTTTTTCCAGAACACACACAGCAATCGTATACAGCCCCGTGGCCCGCACGCCTGGCCTTGGACAGTCACCCAGCCTCACTAAGTACATGAGACAAAAGGAGTAACAATCCTCTCACAGAGGAACAGGATGCTCTCAGGCTAGGGAAAGGGATTAGTTGTTATGGACCATAATTAAATGAAAGGGAGAGGGAGGAGAATATGTCTGTGTTTGTTGCCATCAGACAAGAAAACATGCACAGGAGTCCAACATCACATACAATTAGTATTGTCACTAAAGCACTAATTAATCACTTCAGACACCTTATCTGTCTCCCACACCACCCTGCCTCAACAGTGTCATCATTTACATTATATCATATTGCTAACTAAAAACCACCTAGAGGTTTAACAGCCCACAGAGTGAAAAGCTTTACATGTCAGCATTTCCCTGCCCTCTGCCTCTTTTACAGAACGTATCAATAAAGCTATTAAAACTCCAAAACCTTTGTACAGATTTTTGTCAGAGACAAGCCTCTCCTCCTTTTAGGGCAAAAACATTTGAAGACACACAAACACATGCAGTGCCTGTTATAAAAGGGGGTTAAGAGAAAAATAGTGGTACCTGCAGCAGCTCCATACCACGAAGGCCTCCTAATGGCTAAGGTGTACTGCAGTAAGGTAGAGGGAGATACCTTAGCTGACTATGCAGCTGGACTCCTGTCTGCAGCTTTTTAACAGCCCAAAGGTATCCATGACCAAAAGTTCAACAGCCAAGAAGCAAATCTGCAGTTCTGCTGAAAGCAAATGTGGAGAAACAGTCTAAAACCCCCCTGCCTCTATAATATTTCTGAATTTTAAAATAAAATTTTTTGACTATTTATCTTGAAGTTTACATTCAAACTTTTTCCTTTCCAAATAATTTCAGTGTGTTCAAATAATACATAACGGTTAGCTGCGCTGACCAGTTTCAGTCTACTAAGATGCCACACACCCTCTGAATGCTACTGAGGCAGCAGGAAAGGAGGCAAGTTTCTCTGTTGCTCACCTTGCTCTACCAAACTTCAACCAAAAGAGAAATATTGCTCCAGACTGTTTCACTTAAAATGGAGTGGCATTTTTCCAGAGGAAACAATGCTCAGTGGGAAAGTCTGCAACCTAATCCAGCCAGGAGATGAGAATTTTATATTTTTATGCTGATCTCCATCACAGATTTGTCTACTCATCTGGACATAACTAATTACTTCAAAGGTATTTTGAAGAACTCCCATGCATGTCTAGCTCTAATATAACTAAGACCTTCAGATGGATATAAAACACTGACTCTTTGACAAACAAACAAACAAAAGATAGAAAACAGGCTGATTATGCTTTCAAGGACTAAAACCAGTAATCCATAGGTTTTTTTACATCTTTTCAAACATCTATTTAATATAAAGAATTGTGGGATGCACAGGCTCATCCATAAAAGTGTGAACACAGAGCACAGGTCCCACATATAGATGTTACTAATACAAACTAAGAAGAGACAGCAAGAAAGGACTTTGTATAGTAAAAAAGAAAAAAGTCAACTAAGCTGCAGACAGTATCAAGTTTGGAGAATCACCTCACAAGAAATCAGGTGGGATTGTTGAGGTATCATAAATCTAAAGTCAAAGAAAATCATGTATGAAAGAAATACATAGTATCACAAATTAGGAAGGAGGAGAAAAATCTCAACAATAAGACCAAAAATTCATATGTACAGTTATATGGGTGGATATGCAAACTTTAAACCAAATCCTGCTGAAATCATGAGGCTGCTTTAAAGTCTATATTGGTATACTCCATATCACATGACCAAACAACTTACATAATAATCGAGACAAGCAAAGCATTGTAGGAAATCCTACATTTTCCAGGTTTGGTGCTTCATTATCAACATCATTCTTTCTTTTCTTGTCTGTGTCTCTACTTGTTTCTCTTTTTTAGTCTACTTTTTTTTCTTCATAGTTTCAAATGAAGATTTTTTTTTTTTAAGCAGTATTTAGTATTTATGGTTTAGGTTTGTCAGCTAAAGGACTCCTAAGCTCGCCTTTGCAAAGGGCCTAACAGCCTTGAAATTGCTACAGTCACCACTCTGAAGTTGATTAGTATTCAGGAATATAGTGGATTCAGATAGCCAAGTTTTGTTATAATCAGACCAGTAAGGTTTTAATTTTGAGAGCCACCTGTGGAGGGTCATGACAGGGTTAAGTTGGAGGGGAACTGCAAGTAGCAAGCCGTGGGAAAAGGTGAATGGGGGAACTGTTACCAGCTTGGACAAGAAGGATTCTCAACAGGAGCCTCAGACAAACATACCCAAGGACTCTGGTGCAGCTGGGAATGATACATCCTGAGAAAGTACAGATAAACCAGCAAAAGCCAGTGGGAACCAAGGTTAAGAACAAGACAGCTTTTCTCTAACTAGGAAGCAAGTAGCAAAGTACAAGGCATGATTGCTGCGTGCATGATCGGTGTAATGGTTGGCTACCTGTGACATAATCTGCATGATGATTGGCTTAGCAAAGCGTATCTGTAAAACCGCTGAAGCAGCTAACTTTTTAGTATAAATGTGTTAGAACAAACAATAAAGGTCTCAGGACACAAACCCTCCTGAGTTCGTGCTTTAATCTGCCACAGCCACCCATTAAAACAAACCAAAGCCCAAAGAGACGTTTCCTCTTTAAGAAACAAATCTTACAAGGGCTTTATTTTTTTCTCAACATAAGTACATCAGATATTTAAATCACCACCTGCATGAGCAGATAAAGGTGAATAAGAAATTTTTGCAAGGTCAGATACTCATTAATGCTACCAGGTACTTTACAAATCTTAATAGCAACTCTAATTGCTATCAGCAAGTATACAAGTGAACTAATATATACATGTGGTCTAGCTATACAGCATCACTACTAATATGTTGCTGACATTTGTGCAGTACCAGAAAAGTAATAAGACAAAAAGAGGAAGATGAAAGAACAAGACGCAGAAGGGGGGGGGAATAAATAATAATAATAATAGAGAGCAAACCAGTTATTTCAGCTAAACACAATTATATTTTGAGGACAGAAGCAGACATCTTCTGTAACAACTGTCAAGATGCTACAAAAAGATCAAAGATTCCCCCCCCCCCCATTTAAAACTGTTTCTGGGACTCAAAGACACTGCTGTTTAGTTTGTGATATTTAATAATATTTCTCAACAGACATTCCTCACTTGAAAAGAGGGAAGTTAAAGAAAAAAACGGAAGGGATAGAACAAGTAAGTTCACTCACAACTTTGATCTGGAGTCATTTACATTCATTGCTACAGCAGAATCAGGGAGGCTGTTTTCACTGGAGATTGCACACTCTACAGTATGTATTGCTGACAGAAAATAAATACATTTTGAAATAACAAATCATTACAAGCCAATGTTAGGGGTTAAAGTTTCAGAAAGTTGATGTCATCTCCTTGAAACAAATCTCTGAAAGGTTCTGATTAAAAACACCACCACCAACAACAACTCTTTCCAGTCAGAATAACTTCAAATACCTCAAATAAGACTGCAGAAAAACAAAAAAAAAAAAAGGAAATTTCTTTTGTAACTGAAAATGACAGTGAAATATTTTTTTTGGAACACTATTTGAATCACATTTAGAGTCTGTTCTGCAAACACATTGCTAGTAGGGCGTAAAACTTTGTCTTTGATCTATTGGCCTATATTAAACAGTGATGTGCTGGAGCACAGGGAAGTGTCCTACTTGATTGTGGAAAATTTGTACGCATATTGTTAGATGGAACATTCTTTATACTGTGGCAGTCTATTACACAGGAAGGATAAAAAAATAAAGGAAATGGACAAGTATGTCATTTGTCCAAAATTGTACAGCATGTTATGATTCAAGGCTTCAGCTAGTTCATACTTGTATGTAGGACAGTAACTGAGAAAAGCAGAAAGTCTTTTTAGAGAACTTCTATTCTCCTTGTTCAGACCCTCTAACTTTCATGTATGTTCATTATGAGCCATTACAAACAAACAGGAGCCAACTTGTGGCATACTCCAGACAGCACCGTGCTATAGCAGGGATCACAACACAATTGTATTCCACTAGCTCCAAATTGCCAAACAAGACACTAACTTGTAGAGTTATTCCTTTCATTCCTGTTTTGTCCCCACTTCAAGGTTTATGTTGCTAGCACATAAAAGTAATACAGACCCAGAGACATCAAAGAAACAGTTTATTGCTTTAAGTATGACAGTGTCAGTCGCAAGATCATTACCCATAAAAAAAGCCATAAGGGCCTTAATAATTACATTTACTAGCTGGTTTGCAGTAACAGCTACTTGATCTGGGTCAGTCTGATCCTCCCTTCAAATTTCATATGCAAGGTTCCTATGATACTGAACACCAAAAGATGTGATAACATAACCTGTCCAAGCAGATTAAACACAACAGTAAAAGGCTGTAGTAATAAATTATCTGTGAGCCGAGAGCTTGAACCATAAGAGCTTGAGAACTATGGACCGTGAGTTTTAGATGCAAAAGAATCCCTGTGCAGGTGGCCACATATTTTAATACCAAATATGAATTAGAACTGCTTAATTTTTAGTCATCAAGACCTATCAGTTGCCATTTTTATTCTGTGTTCTGTTGTTATCATTGCAATTCTTCTGAGTCGCTTCTAAATCTTTGCTTATACATGAGGGAAGGAAAGAGGGTTTAGTAGTGTTAAAAAACACACGCACAAACACACACGCACAAACACACACGCACAAACACACACGCACAAACACACACGCACAAACACACACGCACAAACACACACGCACAAACACACACGCACACCCTACATGCTTCTGTACAACTATGGAAACATGCCTGACTAATTATTCATTTTAAGGAGTCGTGACAAAAGAAAAACTGAATGGGTCAGAGAACTGAAAATGCAACAGAGCAGCTGAAAACTTTCAGCTGCTGAGTTAGCCAGAGCCTGAAATGGGAGACAAGGCTATCATCAAACCATGGCTGCTTGTGAATTCATTTTTTTCTGTTGAAATATAGGATCACTAGCAAGAGAAGATGAAATGCTTTTCTCCCCGTAGATGGCCTTTTTACTCCTACTAACTTCTCTAGGCGACTTCACTATCAGTGGTATGAAACATTTTACCTGCCAAATGTGTATCCTCTCTCTGTTTCTATAATGATTCTTTTGGTTACATGCTCATAATATTCCAGTGGAAATTATGGCTATTGGTATTATACTTCGGAGAGAAAAAAGTCATATTGGTACAAAGACACTGAACCAATTTAAAAGAAAAAAAAACAAATTATAGAGAAGAACAAACAAAACAATCCTATAAAAACATTGCAAAGGCAAATAGACTTTCGAACACTGACCAAATATGCCTGAACTATCCCAGGCAAAAACAGCCAGAAGCAGCCATATATTTGCAGGTTCTTTTCAGTTGTAGACCACAGCTAAGTGTAATCTCAATACACAACTCCAAACAGTCCCTGCTGCAAAACAGTTATAGATCAGTCCAGATAACTGGGAGATGTTTTCTTTAGTAAAGGTCATTATCTACCTTCAGATCTGAAATAGCCTATTCAGACTGGGATATCTCTAGTCTCAGAAGTTAGCCTCCTGGATCTCTCCCCTTCACACTCTAACATAAATCAAAAAAAATGTTGGCTCTTCTGAGTTTTCACACAGACCCACAGTTTAGTCAAATCATGCAGGTGGCCTTTACCATCTCTGCCTTCTTTAGACATGAATATGCCATTTTGACAACTGTCCTAAGCATCTGCAAGGCAGTGCAATAATTCAGCTTTCCCCCCAAATCTATTTTTTCCTATGCAAAAGAGGTTCTTGCTTCATCAGTGAGGCTTTGTAACACAAATTATACTGCTTTTACCTTCTGAAGTTACATTTTAAGAATTCTTTGGTAAGTTTGTACCCGTTTCTCATTATTTGATTTTAAGTATTTTCCCTTATCACTTTGTTTTCTTCCTTTTTGCCTGTGTGGCTGACTGCAACACTTCTTTCAGAGCCAGGCAAACTATTCAGACAATCATTTATCCACAGAAGACAAGTTTGGATTTCAAAGACATCAAGGGCCTAGTTCCTAACGCATTTTAATAGCTATTTTGCTCCTATGTTTCTTAACCTTTATTCCTTGGAAGCATTAGCAACTCATTCTCACTGAGGTTGAAACAAGTTCAAGACATAAGTACCTCTAAAAGCAACAGAAACAAGTCACTCTGAGGATGCCTGACACCCTTGTGAAAACCTTCCTCAAGTCTCAATTTTATTCAGAAAAAAATATTCCGAACATACGTGAACTGTTACAAATAAGGAATAAATGAATCCACGCTCCAATATTTTTTATGAAAACACTGTCCAGGCTAGTTCTTTGAGTTACTTCAACTGTGTTTTCGGGATGTCTGCTATTCACAATTTTTCTCTTTCAGAAAGAGTAACTAAAGCACTTTAAGCTGGCAGAGCCCAGTCCCTGGAAGTACAGGAAATATTTGCATCGAATTGTAAATGTAATTTCTTCATTGATAAGTCAAATGGTATCAGAGCAAAACAGTTTTAAGAGAATAAAGAGGTTTGTTCAACTGTCTATGCCACACACTGGGAGCTCCCCCCTTCCCCCTATAGGGGTCAATTTTAAACTAAAGATAAGCTCTGACATAGTGTTCAGCTTAGAGGCTCTTGGATTTAGTTTATGTTAGGAACTGGTTTAACTCTTAATTATTCACTTGTAAACTCAAGTAACACCTTCTACTCTGAGATAAAGTTGCAGGGGTAGGACCTAAGTTTGTAAGATCTTATATGCAGACCACCTTTCCGTTCTGAGTGTGGACAGTGCCTAAGCACAGCAGTCTTGATTCACCTGGGATGTTTGACTTCCCACTTCTGCCAATCATTTATATTGCAATACTGAGGAGCACAAAGGGTTACTTTGACTCAGCCAAGCATCTAAAATGTTACAGGTCTGAAAGGCTAAAAAGGAAGACTTCAAAATGTTCCTCCCATGATCCTCAGCTCAAGAGTATTCTTATGGGCGAAATCACTTAACATTTTCTTGAACAGAACTGTCTTTGATTAAATCTTCTGTTCACTTCGTTCCAGCTATGGCATCATTATGGTTCTGATAAGCTGATGTTATACCATATCTCACTTTACAATCCCATTTGAACTTGCAGTGATCATGGAAGAACATTTTTTGCCTTTACTGTTGCACCAGATTGAGCTGTTATATAAAAGGCATCAAAGTCAAAAGAATTAAAATCCCATGGTGTGCTGAGGAAACTCCTTATGCAACAGAATGAATGTTTGCAGAACTTCAAAGATGAGGTCGCTAAAACAACGGCATTAATGTTTCTGGCTAACTAAAAGCAATATTCTCTCCCTCCACTACCTCCAAAGAGGGACATATGCTAGTATCTGCCTTCCAGAAGGACATAATCCATCTGTTTCCAATAAGAATCATAGAGTTACAAATGTCGGAACGAATGACCTTTGCCATTTTCCTTTTCTTAGGTTTGGTTTCCTAGTGGATTATGTTCTACTGAATAATTTAGGCATCATAAATAAAGGTATTTTTACCTCTTCTTTGGGAGACTATCTGGTAATACAACCAACAGGGTACTGCTTTTGATAATCAGCCCATTTTATTAACATTATGACTAGATAATGATAATTGCATAATGGAAGCTAAATCATGACCCAAACTCTATCCAGCTGAGCACCAACAGTCCATCTCTTAAAAACTTGCTTGACTTGCATTTCCTGTTACTTTCTTTCCATTAGTTCTAATTTTCCACCTAGAAAATGCCCATCTCAGAGCCTCTCTTTTCCCTTTTGTGCCTGTAGGTGCAGCACTAAGCTGCCCCATTCCAAGAACTGGCAGGACCTGACAAGCAGACAGTCCTCCCAGCTCCCTTCTCTCCTAAACCTTTTCTGAAACAGAAGAGTAATCCTAATTTGCCTCTTTTATATTTTATATTTTATTAGTAACTTATTGGTACACCTGTTTTCCCTTCTCTACCAGCTAAACTGTACTGGCAGCCACACTGCCAAGATGAGACCCACTGCCATCCAGCCATCTCCTAGGGGAGGTGAAGAATGAGCAAAATCAAAGCTGATCACTTGGACTAATGCCAAAATATTCGTGCTTTAGAAAGAACAGTCTAAATTCTTGATTTGAGGGTTCTGGTATTGCCACAACAGAAGGAAGCAAAAGAAAAACCCCAAACTGCAAAGCCTACCTACTTGAGACCACAATTCAATGTCCAAATACTCTACGCAAATATGTCTTCCTCCACTCAGTCATACAGTGCAGGTCACTAATACTTACAAGTATTTCTAAATGATACTCTAACAGACAGATTCTACCAACCTGACTCAAATTGAAACATCCCAGTTAAATGAATGGACTACATGCGAGACAAGGTTCCATTCAGACAGTGTGGAATAACTGAGTGCTTAATTAGACAGTTTAAATTGTGTGCATCTCCCTTTCCTAGTCTTTATTACCTAAAGATTTTGGTTGTTTTATTTTCTCCTCTCTTATGATACTCCTTGTCAATCTGGGATAAGGTACATGCTCATAATTGTGAGTTTTTGTTTTTTGACTGACCTCAAGTGTCAAGCATCAAGAAAGAGTGCCCCAGAAAGATCTAGTAATTGTTAAATATGTAATCCCTATAATCCAAAGTAATTAGTAATGAATGATCTAAAATTGCAGAGTGCTTTTTCTCTGAAGGTCTCAAACCACTTTCCAAATAGTAATTAAACAAACTTTACAACAGCACTGTGATAGTAAATAAGAGACCAGGAGGGACTTTGCTACCTACCACTGAAATTAAACTGTCTCGGAGAGGATCATAAGAGCTGGTTAAACCTTTACAAAAGCACTGATGACAGATGAGGGGAGGAAACAGAGAGGAGATGGAACTGCTGCAGGAGCTTACTGAAATGCAATTGGTCATATCCAATTTAGGCATAGAGTAGACTACAGACTAGGCCAGGGGATTTTAACAGTCAAATATCAACTTTGTGTTTCTTAAACATCCAAAATTCCTAGCATCATACTGGCTGATGTGTTTCAAATCTCAGAGGAAAATGAACACATTCATTTAATCAGGCCACCCTTCATAGCACTTCAGTTTTCCTTGGACACTCTCAATCAAGTATTAGGAAACAGGATGGACTAGCACAGGGGCATTGTGCCAGGAGACCTGCATTCTGCTCCTCACTGCCGCTGTGCAATCTCTAACAAGTCACTTTCTTCAGGAGTTTCTACAATGCTTAGCACAAGGAACACTTAGACCTCCTTCTAAGTCATACTGTGAGTATGAAAGTCTGACCCATTTTTCTTTAAGACAGATACTGAAGCGCAAAATGGTCTGGCTTTCTTCCTTCTTATCACTGTCCCCTGGAACACCAGCTGTTGTAAGCCTGCTACACTGCACATAAGTTAACTGGCCTCAAAGTTAGGCAATAAATCTGACCAGCCTTAACAAAGAGGCCTACAATCAAGTGAGAATTAAGTCCTAACTATTCCTTTACTATTCAGAGTAGCTTGCCCCTCCAAATAAAGTACATTTTAAACATGTTGGTAGAATAGTATTGTAAGAAGCCTGGAACGTCACTGCCTGCTCTACAGCTAATTAAGTCATCCACTTATACCACTGTCAATCTAGGAATCTCCCACTAAAAATCAAAAGGAAAAAGAGTAAGAGATTGCCCATGGTTTAAAAGCATTTCATTAGTGCATATCTTTGGTCATAAGTTACTGTTTACCTGTCAACTGGGTTCAGAACACCCATAAGGTGTTCTTTGAAGTTAACCTCTTGGATTTAAAGATTTTTAAACAGCTGTTGAAGGACTGTTTGATCTGAAAATCTGAGTCTTTTGAAGTTGAGAGCTAATGGAAGATTATTTTTATTCACAGTGATCAAGCAGTTAATGAGATAAAGCGATGGGAAGACAGGCTTAATAGAATATGTGGATGCATCTCATGTTATCTTTCCTGCTGCCTTTTGTAAGGATTAACAGAAAACGCAGGCATAGTCAGGGCCACATGAGTCAGAACGAAGAAGAAAATTAACTCCAAGTCAGACATAGCTCTTTTACCAAAATCAAAGCCATTTGGGGACTCTATTCCAAACCCCTTCACCAGTGTGTAGCAAATAGGAAATTAAGCTATTAGGGATTTGGGCTGTGCTGTTTCTGCATGCCAAGATAAGCTGATCCCTGACACATGGCTGATGCTCCAAGAAAGAATATGGCTAAACAAATGAAGATGTTATCAGTGCACTGTATACATGCCCTCAATGTTTTTAAAACCCCTCAGGCACAAAATTTTTATAATACTCCAGATATTTCAAGGACTGCCTTTTGGAGCCAACACAGATATTATTGAAATAAAGTGCTTACTAAGGGTAAAGCTAATATTAAGTGTATTAATGCTTTGAGATAAAGAAACATCCTGCTATTGTCCAACAAAATCCTTAACCATGAAGTCCCCCAGTACAAGGTACCAGTGACATAAATCAGAACTATTCTAGCTATTCTAATTTATGTGGGACACAGTACTAGAAAACTCAGAGAGTCAAGCAGTTCAAGAGGGAATTTTAAACTACAGACAATATGTCCAAGAGGCAAAAAAAAAAAAGTGTCTTCATTTCTTTATACTAAAATACATATAGTCCAAGATCATAGCTTGAATTACTATGAAATCAAAATAAATCCACTTACTTATCTTTTAATCCAGTTATGGATGGCTTTGCTTTCATCAGCATTCGTGCAAGTCTACCACAAGTCAGAAAAAGAGGTCTAAATATACAGAAAAGCGTTTTTAATCACATATTTAAACATGGTCATATATTACATAGGATGGATAATAATAACATGCATTTGTAGTGCAAAAAATTGTTCTCCTTCAGTTCTTCCCACTTCTGTGGAAAAATAGTAACACTACTTCAAGCATAAAAATCTAACTTTGGCTACAATTAATATTTATTTGGGTCCTTCTTTAGAATAGACAAAGCGTTCCCCTTGAAATCAACACCTGAAGATGATGAATCAGTTCAAACAGTTGGAGAGCAAACAAAATGTTTAAATTTTAAGAAAACAGTTCCATAAAGAAACTTGCAATCTGTCCTGATAGCTTAGTGCACTCCACTTTAGCCTCCATAAGTCACAATAAAATGGCAGAGGACTTCAGTCCTGCATCTTCTTAAGCTGCAATGTAACTGTGATAGAAATGGCAAGCGGGTGGGGGGGAGATACTTCCATTTAATTTATTTCCCTTAGCACATTTTGTGCTAGGGTAGAAATGCCAAGGACACTTTTAATAGAATTGTTACATGAGCTAGGCAAAGTAGATAAAATGTGAAAACCCACAAAAAAAAGTGGGGAATAAAAGCACTTCTAACATATTATTTAGAAATCATGTTACAAACTGTAGATACAATCACTGTGAAGTGAGAGAAAGTAGCATTCTACTGTCCTTCCATTACTGTCCATCAACATCCTAATAATTACTAAGTACATTTGTATGTGCTCTTACAAATCTTCTCTCTAATGAGGTAATTAATAATGCAAAACTTTAGCTCAAGAAGTGTTCCATACTCTTTTATATGCTTGTACTCACTGTGTAGTAAGCTTGTTCCTAACATTTCTGGGGGAGGGGAAAAAAACAAAATATCTGATGGTTGTCTAATCTAGCACCCCATCTCCAATAGCAGCTGAACCAGATGTTCCAGGAAACACAAGGAAACCCCAAGGTGAACACATCATAACCTGCCCATAAGGACAGATGCTTCTTTATCACCTTAAGTTAAATGCTAGTTTATGCTCAGTTTTCTCTAAAGAATATAATTAGCTGTAAGTGCAGAACTGAGGATTTTGGACAGTAAATGGACTATCAGATATTCTTTAAAAAAATTTTTTTTTGAATGAGATTGCTGTTTCCAGCTCCTCAGTGGGAGCGCAAAACAGTCATTTTGGCATTCTCTGTGACAAAGAGGATGCAAGACTATCTGCGAGGTGATAGGGAAGAGGGAATATGGGTGGAAACCTTCTGAAGTGACACAGGCAACAAAGAAAGTCAGCTATTTTTGTGGCAGTGCAGGGAGCAAAAGCTAGGAAATATGGTATGCTGTTTCTGATTTTTTGTCCAAGTTGCAGCAACAAAATTAACAGTCTTATTTAGAACTACTGCTCAGATTGAAGGGAGACATTCTCTCAGCTCCAGGCAGCTGTGAGCAGAGCACAGCCACATACTATAAAATGAGAAGTAAATTCTGTTAGTGTATCTGATTAGAATTTCATTTGAGCCATCATTTCTTTCTATTTCTTTTTTATCTTCTATTATAATATATCGTCTTGAATCTTCAGTTTTAAAAAAAGGGGAGGAGGAAGAGGACAGCTCATCAAACAAAAGAAGTTTAAGCTAGTCCTATTCCTGATGTGAATTATACAGGGTAATGACAAACACTGAAGAAATGTGAAAAAGCAGCCTATACAGAGACATATTGGACTGAAGAAGGTAGACTTACTATTCAAAGTGGTATACAGGATTCCAGTCTTACTCTGCAGCCTGGAAGGTAAAGAACAAAAGAGGAGAAAAATACAGGAATAAAAAATTGACAGGAGAGAGAGAGCTTAGCAGTAGCAGATGGCAAGCGCAGACCAACCTTGTCAAATATAATAGATGCAGTCGCTGGCATTTTAGAACATACAGCCTTGGTCTAATGCCCACTGCTATTATGTAATGACTGTAAGATGTTCAGTTAGGTCCACATTAGGGTTAGCATATTTTTTCAAGCAGTGTAAACAAAAATGCTTCAGGTGCTTAGGAAGACCTCATGGCCAGTTGCATGTCCATAGACATCATGCGGACTTATAATCATGCCTGAACAATTAGCCAAACGCTGCCAGGCAATGGTTCTGCTTCAGAAAAATCTCACATCCAGTATCATTCCTTGTGAAATTTTAGTATTTTTTAATCCTTAGACAAATAGGCAAGATGTTAAAAACCTCTTACACAGCTACCAAAGAAAATTGATCACAGTACTGCTGTGTTGGCAGTAGAATCTCACCTGCCCAGGCCATGCTGTGACCTCTATATGTTTACTACCTAGATTCTCCAGTTGTAAAGTTCTCCCGTACTCCATGTATATTCTGTTCAATATCCTACTGATGGAAAGGGAGGATAGGGCATGCAGATGAGCAGAGAGATGTTTGGTTAATTTTGTATGTATTACAAAAATGTCTCCTTTTTTTAGATAAACAGAAACTGCAAGATACATTAAACTCTAATATGCAGGATAAGTAACACAGAACATAACAAATGCATATCCACATCTTCCAAAATGAGGGTTATGAAGCACACATTTTTAATGGGCTGATTAATTTCTTTCATAAATAAATGGTTATTTGTGCATCCACACACGATGACTGAACAAGCAAATAATGACTCCCATAAGTGGCATCATCTACGTGAAGAACACCAGGACCTGTGTTCTCACCTCTTTGCATGTTCAATACTAGGCTGGCTTAAATAACAGCAAAAAAGTATGAAAGGTCTCTTTCCCTAACTGGAGAAGCCTGAACTGATTTTACAGGTGATGTTAATAGTATTTTGCATGCAAAAACCACAAGCAACGCCCATTTCCAGGAGTCTGAAAACAGCTAATAAATAAAATTTGATGGGATTGTTTCTTCACCATACTCATATACTCACAAGGCTTGTAACCAGTTTCAAATAGTTACCAGACAACCAGAAAGTAATGGTTGTTTTGTAGATGTAATCCCTTAATGAGCATAAATTCAATGAACCACATCATGGATGTCTGTTCCTGGTCCCAGGCAAAATAAGTACTATCCTTGAGCTCTAGCAAAGTCGGGTATACTCTTGTAAGAAGAATTTCAGACAGGATGAGGTAAAAAGCCATGTTTAATTCCCTGAACACTTTTGTTCATCTGAACAAGCTTTAGAGAATTTCTTTACTACATCAGAGTATCCCTATTATTAAAGCCTTAATAACTGATAACTCAACAGTGACAGGAGTCCATCATTTAAAGTGGCATTCTTATTTGGGTACTTCCTGGCTCACTAGTATCAAAAGAAGATATATCACATTGAATGAAAGCCTTTGTAGGCAATATACATATTCTAGGCCTTACTCTTAGCCACTTGGAGATAATAAGAGACTTTTCACCAACTCTGGTTCACTGTCTTTAAAGCTGAGTTACAAGTTTGCTGACACTGGCATAAGCATAGGACAGCAATCAGAATTCCATTTCTACAGCACAGAGCAACTGGGAAAAGGCCTTTCAGGTTGTCCTATCATTTGCCTGCCAACACAGGGCTCTACATATTATATAAAAAAAATTAGTTACAGTAATTAAGGAGCCATTTCTGTGGCCAGAGCTAAATAATTACCTCCAAAAACATAGTTTGCACTGTAATATAAAAAGAAAATATCCCCACTAGTTCACTGCTAGCTGTCTCTGCATGAAAGATAGGAAGAATTTTCTGTGTAGTATTTATCCTAAAAACATCCTAATTATGATCCCCATATCCTACATGCAAGTTTTCTATCACCTTTAATAAGGCCTGGATAAAATCCTCTTGAGCGAGTGCAAAGCTTTGGAAGTGACACACAAGACTATGTACGTTATGGGCCAGGCTCCCTATTGGACACACCTCAAGAGGACAAGGACAGGACTGTTATACCTATATGAATCTGCCATTTCCCAGAAAAAAAGGCTTCTGTTCTTACAATTGGAGTCACTACAAGGATAGGTATCCAAAGGGGTTTAAATTATCAAGGCTTTTACAGTAATTGAAGAATCTAAAAGATATATCACTAGCACGCACCAGATTGTATTATCATTATTTTGAATTAATAAGCTCAGTGATGCAGAGAGAAAATAAATGGGGCAGTGCTCCACGTAGAACTGGCCTGCCACTTCAGATGCTAAATCCCAGACATGCTGATGTAACACCAGGAAGCATCAAAACCTTGGCCACAATGGGAAAATGGGGATCTCTTAGAGAACTCAGTGACATAACCTGAACACTCAACAATTCGGCACTAACTAAAGATACTCACACTGCTGGAAGTTACTTAGCAGAATCTTGGTTAGTGTAAAAATGTGACATGAACAATTTAACCCTTCATTTAGGGTAAAGTACACCACTGCACAGAAAACCAATATGAGCTCCATACACTACCTAAATCCCACTCAAGTCTACAGCATTTTAGCGTTGTGTGAAACATACAGGCCTTGTGCGTAAAGGAAATTAAACAGTTACTGAATTACAGCTCATTCTCAAAATATTTTCCTACTATGATCTACCTTAGCTTTCATTTTATCTTAAGCAGATTATTTTAGTAGCCTCTTACATAGTCACCCATGAACGCTACACTGGCTGGGAAGGAATATTTAGTTCTTTTATAGAAACCAACTTTGAGAAATCTATCTGGAACTAGGAACGGTTATAGAAGCCAGTTCCAAAACAAAGAGGATCCACAAAACAGCAAAACAAAAGCATTGACCCTAGTGTCCCAACATGAGAAGAAAGTGCTGAATGCTCAGCTCATACGAAATGGCTCATAAACACAAAAGGATGCCTCATCATAAGCCCAAATGTGTTTTAAAGAGTGGGATGCTATACTACATCCCCAAAGTCAAGAATGGGAATCTGACCATTTTTTGAGAGGGATTAAGTCAATACATCCTACATACACTAGCCACAAAAAACTAGTTTCAATTCTGTATAGCAAGCAGGAACTATTTAACAGGATGGAGGAATAATTTTAGCTCAGTGTGGACGTGTCAGCATCCAAGAGCGCATCTTAAAGCAACTGTTCTTCCTTCAAATTCCTCCTAGATATGTCACAAAAGATTCACTTTGGAAATCCTTATTTTGAAACAATTCCCTTCAGCTTTCTCCTAGAACAAGCATCACAGGACATTTGGGAAAACCTGATTCCCAAAGTGGGGGGAGGGGGAGTCAGAGGGCAGATACTGTGCCACTATTGACTAGTGACCACAACAAGGGACTGGGAAAAAAAATAAAGCTAGTCTATTTTATTCCCAGTATGCCACCAAAGCAATTCAATGAATTTGCTTTCTTTATTCAGATTTTTAAGGCATATTTTCCATCCTTTCCAAATGGCTTCATTAAGTCCCCAATTATGTCCACAATTCAAATCAGCTTCCTTCAAACTCATAGCAACAACCAGTAAAAACTGCCCAGACTGATCTGTTTTAACTGCCTGCAAGATCTGGTATTGCACTGAACTTTGGCAACTGAGCTACCACACTCATGCAAGTTGTCAGTGAGAAAGGAAGTGGTGGGAAGAAACATTCATGAATATGCATGCAAACTAACACTGAATTTTGATTTGGCTGCATTCATAACCCATTTACGTTCATTTCTGTGGATGATCAGATGCTGGAGATTTATTCATGAAAATGAACTCAGCACTCAGTCACCAGAAGGGAATTCTGAGCAGCATTTTTAATGGCAAGGTCTGCCAGTGCTGGTGAGCTACACAAGTCACCTAATCAGACAAGGAAAACAAGCAAAAAATAGTAATATATGTAAATCTAGCACAAATTACAAATATACACAGTGAGATGTTCACAGATGAGCTGATAATCAGTACCAATTCACTGAGGAGTGGGAGTTCAGTGGTCTGGGTTCTGCCCTTTATCTGTCTGCTGGCACTGTACAGTGGGAATAACCCACTTCGGTTAACAAAGCATTTGAAAAAGCTACAAATAAGATGCAAAGGATAGAAGAGCTAGCTATCAGTAACAAACAAGGGAACTGCACAACTGTTTGCTGCCCTTTCACAAATAAAGAAAAAAGTGAAAGTAGCTGATTATTTGTTGCGATAATTTGCATAACCCTGCAAATTGATGACAACCTAGACAAGCATTCAAATTAAATCCTCTATGATTTCAGGTTTAATGAAAACCTACTGTGCAGTGCTAAAGCAGAGCCTAACCGCCGCAAGCTAAGAGCATCATCTCCACTGTTCTCCGATAGAAAGACCCTCTTTGCAAACTGGACAGTTTTCTAAAGCTATACAGTACATCAGATTACAGGAAGGTAAATGGCAACTTGGCTTAATCAGAAGCCATGAGGAGAGCTACATCACACCACTTTCTTCTTGGATTTTCATGTAATCTGAAAATTATGTTACAGGAGATTTAAATTAGAGAAGTAAAGAGCCTCAACAGCAAGATTCTCTCACATTTCGGACTTTCAAATTCTTAAATTTGCCCTTTACTTAAAAAAGTCAATGATTTCACCACGAAAGTTTGATTAGTTTCTTTTACTTTCTGTAATGAAGTGCCATCCTTTTTACACTTGAAAGGATCTTTGTAATAATGCAACATTGATCTTTTGAATACAGATGAGCTAACCTAGATAATAGGATTTGGTACCAGAAAGAGAAGGCTTCTGAACAGAGATATCTAAGACTCCAGTGCCATCAAGAGGATTTGAAAGATAAAACAACTATTCACTGAGCAAATGTTTAGATTCGACATTGCAACAATACTCTTTCATTTCCGTTATATTTGTAGGTGATCTTTCAACGCAAAGAAAAATCCTATGACATAACTGAAAAGGTAATACATGCACACAAGCTAGTGATGATGCAGAACCAGCCATAATGGGGAAACACACGGAAAGCAGCAGCCATCAGCAGCTTCCATTAATATGAATTTCAGAGCTTTTCTGCTCCTCCATAGTCCATACCACATCATAGAGCCTAATTTATGAACTGTAATAATGTCTTCTGGAGAAAGAGAACAGTTTGAGGAAAACATTAAAAGCATTTCCCTAGACAGGGAAGTGAATGATTTTATATAACTGTTTCTATATTTAAAACAGTTTCACAGTAGAAATTGTGCCAGTAACAGTGCCCAGTGAAAAACTTACAAATTTCCTGTTTTCCTTCACAAATAACCACTATTTCCCTAAAGTGCCTAAATTCAAATTCATCATGTCCTAGAAACAGAGCAGGGTACTGGTATCAAAATACTTGGACTTTTTCCCCCAACTATACTACAAGCTTGTTGCATTAGATTACTAGCCACAGTAACAAATTTGAACATTTATTCCATCATCACCCTCTTCCTTTCATTTGTTTATTTTTGTAACCACCTTGTGACAACAGCAGTTTCTTATGTGTTTACAATAGGTCAGTATTGCTGGGTATGTTCTGTAACCTATAATGATTTCATTTAACTCTGCCCCTTTCAAATGCAGATCCCTATATCCAGTCTACATCAAGGAGACAACCACGCAGAAAAAAAGTGTTAAAAGCAATTCAGGATGGGTTCCCCATCATCCATGACCTGAAGCATATAGAAAAGTGGTTAACACAGAACCAGCCACTCTCTGGGGGTGGGGGGGCTTTTTTTTTTTTTCCTTCAAAGAACCTGTGACAGCCAATGCTTTGTTTAAATAAAACAAAAGTAAAACTTCTCACATACACACCCACCAGGAGCGCGGGGGGGGGACGACTTCTAACATCTCAGCCAAGCTCTTGCCAGCCTGCCAAATCATTGTTAGAATGGAACAGCAAGAGCTGAACTCAAACTGTGCCTTAACACCATTTTCAAACACAACTCCGTTCCAAGTATAGGCAGAGCCTTTGAGGAAGATAACATAGTCATTTCAATTGACCTTTTTTAAAATCTTTTTATGATATAGCCCCATTAATAGGCTTATTGGGAAAGCATTTTGCACTGGCAGGATTTGTATTGCTCTGGGTAACTTCCAATGGACTTTCCTATGCACAGCAATCAGACTTTGCTGGTGACAGTACACATGCACCATTGTTACAGCTTCAGCTCTCCAGGCTTTGGGACTATTTAAACACAATTATTCTATAGTCAGAAGATTAAGCACTTCTATTAAACCATGATAGCAGCAGGATATCTCCTGACTTTTTCTTTGCAAGGGCCTTCAGGCTGCACCTATAGATTGGTAGTTTAAGAAGAAAGACAGACTGAGCCATGGCTTTAACTTGTAAACAGGGTCTTTGAAAGAGCAAAGGTGCGAGTTTGTCTCCAGTAAAGCAAACTTACTTTGCTGTTTGCTTTAGGCATTTTTGTTATAAATCTACAGAGTAGGAATGGATTTCCTGTCATCTCTGCAAACTTGCCTTTTACTGAATCAAGCAGAATTGCCAGGATTTTATTTCAAATGCAAGCATGCGTGTCAGGGTCAAAGACATGAGATCAAAAGTGTGTTTCAGGATTAGGTGCATTTCTTTTCAATTCTTATGCAATCTGCAGTGGAAAGTGAAAATGAAACACTCAGACTTCCATGGTCTAGAGAGGCAGAATGAGAAAACTTGTATGTTTTGTTCCTGGCTTCTCTACTGATCCATTCTGTCATCACGAGCAAGTAACTAAACTGCCACTTCCCAAATGAAACAGATGAACATCCCATTTAAAGTAATTCAATACATATTAATATAGGGGTTTGTATATATATTCGAAGTATAGGGTGTGTCTCTTGTATAGTGTTTTCCACCCTCCATCTCAATCTGTTTTATAAGAAGAAAATAATAGCAAGGATCATGATTTTCTTCTTATCAGTTGAGAAAAGGACAATGCAATTTGCCTAAAGTCACCCAAATCTTCTGATTTTGGGCCACTGCTACTGCTTCTCAGCTAGCCTGCACAAAAGGAACCACTAGACACATTTCCACCACTACCACACCTCAGAATGATCCTATTATGTTAAACTATTCTAACCTCCCTGTAGAAAAATGCACCTGAAATCTGAATGACAGGCTTGGCAGGTAGCACCAAGCAAACAATGTGTACATATTACCTCAGTGACATTTCCAACTAAATATCATCTATTCTGCAAGTGTTATATCAGAGGGGAAATGAACGCCCTACTCGTACCATTAGCATGTGTCCATCAAATTGACAAATGAAGATAAATCAGCTACTTCGCTGCTCCCATCAGTATAGATACATAGAGAAATAATAAACATTATAAATTTTTAACTACCTATCTACTTCTACCTGCAAACATGAAATTCCCTCACGCTTCAATAAACGAAACACATACTCAATGAAGTCTAACAAATGTGCCATCTGTTCTGGGGAAGCTGATAAAAAAGAACAGCATTTAAATGGGACAATACTGACCTCTTGTGGTGGAATTAAAGAGAAACAACTCTAACAGCAAAGGGCTACAAAAGCTCAATTTTTAAAACCCAGGCATTCTCATATATATATCTTAATGATTTACCACCGCTGTACAGCAACCCGAGAGAGTCCTAGCCACATGCAGCGCCCCTCCACCTCAGACACACTTCAGTTGTAAGAAACAACACCGTTCAAGGACAGACTGAACAAGTTAGGAGTGTCCAAGGAGTCAGACTAGAGGAAAGGCTGTCATAAATAATCTATTCTGCCTTGCTTCGGTTAAGCCCATTACTTCTCGTCTCTTCAGCGGTGCACAAAGAGATTTAGACTAAACATGAATACAACACGTCCCCGTCCCCCTCCCCTCCCCGCCAACCCCAACTTTCTAACGATAGAATGAAACAGATTTAGAGAGGTGGGGGCATTTCCAAAACAGGCGGCTCTTAAAAGCCTGCTGGATGAACTCCTCCAGGCATAGCTACGCTTAGTCTTGCACTGGGGATTAGAGATTTCTTCCCAAACCATCACCTACGGCTCTGTAGCTTACACATCCTCAAAAAATGACAGCTTTACACAAATTCCACCCTATTGTAGTTCACAGGCTGTTCATCTTATTATCATGTGCTAAATTGCACTACTTAATGCCTCACTAGAAGCCATCAGCATCTATCCTACATTGGTTGTCCCTCTGGTGGGGGAGAGGAACCTTCAAAGGGCTTTGGTCTTGGAAGGCTTTTAGATGGTTGCTAGCTGCAGTTATACCTTACAGAACACAAGACCAAGGAAAACAGGGTTTTCCCACCTGAAGTAGGAGGTAGCGATGTTTATGAGCCTCAGTTTTATAACCTTTTCCCATT
Source organism: Apteryx mantelli (assembly GCF_036417845.1). Taxonomy (NCBI): domain Eukaryota; kingdom Metazoa; phylum Chordata; class Aves; order Apterygiformes; family Apterygidae; genus Apteryx; species Apteryx mantelli. The sequence goes on along the minus strand of NC_089991.1, from coordinate 15,708,846 downwards.
ACAAAAGAGACTTATCCTTATTTTAAGGATTTACCCTTATTCTGTCAAAGAAGCATAACTAACATTTAGACTCCTCATCCACAGTTTTCACGCATATCTTCTGGAGCACTAAGCATCTTCATACACATTCCAGGCTGAGGTTATGGACTACCATGAAGACACAAATGAGGATCCTGAACCTCACTTCAAGTCTTGAGGAACCTTATCATTTTTTCTTGATCATTTAATACATCCAGTTCAAATAAAGAGAGCGGGGAGAATGTGGCAATATTCTATCACAAGGTACCTTGCACACAGGATTACAGTAACCCATTGCCCACATAAAGAGATGGTCAAAGCAGAAACCAGAATGAAGACAAAAGATCACACTACTTACAGATTAGTGAATTTTATTTCACCTTCTTTCTTTTCAAACCAACCAACCGCAGTGGGTTGGGGCCGGGTGCGCGCAGGGCGTTAACACCATATCGTCCCAGGCCGGCACAACGCCAGCGCAGGGGCAGCTGCAAGGTCAGTGTCCCACCTTCCCCCTTCACAAAGCACAGGTCACAGCGGCTCCTGGATGCGCTTCACTTGGTATCCACACAGGGAACCGCAGCCGGCGTCTCACACACCTGTTAGCATTTTCCTCCCTCTTGCTCCCTGCTCTCAAACCACCCTGAAATACTCTCAGCACCAAAACTCACGAAGATTACTTACCAGACTCAGAGAAGCCCTCAGGAGCCCTGGAACGCACAAACTCTAAAACAGCATATTCATTCCCTAAGATATCCGTTAAGAGTCATGCTTTTTATAGCAAAAACAGTATTTTGAGCACTTAAAAGTTGCAGGTAAGTCTCTGCTGAAATCCCAACAGCCTCAGTAGTCACTCAACTTACCCCAGCACAGCAGCAAGAGCATACCAAAAATGTAAGATTTCACGTGTCAGCAGCCAAGTCACTTTACAATTTGGCAAAGAGTAGAAATCAGAAGTATCAAAAGATCAGAAAAAGAGATTCCTCAAGTCTTCTTTAAGTAGAGGGCTTAAACCCTGCCTTACATTTCACAACGTTAAGTCCATACTTAAATGCCGTAATTAAGTGCCTGCCTCTAAGCAGGCATGGAGATTTTCCTTGAAACTTTCTCAGGAGAGAGTAACTTACCATTAAAGAAGACACAAGAAACAGCTACAGCAGTTCCAAGCATAATCCAGAAGGAATTCTAACTGCACGCAAACAAAACGGCGAATAAAAGCGAAGAAATGACGAACCTCGAGCAGCTTCCTCAGGTCCGTCAAGCCGCCGCGTTCCGCGAAGCCGGCGCCCGCTGGGCGGCGCCATTTTGAATTCCAGAAGGATCGGCGGCCATTTGCCGCGCGCAGCTCCGCCTCGGGGCAGGGTGGCCGCACTACAACTGCCGCCCCGCTGAGGAGAAGCTCAAACCTGCGGATCCCAGGTGCGTGAGTTTTTCGCTTTCTGCTTTCACATTCCTTCCATGCTGACAGCTGTGGTGCGCATTATGGGGTTTCATTCCTGGAAGAGGAAAACAAAAGAAAAAATAACCAAAACTTGTGGAGTTCATCTTTTTTTTTTTTCACTAACTAGTTGCTGTTACACAATTTAAGGGGATGCTGTAGAGCAGACTTAGGCCTCAGGCTCAAGGATTGGTTTAAACAAAAAAATAGCTGCATGTGAGGAAATAATTACAACAGACAACTTGAGTAGTGTTTATGACATTAAAGTCTGGCCAGCAAGAAACAGGTGGTGTGTTTCTTATTTAAACATTTTCTCATAATGCTGGAAGCCCAAATGAAACAGTTCACTTAGTGCTCGAGAACTAGAAAATGAGACTGTCGACTCAGAAGGTTACTCTAACCAATTTAATTTCTGTATGTAAACTGGGCAATAGGGAGTAAACAAGAAGTCTTCAGTGCAGAATTAAAATGAACTTTTTGAAATTATGTGAGTTTTAAAGCTCCAGCTATTCTAGTCACAAGAGGGTGTATTGGATGCCTTGCTCTAGAAGAGGTGACACTGACAGCAGTGCAGTTTTAAATCAGAGAACCCTTATGCAGGTGATGCTTTAGAAGGACAATGATGAACTACAGCTGCGACTGAAGATATTAAAAGCCAACTGGTGCCCGATTCATGAAGTGTTTTATAGCCCAGCCAAAACAGTCAAGATCCTGGAAATGTCCCTGTTCTGCACTGAGCTGAAGTTTTTCATACAGAACAAAAGCAAAATCACCATAATGGCTGCTGGAGATGGAAGTACAAGTGAAGACTGAAGCACAAAGTGTTCTCCTGGCTCCAGTGATCTCCAGCCCTGAGTTATACAACACATGGTCTTAACACTCATTCCACCACATCCTGAAGTGAATGATTTAATTACTGCCAGGGTCCTTGATAGGGGTTTGGAGCCCTTCTTCTGTTCCTAACCATTGCCTCTGTAGGTAAATATTCATAAGTGAATACAGGAGCATGTCTCTCATATCAAAACTGCTGCAGTGACTAGGGTTATATTAGGACAGTACTGAAGTCAGTAGGGGTTACTTATATGCAGTGGAGAGAAATGCAAAGCCTCAGAGGCCTGCTAAGCAGTCTCTGAAAATCAGATGGAGAATTTTTGTAATAAAACTGTTATATTGTATTTATGCCTGCTGTCTCTATCTGCCATAATCCAGTCCACTAGCTCTCCTTTCTCAAACCATGTTTATGGATTTTGAAAATGAGTCATCTTTTGGGTTGTATAGGATTAAGAAACTTTCCCTCTCCTTTCACATGATCCAGATAAATGATAGCAACTTTCTCTGTCCTGCCTACTCAAAGCCGCCAAGCACATTTATCTTGACTAATCTTTTTTCCAGGATCCATGCTGACTATCCCTTAAGCAATTACATATATCTAAATGTTCTGTGTGCATAATTGCTCTCCATGTATTTTCTGCTACTGAGATCAGATTTACAAGCCTGCGGTGTTCTCATTTTTCCTCCAGTCATTCCACTTCTATTAGATGCTCACTGGTGCCTGATACCACACTTTGTCTTTTAATAAATTATCAGTTAAATATATACTTTTTAAAGATAATGTCAAAATGACCACCAGTAAGACTCAAGAAAGGAAACATAAGATACCTCTCTGCTCTCTCACCAAGCCTAGAGGATTTTCCTCTCATGAAGGCCTGACAGTTTGGAAAAGCCAAGCTGAAAGTGCCTGTCTTAACACTTACCATGCCAGAGAGCAGCAGGAGAGACTGCCTCGCCAGGCTCACCCCACCTGGCAGGTGAGCTGGGGGCCAGGTGGCCAGTCAGCAGCCAGGCCAGGCTCCTCCTCCACCAGCCCACAGTCCCTCCGTACCTGACAAGGAGAGCAGAGCCTGGCAACAGCCTGGCAGCCCGACCAGCACAGGGTGAGAAGGCCAGCCCGAGGCCAAGTCAGGAAGTCATGTCAGCTGAGTACGAGGCCAGGGCAGGCATAGGAACACCATCGCTCAGGCAAAGGCCAAGGACCTGAGCTAAATGCTGCTTCCCGGGCCAGGGGAAGGGCCTGGCAAGGCTTTCCACAGCTCTTTCTCACAGAGCTGTGTCCCGGCAGTCTGGTCCCAGGGAGCTCTGCAGCACGTCAGGGCTGATCCTGCCTCACAGCCAAACTCTGCCTGGGCAGGGGGAAAGGGGCTGCAGGGCTTGCGGTGCCTTCAGGGCCCTGACGTCTGTCTGCAGTACACCCTTGTCTGCAAAATCTGAGCCTCTTGCCTCACTGGTAACTACATTCCCCTGCACTCTTCATATCTGTGCAGTATTTCTTTTTGTTTTCTGTATTGTCCCTTGTAGTTACTGCCCTACTCTTAGCCTTTTTCATTCTCTCTCACCCCTCCTCACTGGATGTCCTCTTCAAAAATCAAACAAAAAAGAGCCCAGTCATAGTCTGAGATCTGAAACTAAACCAAATCCACATGCGTTACCTCAGAGACAGGAGGAAAGAAAGGGTCCCTTGCTCTGTACAGTCTGTGAGGGGCCCAGGCCCAGCATTTCCAAGGGTTTAGGAGGTCCCCTCCTTTTGTCTGGACCTTGTGATTATAACTTGCTCTCTTCTTTTATCTCTCCCTAGTTTAATATTGACCTCCACTGAAGTGAAGCCTCTAGGTCTGTGAGGTATGCAGGCACTTACCAGGAAGCCCCTGTGGTCACAGTTAGATGAGGTTTCTAGAAGCTGTACTTTCTCCTGATAAAATAAACTAGAGGAGTTCTCTGCAGGAGGGAGGAAGACATTGTGCAAAGCTCCCCATTTAATTGCAATGAATAGAGAAAGAATAGAGGAGGTGTCAGAAGTACAAAGGTTCAACTATGGATTACACATCCAATTCACATTGACTGGATACATAATACTCTTTTAGTGCCTTTGAAAACAGGTTGAGGTGAACAGTACCCTCATGAAGTACACAGGCCTTGCATAAATGAGACAAGCACTGCAGATTGGTTAGAGACTTAGTATGTATGATGGGTATTTACATATTCTGCTCAGTGCCTGGCTTCCAACAGCCTTGAAACACCTTTGTAAAATAAAACTGTATAATGTGTTGAACATTGCTTACATCTCAATAAAATGAAGTATCTTTCTAAGGCAGAGGTCTTCTCTTACAGTAGGGTTGTTTGCATCTTGTTTTCATGAAAAGATAAGATGAATATTATGTATATTGATATTTTGGATGCTGAGTTAAGCATATCTTCATATCTATGCTAATGTTATTTTGCTTCTTTTGGGATATAGGACTTTGTTTACTGATACTGGTTGTCTTGTACTCTCACTGTGTCTCTTTATGCCTTTTTTTCTTCTTAGTACTGTTGCATTTGTGTATCACTGTCATCAGTGTACACAGTTGCATTTGCTTTGGAACTAAGTATCTAATAAAGACTTGAAACAGTCATGTACAGGCTTGGTTCCTATTTATTTTTCCTTTAGCTGATCAGAGAAAGTATAGTCCCCCAAAGTTCAGGAAGAATGGTGCTCTAGTCTTCACAGAAGAATGTCTGGAGTCACTGCTTCACCTAAGTGAAATAAGCAGCTCTTCTTAATGCCTTTTTGATGTTTAAATACTTGAGAGGGGATAAAACACCTTCTTTTGTCTCCTGCTTGTCTTTGTGTGACTGTATTGCTTCTTCTTGTAAATAATAGTTTGCAAGACTATTAATTTATAATAGATAAATAGATAAAATATTTCAGGAAAATATTTAGTCCATCTTGTAGAGGAACATTTTTTGCTTTCCTCTGTACCCTTCCTTCTTTTCACAAAGTCTTCCCTTCCTACTCTTTTCCTGTGGAAATAGAACATGGACAAAATAAAGCCTCCTTGTATACAAGGGCATGTTTGTTAATTTTCAGTTTTTCAGACCTACACCTATCTTTTGAAGCTCCACTGTTACAAAGCATGTGCTACACAAACTATTTCTTTTCCCACTCCTGCTTGAATACTGAAATATGTAATTCATCTTGACCTTGTGCCTTGTCAGCTTTTAATAGTTCTAATTGCCTGTCTGCTCCAGCATAATCATAAAACCTTTTAACATCTCACTTACTCCAGTTTCCAGAATTTGACCTTCTTCAGCCTGTCTCATGAATAATGGCACAAAGAAATGCATTTAGATTCCTGGCAGAATCAGCATCATTCATCTTCCTCTTTCCTTACTGATTCCCCCTCCCTCCCCCCCCCCCCAGCTGTTTTCTGCTTATAAATACAAAATAATGTTTCACTTATTTCTATGTTTTCTTAGTTCTCTTCACCTTTTTCTGTCATAGGATCATAGGATAATTCAGGTTGGAAGGGACCTACCTCAGGAGATCTCCAGTCGAGTCTCCTGCTCAGTCCAGGGTCAGCTCTGAGGTCAGACCAGGTTGCTCAGGGTTTTATCTAGTCTGGTCTTGAAAACCTCCAAGGACAGAGACTGCACAACCTCTCCGGGAAACCTGTTCTACTGCCTGACTGTCCCCAGGAGGTCAAAGTCTTTCCTTATTTCCAGTCTGAACCTCATGTTTCAAGTTATGCCTGTTGTCTCTCATCCTCCCACCAGGCACTACTGTGAAAATGACATCTTCTTGATGACCTCCACATAGGTACTGGCAGGCTGCTATTCAGACCCCCCAAAGCCGATAGTGCACTCTGTCACTCCCCCAGATCATTGATTGACCCAAGTTACTATTTTCAGCTGTTTCAATTATTCCACTTTCCTTACAGTAGAAATGGTGTAGTTAGTGTTTTCCTTCCAATATTTGACTCATGGATGGAGTTTGCCTCAGAGCTGATCTCAGGGCTATTGTTGAATTAATTGAACCTATATAGGATATTTCTGCTACCGTTTAGATCTCCTGACCCAACAGAACTAAGTGGCTAGGAGTGGTATACAGATCCAAGCTTTTTTACTGATTCTTTCCCTTGATTCCTAGTAAGCATTTCTCCATACCTTATTTGCCCATCCATCATTCAAGGCTTTGCAAAACCACTGTCCTGATTTTTCAAGATTCTGTTGACTCAGAATTGTGAGTGCGCTCACTGTTAGATGATAATCAGTAATTCTGAAAATAAGGCCATACATTTCTTGATTTAAAAATAAAAATACAAAGCACTGGTTGAATCAAAAGGCAAGAACAGAATTGGGTATTTCGAATTATAAAGTATAGGACTGTTCTGGAAGCTTCCCACAAAGACAGCAGCAACAAGTACTTAGCCTTTTACCTTTATCAAACACAGCAGGAAAAGAAAAAAAATTATAATGAGGATCAGAAAATAGGAGCAATTAAAATTCCTACTGATGACAAAAAAGGTGTATTTGCTGGAGAACAGATAGAGAGAGGAGGAAGATACCAGGAGGTCAGAAGAAGTTTTCATATACAAACAGCACTTTAAAGAACATGGGCCCTGGAGATTCAAAAAAGCTCCTTCTGGACACATGGGCCAAGTGTGTCATTTCTGCCCTTTGGCAATGGGCCAACTTGACTAAGCACCTGTAATTGCAATTGCTAACTATGGAAGTGAGCTGTTCACTTAGCTCAAATGGTAGAAGAGTGTGCTTTGGTACAAGACATCCAGACACAGACCTTTTCGTATAAACTGTTCCTCCAATTTCCCTGTCATGCTGTATTTTATAGTAAGAGCTGTGTGAATTATTATTTTTCCTAGATTTCTTTAAAGTAAAATCTACATGCCATATGCTATCACGTGTTTAGCCCCTCCTTTGGCTTTTGTCAAGGACACAACAATCCCATACAGTTCAGTGCAAGTCCTCTCTGCATATACTCTTAATAGTGCAGAATTTTCACTGGTGCTGGGGTAGGAGCAGTGCTGTTGGGGTCTGATCCCCCTGCGATTACATCCACTGTGATCGCTAACAGTTCCTAGACCACATTAAAAATATTTGAAACTTAATTGCTTCACTCTGATATGAATTACAGTAACTCCAACGGAGTGCTATCAAACTACACTGTTAAAATACATGTGAGATGACAATCTGTATCCTTATTTACCCCTCATCAAGGTATTCTCAAGCACTGATGTTTCAAAGTTATATGCCTGTGCTTAAATGTAAGCATGGTAAGGAACCCTGCTGAAGTCAATGGAACATTAAGCACAGGCAGAAATCTTTGCTGTGATAGTGTTTTTAATGTAATTCTAATCCCCTCAGTCTACACATTCTTTCTGTAACTATTAAGTACAATTTTTCATGCTGACAAGTGCCCTATAACATTACACAGCAGTCATTATTTTGGAAGCTAGTGTCACAAAACAGCCAATCATACTTGAGAGCCCTTTCTCAGGTTATAAAGAAGCCATCTCAGACAGAAGCCTCATTTCTCTAAGGTTTTAATTAAATACAAATTCAGGTAAATACAAGTTATAAAGTAAACAAATGACACTGCAAAGCCACAAGTTCCTCCAGCCCAAGGCTACAACTCAAGGTCCCTTAAGATAGTGCTAAGCTTACCATTCATTTTATCTCTGAACTCCAAAATCTCATCAAAGGCAGTGTATATAGAAGGAGGCTATATATTACCATCTTATTATGCAGTTCATTTCAGCTCCTCTTATACCCTAATCCCTAGATGTTTAAGAATTTTTATATGTGAGAGTGGCTGGTTGTAAAGTTAACACATTAAACCATAACACACATAGCTTAAATAAAGGTGTGCCACTTGGGGGGGGGGGGGGGAGTCCAGATTTCATTTAGTTATAGAGAATGTGGAAACAGAATGGTTAAAAACTTGGATAATTTACGTCACTAGTGTGTTAATATAAATCAACCTTATGTAAATCTAGGTCAGAATTGACTGGTATCATTTGAAATTAAATACATCTGACAAGAATGCACAGGTCTGTCACAGTTCACTCAACTAATGTGTTTTCTCATTTCATTTAGGAAGTAAATTAGATTTAAATTGTCCCTTTTGGCTTGTAATTGCAGCCAACACTCAAAGAGAAAAAAATTCCAAAACAAAATGAAATACTGATGTGAAGCTTTGATTTTTGTTTCCCTCTTCCCTCCCTCTCCAGCCCCAGCATGATATATACAGAAAACACGTCCATCCTCATGGCACTGCAGCTGTGGTTCCTACCCCTATCACCTGTCATCCAAGTCCCCCCAGGTACACCAGCACAGATGTGAGCATCCACTCCTCCCCTTGCACCCCACTGAGTGCCTGACCTGCTCTTCTGCTACTCTCGGAGATGCCCTACTGGCACTGGGTCGCCCACGGAGCTCCTAAAAGGAGACTGGGACCTAAGGGTACATTAAGGTGGTCTGGAGGAGCAGTTAGCATGCTGCAATGCATGCTGTCCACACACAGGATACTTTCTGAGCCTCCTAAATAGATGTGCACCCTGCCAAACACAGTGGGAAAAAAATCCCCTGTAACAGGCTTAGTTATTGCTTGTGAGATCACCCACAGAAAAACTGGCATAAGCCAATTGTCTTAATTCAAGTATACTTTTTCACCTCTCCCGTGTAGAGGCCGATGAATTCAGATACATACGTATGTGTGTCTGAAGTTAGTGCAGGTGAGTGGTGCCATGCAAGGCTGAGTGAGTGATCTCAACCCTTTCCAAAGTTTAACACTGTCCTTGAACTGTACACACAGAACAGCTTCATTCATAGGAATTATTTTTCATTAACTTTTTCTGTGAATAGGTATGAAAAAATGAACACACAACTACTCAAGCAAAGAAACTCTGGACAGCAAGATGGCAGTGGATTTTATGAAGTGGTCTGCTCATTGTACTTCACAGAATTTGAGATGTTCTCTGAGAGGTCGACCTCTCATTATAAAATACACACAGTAAAATCCCCAAACTCACTGCTTCATTTACAGTCCCTGTGTTTCACCACAGTGTTTTAAATGCATCTTCTCAAAGGAAGATAATGGGTTAATGATGGGTTAACCACTGGCATGGTAGCATCCTAACCTATCTGTAGCTTTAAAAATCAGTATATTAGTTTTGAGTGGACTACAGAACAATTGTAGCCTACTGGAGGGATCTGGATTGCACAGTGTTGTATTCCTATCATCTTTGCACATGGATGCAGCACTCAGAGCAAATTGCTTCTGCCTTCCTTCAGCTATAGTAATTAAATACAGAACTGACAGATGCACCGATCACTTGGACAGATCCTCTTCCAAGCAGCAGACACAAGAAGATGGCAAAAATGCCAATCTGCCATTTTATATGTTACATTTCTTTTTTGTGCGATGAGAAATGTCATCAACTTTTGACATTGTTGTTTTATTTAGAATCTACTGTATAACATACAGTAAGAAATAAGAGAAGCTAAAAGATAATTTTGAGCAGAAATTGGATGTTTCCCTAGAGACTTTGACATGTTCTCAAAAATGTGGCTCCTAATAATCAACAGGATTTCATACATCAAGTCTGATTTTCCCATTTTATTTTCACCCCATACATTCTGCATCCCAGAGTACTAAAGCAGACTTAGAGCTATGATATCATCAATTGTATTTTCCTTTCAGCATCTATCAGAGAATTTATTCAATTTTGGAATTTAATAGAATCTAGAACTCTAGAATCTGAAGCTAAGAAGTTTGATGCATATATTTACCTTTTGCTTTTGGAATCTGTTTGCAAAATCCTTAGTCTATTAGCAAATAGAGAACTTGAAACTGCAAGGAGGCTGTTTAAACCTCTTTGAAAAAAAACTGACAATGATCTGTTTTATAAATCTGCTGGTCACGAAAATCCAGCTGTGCACAAAAGCCCTTGGAGATTACTTCTGCTACAGAACTGCTACTGACAGGCAAACACTTCTATACTTCAGTGCTTCCCTAAACAGCCAAGAAATTTCCTCAAAGGCTCCCTCCTGAAAAATGTCAGATTTTTATTGAACTCACAGTAGCCCAGCTTTCTGGGAAATTGGTAGTAGATATTGCTTCATGGCTTTAAGTCCACTAGTCTAATCAGAAGTCTGTACCTTTACTTGATGGCTTTTCAGTTTATCGTCAGTTATGTGCGGTGAAGCATGCCATTTTTGGAACTGATCCACATTTAAGTTTCTTACAGCAAACTTTAACAGCAAAATGGAGTCAAGTGAGAGAATGACAACTTTGTGAAGCGGACAACCTTTTTGCTGTATTTCAGCCCAGCAATCCACCAGAAGGGGCTTTGGACAGAATTTAAAAACAGAACTGTGCCATTGTTTGAACAATGTAACATGAAACTTCCCTGTGCACAAAAACTAATAGACATCACTGATATGAAGCCTTGGTAATAAAAATAGCTTTAAAAGTGAGAAAAAGGCCACAACAGCAGTCAGCAAGTTACTTCTTTATTGAAATGGAATAAATAGGTTGTATTATTATTATTTTTTAATTCTAATACTACAGTTCCCTAGAAGAACAGTTGAGACAGTGAAAAGAACTGAAATTATTTCTTTTAAAATGCTAAGTTCAATTTTCTTTATTTTAAATTTTATTTTATTTAGGGACAAATCTTTATGGTCTTAATCTCATCTTTATGTAGAAATAAGTCAGAAAGGGACAGGTGATACCAGAAACTTAATTTCATTCATGAAAAATCTGTCATTTGGGTTTAGAAGGCCTGGAAGATACAAAGATTAAGTAAAGTGCCTCTTTGGAGCCTACAAAAAACCTGAGGCTTTAAAAATAGCAACTTTTCCGTTCTTTATCCCCTTAGCTGACAGAAAGCAATGACTAGATGAATATAAATAGCAAAATGAGCCTAGAATGAGGCTTCAGGCAGGGCTAACATTATAATGCTGTATTTTCACAATCACTTTAACTTGGCAGAAATCGGACCGCCCCTATAAGAAGCCGCCATTCTCTCTCCTCCACATGAACATCCTTTCTTATGCAGTCTCCATGATTCTGACCCAGAACAGGTCCCTGGCTCTTGTTGACCAATCCAACTGCACAAATACCTACAGAGCCATGGAGCCAGAACACAAAGCCAGAGAAGGGAAGATTAAAACAGTTCTTTCAACAGTAACGCAGCCTAAAAGTGATTGTAATATTACAGCACCAGTTGCAAACATTCTCTTGACTATCTACAGCCAAAGGAGAGAAGTGTCGTGAAAGGTGTTTATCTAGTAAGAAAATGTAATGGAGATTACAATCTCCAGAGCAAGTCCTATTGATCTTTAAAGGGCAGGGAGGGGTTTAATGCTTAGGATGCAAATTCTTTCTGACAAGATATAGCTGTGTCTTTCCTTCACAGAAATGGTAAGAATTATTTTTTCTTTTGGGGGACATTTTTCTACTACTGCAACCCTTTGACATAATGATTCCTTATTTCTCAACTTGATACAAAAAAGGTAAAAGGAATTGTTGTTTCTGTATTTGGTTTACATATATATTTAAGTCAAAGAAGATAGATTTTTTACTGATTTTGTAACAGAATCAGAGAATAGTTGAGATTGAAAGGGGACCTCTGGTCCAAGTCCCCTGGCTCAAGCTAGAGCAGGTTGCACAGGACCATGTCACATCAGGTTGTAACTGTTATGTTGTATAAAAAAGCTATGAATTTCACCTTTTAAACATTAAGAATGTAATGTTTCTTTGCAGGAAATGCTTTGTGGTGAACAGATATGACATTTAAGAACATTTTTACCTTTCACCTTCATAATCTATCCAAGCTTTCAGATTACGTTAGTAAAATAAAGACATCCACATAGAGTTTGATATTTATTTTTTATAATATAATTATGAACAAACCCAGAAAAATACATTGCTAAATATATATATATATATAGCTAAATTACATCAGGAACACACTGAAGTAAAGTGCATTGTCATCTGAACAGAATCCAGATGTTATTACGCATTTGTACAACAGGAAAGAATATTTCAGCTTAGGACTTCCAACATATTTAATTGTAACACCTTGATTTTTATGATCTCTTTGCCAGAGTTTAGGCAGAATTTCACTACAACTCATAGTCAAAAGAACCAACACAGTGAAGCTTCAATCTCGATTACACTTTTGAGCCTCACTGTAAAAGATAATGAATGAAAGGAGCTACCATTTTAACCCATTTTTAGTCAGTGCTTAATTCAAAACTTTTTAGGTTGATTTTCCTAACAATTTCAAATAAATTTTGAATTATAAAGACCGCACCTAAGACATCTTTTTAAAAAGCACTAGCAACAAGACTCTTGGACTGCAGACTAGCTGGGAATATATTTTTTATTGAACATAGACTTTACATGCATCTAAACTACTTAGCTTTTTCGGGAAGGGAAGAAATAGGAGGTGGAAAAACTCATTTTGTTCAAACATTTGATTTTTGTGTATCTTTGGTCATCCAACTATTCAAGTGTGCAACTAACAAAATCACAGTTTTTTGATATATCCCTTGTCTTCTTTGCATCTTCCGGTCATATTACAGTCCTTCGAAACTTATTATGAACATCTGAAATTAATAAGACTTTGATACAGCCAGCTCCAGAAGCTTCTTTTTCAAACAGGTTAACATATCTCTCCTCTTTCTATGTGGAGGAATTAAGTCCCAGGCTGGGGAACAACACATGCAAGCTGTAATACATACAGTCAAGTTATATTGTCCAACACCTTGTGCAAAAACGTTGTCTGGAACACTGTTTAGGATGAAGTTCTCCAACCCACCCCTTACTTCCTATTTGAACAACTGTATATTTTACTAAATAATACAAAAGTGATTCTGCAAATGTACAAGATCTTAAGAAAAAAAGCCCATACCTTTTTTTTAAAACCTGGGGAGTTCCCTAGAGTGTGCCCTAGGATGAAATGTAAAGTTTAGTCCCAATTTAAAAGGGGACAAAGTTGCATCTCCCCATATTTAAGAATCAAAACCACCAAGAAACTTTGTTAGTTAACTCCCATATTTGGGTCCTCAAAAATCAGTGGTCAGCTACCATCTCATCTACCTGAAAGCTGCAAACACATTTTCAAGACACAAGTTCCAGAATTCTGCTCCTGTAGCCCATTTGTGTTTCAGTCTCAAGAGTATCAGTCAGTCCTCCGAGATAAATGAAGTAGCTATTTCTCTGCCCACACCTGCAGTAGTTGCTGCTCTCTTAACAGAGCACTGGAAGCTGAACAAACAAGGGCAAGTGGAAAGGTAAATGAGATAATTTTATTTCACAGCTCAGTGCTTAGCGAATTCAGATTTTGACTCAATTATTTCCTCAGTGTGAGGAAAAATTCAAAATTGCAATTCTCTTCCTTCCCAGTAAAACGCCCTAATCATCCCTATGAGGTGCTTAACATTTCAGGGGGAAACAGTAAGAGGTCCTCTTTTTCCTTTCTGGTAAAACTGCTCAATTTAAAATAACGCATGCAGTGCTAGTAGTGCTATTCCAGTTGAAGGGAATGAATGGTTAGGGCACTTTCCTGTAGGTGGAAGATACAATTTTGCATAATCCTGGAAAAAACACCCTTTTCATAAAAAAGGGCTAAGTGCTCTAACAACCTCCCCCTCAAACACTTAGTTTCAATATGTTTTCAGAGAAAGATAACTATACCAAGGAAGGTTTCTAAATTGAATCCTGAGCTAAAGGAGATACTTCCTCACAATCCAGTATAGGGTGTCTCATTTCAGATATGCCTGAAAACCCACACAGCATTTATTATCCATTTCAACAATTCCTTGCTAAGCATACTCAGCATATAACCTTTCTTCAGCATCTAATTCAGGGCTAATGGAGTCCAATGGGTAACTGGCTGCATAAAATCAGATGCTGCCATGGTCAGTATTGTAACATTTCCATTTTGTTTGTGGATCTAGCCATAAGCAACAAATCCAGAATGGCATACGCTGTCTTCAAAATAGGAACATGTTTACATGTCCCCTTTGTAGAAATGAAATAAAAAGAGAACCACTCAGAGGATGATTTACTTGATTTTAATAAAAAATTGACACTTCTGATATGCATGACAAGAAAAAAAAAACACACTGGAAGAGAAAGCCTACTGTCCACCTCAGTGTTTCTTAAATTTTTTTCTGCGTCTTGATTAACCCACCCTTCATTTTTCATATCTGTTTATATTTACTGTGAGTTTAAAAAAAAAATGGTATCAAGTTTAATGAAAAGTTAGTTGCCTGCAGGTGGAGAGGATATACTCTGAACCTTCATGTTCAGGCACAGGAGATTTCAGGCTCATGGTTTCAAAACCTTCTGTACCTTTTTTTGTGAGTGCATTTATTTCATTTTCCCAGGCAGTGGCACACTGATAGAGGAAACCCTAATCTAACCCTGGAAATAAGTTAATTGAATTAAAAAAAAAAAATTACTGAAAGTGCACATAGATTTCAAGAAGAACCACAAATATTTATGACAGACTAAACAAATCCTTATGGGAAAGAAAGAATCAACAACTGTTTCTGATGCTGACAATAGATATTTATTGTAATTTTGGAGATAGGTTACCATGTGTGCATCTGGACTTCAGACTAAAAAACAAATCAGGATTATGAACTCTTACCATATGCTAGTTGGAATTCAAAAGAATCGAATTGAAAGCTGACCTTTAAAAGACTTTTAGTTTGTCTGTTTCTGCCCTTTTTTATTAAATGCTGAACACTCTCCTCCCTGCCTGTCCCCTCCCACCCCATTTCAATCTCAGAAAAATAGATGATCATCAAAATGCAGCTCTTCCTAGTTTTACTAATGATCTGCTGGCAATCTCAGAGCATTTACATTGTTGACTCCAACAACTTCAGATAGAGGCTAATCTTTAAAAAGCGTGTTCTTCCTCCACTTTAACTGGGAACTGAGTCCAACATTAAGGACTAGACTTGAGCAGATTCGAGGTTTGCTTATAGACTGTTGTGGTTACATTATTATGGTGTAAACCTTCAACATACACACTTTGCTGTTACAGAATAAGCTGCATTAGTGCAAGATCCAAGAGTCTGTGCAAAAGAAGCTACAGTGCTATAAATTCCTGAAATACCTTTCCTCACTTGTGTAACATCTACTGACTAGCAATGCCTTCCTCCCACTAATTCTACCAATCCCAAATATTACTCCCTCAAAAGAAGATACTTCATGCTTTTATACAAAAACAACCCCAAATAACAAAACAAAACCTCCCAACCCCCCCCCCCCAAAAAAAAAAACCCCAAAGGTCAAAACTATTTGCTCCCCACCCTCTCCTGGATTTTTAAGTCACCATTAAAACAGATGCATATAATATATTATACAAATATGAAGCTGCAGCCATTCAAAATACAGAACATTCTGAAAATATTTCAAGCATAAAAAGTACACTTGATAATTGCAAAAATAAAGTTTCACTTTTCTAGAAACATTTTGATCAGAGCTCAAGCAAAACAAACATTTAACTTCAATGATTCCTGCTTCAGTTTAACTTCAACAGAACACCTTCAAAAGTTAAAAACAAAAAACTCAGAGATTTTTGGTGATAAAGTAACTGACCATGTCTTTTAATGACAAGAAACTGTATATATAACAATAGCACGGACCTTAAGCATCAACAGTAAATTTTAGCCAAAAGGAAGTCTACAGTAGGTGATCCAAGTCTTTCTTAGTATCAAATGGTACCGATTACCGAGAACCATAATTCACTAGGAATAGATATTAAGTTAGACTGGTACGAATGGAAGGAAAGATTCATGACTTCAAACAGGCTCAGTTTTTGTCACTGAACTTTTTTTTAGGCTAACAATTTCACTAGTGCAAGACCATATGTTTACCTGATTAAATGAAAACTCATAAATGTCACAATTTAAGAACACGCATACAAAACTATTCCTTTTTTTTTCTTTTAAAAAAGTGCCACATACCATACTTTTACTAAAAAAGTTACAAACTAATGGAAGACCGTCTGCCTCCATCTCTTGTCAACGAGGAAAGGCCAAAGTGATTCTTTGATCCCAGCTCGAAATGGCGTTCTCTGACCTATCCCCAGCATCTCCAGCTTGGAGCAGTCTAGCTGAGCGTTCCTTGGACGAAGAGCCCCCACAACCGGGCAATCAGTAATCTTAGAAACAAATAAAGAAACAACTAAAAATGGCAGGAAAAAAAATCTCATTTAGAAGTTCTCATTCACAGTTTTCCATATGGGTGTGTTGTGTCTCCCTCTCGCCCCCAACTATATTGCATGTTTTTATGATTAACTTCATTTTGAAACACAAGAGGTGTCAGGCACAAAAATGTAAAGTCTTAAATTGTTAAATTTTTCCTCATTCAATTACTGCTCACTACCTGTGCTCCTCTACCTTTTATTCCTATTACTGCCCTATGACCATACTCAAGAGGCAAAATACACTCTAAAAACACTGACAGAACCATGCCTTGATCAATACACTTGGAGAATTTGATCGGGGTGGGGGGCAGGGAGAAATCAGACTAATTTAGTGTTCTCCATTCTTTTTCTCTCCATCTTCCAAGCCACATTTTAATTCCAATCTTTGCTAATTCAGAATCCTAAAAATGTATTTTGTATCCAAATAAAATCTTACTTTTAAAATAATGTTAAATTCTAATAGCATTATCACTATGTCTTTTAAATTAATCTTATTTTTCCATGTCAATACTACTGCAGGACAAGTGTCTGTTTTAAGCAATGCAAAATGATTTGAAGGTTTTAAGCACATGAATTCAGAAATATATCTGGACACTGAAATGTTCTCAAAGATTCCTACCTTCAAATTAACATTCTGTAAATCTGTAAGCTTTTTTAAGGACAAAAATATGACAAGCAAAACAGATTTATTCACTACTGAGGGGAACTGTTCTGCAGAAATGCCATTACACAAAAGACTGATAATCCAATTACTGACTAAGTAATTTTCATAATCCAGCAGGTCAAAGTAGCTGTTGTTTTCCTGATTTAGATACCAAACAGCATCCTCAGCAATACCTCTCCTGTGCTGGACATAATCATTCAGATTATCCTGAAGAGGAAGCTTTCTAGTATAGCCACTACTGCTTGAAATGATAAAGTACAGCCATCTTTCTACAGCTTGTACACATCACTTACTGGTCTCAAGTGGCTGCTGGGAAGGTTGAAAGCGTCTGCGATCGCACATGCCATTTCATACTTAGTCATCTGTTCATTGCCAGACCAGTGAAACGTTCCTTTTACTGATGGGTCCTAGGAAGAAACAAGAACCACAGGTGAAGAAATGAAGCTAGCCCTCAGACTGATTCCTGTGCAAGAATGCAGGCAGAATAAGCTTCCGACAAGACTCTATCCTGACAGGCGTGTTACACCACCTCACTGAGATGTTCTGGGGATGACTCGCGTGTTTTCAGAGTACACCTGATTGGGGACTGAGACTGGAAACTGGTATTACATATATCAGACCTCACTTTTCAGAAACAGCTTCATTTCTGTAGAATGAATGGGGGGGGAACCAACTAAGATTAAACAACTGGGGAGGAGGAACTCAGCTATTACATACTATTCTTTTACTCTAAGATAAGTACAAGAGACACCACAGAAGCTCTCAAATATAACCTGAAAACCATACAGATTCATAGCACCACACCCACAACGTGTGTATGGGGTCTGTTTTTAACATATTTATAGGGAAAAATATATATATACATATGCGCACACACACATATAGAAATACATATATACATGCACACACATATATATACACACAAAAAAAAGAGGGGGAAGTAGTAGACCTCACTGCTGTCTTTGTCATCAAAATGACAACTTATTTTACCTTATATTACCTTTATTAGCCTGCCACTTAACTGTAGCATAATCTTGCTAGTACAAAGGTTGAAAGTTAAAAGTCAGTTTTAGATAGTCACTTCTCAAAAATGCTGAAAAGTTACACTTGTTACAGACTTCTCCCCTGTCTTCTCCAGTTTGAAGTAGGGAAAGTGTGTAAGATAACTGGTTTCTTTTAAACAACATTTTGAACAGCAAATTAAACCTGGCAAACCGCTCTCAGGAATAATGAGTAGTCAGAGCATACCAGTGACAATGTGGGACTTTTTTTGCACAAAGGTAGCAATCTTAAAATATTGTGGTGAATAAATGCAATAAAATATTCAAGTTAATGGCTCATCTTTGCTATTTCAATTTTCTTAATAAAACATTCAAGGACATCTTTGAGAGTTGCATGCAATCACCAAAATAACATATGCTTTTTTAGTCCAAAATAGCAATTCGTAGAAAGCCTATTAGAGTTGGTTAGGTATTTGCATTTCTCTCCTGCATATTAGAAGAAACATAACAATTTTTAGACAGATCTGTCCTGTCACTTTACCCACTTTTTTTCAAATATCAGAGTAACAACACAGTCATGTAAAGGGAAGGTATTGTTGTACTTCAGATACTTCGCCCCTCCCTGCCCCTTCCAAAGTGTTTCAGAAACATGAAGAAAATGCAGGTTATAGGCAGTTCTTAGTTTTCAGAAACAAAGCCAAAAACTCTGTTCTTCGCCTGAAGAGGCTTCTTTCTTCGATTTCTTACCAGCATTCTCTTCTCTGCTAGCTGTCTGCAAACAGCTGCTACATCCTTGACATTAGTAGGAAATCTTTGTTGCCAGTGGTCCATGTTGGCCGATTTATTACTGAACTGGACTTTATCAAACATAACAGTCACAGCACTTTCCTCCAGTCTTTCTACTTCTCCATACAAGACAGGAATCCTAAGTACTGCAGCATCTAAAAAGAAGAATATTTTAAGAGTTATTAGCAGTGTTATTAATAGGTATGAATACTGTAACATAACCTGAAGGATGTTTCAAAAGTGTTAAGAAGTCTCTTGGTGATATTATGCATATACAAACCAAAAAGAAAATGCGAGTACTATGTCTGTCCTCAGATAATCATTTTGAGTTTAGCTCAGTTAAAACAATTTATAACAGTAAGTTTATATGAATACATTTTCATTTATACCTTTGATTGCCACAGTTTGTACGAGATTTCATTAACACAAAAGAAGAGAGGGCAAAAAAAAAAAGCACCAGTACTTTTTGGGTTAGAACAACAGGTAAAGAAGAAAGTGGTACTACACAGTTACTCCAGCATTCCCTGTTCCCCTGGGTAAGAGCAGGAACAAAAATTCCCACAGTCCAATTCCAGCCAATTTGGGTAGAATCCCAAATTTCACCGATTGCAAGTGACCATATTTAGGCATCAGTTACAGACCAGGATTTTTCACCAAGCATGCAGAAATCCCCTGCATAAAGGATGATATTCAGGATATTATTTACCAGAACAAAGAAGAGAACCTTGGAATCAATAAATTTAACAATTAAGGAACAGGTTCACAGAGCACAGCAGTAAATAACATTAGATTTCAGGAGAGTGAATTAAGAAATTAAACTGACATTGAGCAAGTGCAAAGAGTAGGACATTTTATGAAGGACTAGCTTATATTACTATATCTCAGTCAGGAAGACACAGAAGCCTGTTTAAGGGGCAATGCAAGAAGGGTTTAATAAACATTCATGAGGAGTAAGGCAGGTATTTTCACTTAAAAAAAAAGTCAGTCCATCTTTTAATTAGAAGTGGAATTTACCTAATCATTGCAATTCTTAAGAATCTGTAGGAAAATGCTATGGGTATTATAAAGACAGTAAGAAAAGCTAACACACAGATTATTCTCACAGAAAAATAAAAAAATACACAAGAAAAACAAATACAATAAAAAAACGCCATGACACTCATTTCCTGCTGCTCTAAAAACTGTTATTTGGTCACACAACAAATATGTTCCTTCTCACTTAATATATTGCCTAAATTTTCTTTTTCAGAATATTTGTAGAAGTATTCAACAGCTGGGAAGAAGACAGCCTTCCTTTGGCTCTCAGCGAGTGATCTGAGATTTGAAAAGGACATAAGCTTCACTACCAACAGTTCTGAAGACCTGCTGAAGCTTTTTAGTTTTATGAGCGTGAGTACTAAATGTAAGTGGTATCTCCTCATAAGCAAAATAAAACACACTAAATGATTAGTGGAGCTTCTTGCATTACATAATAGAAATTACTAGGGAAGATCTTCACAGAACTACGGACATTCGATGGACTGAATTCTATCTGTACAGCATTAGCAAATTAATGTCTGGAAGACTAATACATATAACATATTTAAATTTTAATGACAGAACAGAATTGACAATTTCAAGCATCTTACTCAGCATCATCTCGAAACTCCTTCCGCTAGTGATACCACTGCAGCAAACCATTACTGCCTGATAGACCACGCTCAAAAAGGTTATGAAACAAAACTGAAGTGTTGAGTTGGGGGAAGGATCTAGCAAGATACCCACACGTACTTGAATTTGTTGCAGTCTTATCTTCATTACCAATCTAGAAGAGGGAGCAAACAGCATCATAGTCAAATTCAGAGATGATATTTAAGTAAGAGGTGGAGTGAATACTTTTTATTTAAATTGATTTTTCCTTAAATAAGATTTTTTCCACTGAAGTAATTTAAAAAAGTTTTTAAAAGTTTAAAAGTTTCTTAATAGTAATGATAAACCTATATTAAGGCCTATCATTTTCAAAGATAGCATGTATTTACTTAGTGAAAGAGCATACTGTAATTTATGAATTGTTCAATTCTCTAGTTAGGAAGAGCAAAATTATAGTGTGAGTATTATATTGACTTTTCACATTAGTAGCCTCTTTTGCAGGTACACAAAGATTATTTTCTTCAATTCCTTGAAAAAAAACAGAAATGCTTCTTTCCTTATAATCTGTGAATGGAAACTAGATTTGAAGATTAGATCTCTGAGAACATGCTAACTAGAAACCATCAATCCTCTCTTTTATAGAAGAAATGAGTTTTAAATGTAGATGAAAATTCAGTCCTACTCTTTTTTCTTTATTAAGTACACTTTTAAAAATTATATTTGTATATTTTGAATGCCAATTTTCATTAAAAAAAGATTTAAATCAAATAAGAAAAATTAGTTGCTTAAAAATGGAAATACATTACTAATCTTTTAAGAAACGTTAGAACTAGGAGCATAGTAAGCTAAGTGGATGAAAATGAAATGGACAGCCTGGAGATCAGGAAGAAAAGCAAAAGAATAGCAGCAGGAATGTATGCTGATTTTTATCTGCATTATTATTGAATCACAAATCTGTTTTTCCTTAAGTAAACATACATTCTGAATGATTACAATGCATCCCCTTTCATAACAGCAGCTATATATTAAATGCAGTAAAGCTTGTGCCATTAAAATACATTGATGATACATTTTATTTTTCTTTAAAAATAGTTGATTTAAATTAGGCAAAGGCTTATGAACATCCATCAGCAGAGACTAACAAGGCAAATGACAATCAGCACAAACAGTAAGAAATAAAGCTACAGTAACCTACAAGCAATAGCAATCCCATACAGGCAAGGAGAGTGACTTCTAATCACGTTCTTTTCTAAATCTTGTTTCCATGGTTTTACAATGTTACTACTATGTTACTACTGTCTTATGAAACCATTAAGCTAATATACAACTAAGTATGGAAAGTATGGAAAGCCTGTATTAAAATTTTCCAAGTGTATTCTTACCTTCATTATTTTCCAGGACTGCCTTTTCACCCTCCAGTTTTGTTTTACCATATAAATTCAGGGGATTTGGTGCATCAGTCTCTTTATAAGGAGGATTTGTTCCATCAAATACATAGTCTGTACTAATGTAGATCAGAAACGCTCCAATTCCAGCTAGGAAGAAAATGTTCATATGGAGTCCATCTTAATTCATGTCTTGCTTGAAATTTCAATAAACCTTTAAACAAAGCTCCAAAAGACCTCATCTTCTAGCCCTATTCATTCCCTCTGTCTGTCTGTTCACTAACCCTTCACATATACATGCCACTATCCTTACAGTAAAAGGACTGCTAGCACACTGCTAGCAGAAATGACACTTAGCATTTTAAGTAACTATTCATATTTATGTTCCTGTATAAATAAGTGCAATATCCTGACAAGAAAACAAATCCATGAGGTGGTCTCTTTACCTGCTTCTTTTGCTAAGTTCCCTGAAGCAGCCACATTGAGCTGAGAAGCAGCATCTGGTTGACTTTCTACAACATCTGGCCTTCTCTCAGCAGCACAATGCACTATAACATGAGGCTGGAAATGAAAGACTAATTTTAAACAAGGAACATTATCAAGAGATTACAGTTGCACCCTAACTCTAGAGATATGGTCTCTCAGATGAAAAAGCATTTCACTAAGTTGTGACAAGTAATAAAAGTAGCAGCATTATTTTTAATCATGGCATTCTGAGGAATGTGTTTTCCTTAGGAAATTAAACAGAATCAAGCTGCTTCAAGATTTCATATTAAAATATCAAAAAAACCTGGATCATTAGTTTTGCAATCACAATCATCAGTAACTTCAATCTTACAGAAAGTTTTTTTTTTTTAAACTTGGCATAATAGAAAACACGGGAAAACACAACATCCTGCCACACATAATCATAGTAAAAAAAAAAAGTGTTAGCTAAACTGTTTTCAGACAAACCATTTACACGTGGCTTTTCTGACACATGCAGACTATTAACAAGATATTTAAAGCCATTTTCTAGAGTGTTTCCCTGCATAATCTATTTCAGGTTTTAAATATTTCCCTTACAAGTTTGGTTGAAAATACAGTGTATTTCTTATTATACTGCAAGCAAAATATACAGTTACTGATGTTGTGTTTAGGTATTCTTCAACATCAGAAGAACTACTTCATACTAACACGTCCAGCTTTTTCTTTCAACTACCAATGCAAGTGTGCTGATGCATGTATTGCGGTACCTGCTGTATGCATGGTGACGATAAGGAAAGTTCAGAACAGTTTGCACCTACAGAGCAAATCTGTACCCCAGATATGGCAGAAAAGGCAGCTGCCTGTGATTCTTCAGAGCTCTGAAACAGCACTAGCCCCACTAAAGCTACAACAACTGAGTATCAGACAGCGTTGTAAGCTGATTACTCGAAAACGTATAAGCTACCCTATCCATCTATTTCATACTCCAGAAACTTACCTGAAAATCATGGATAATGTCATGAACTGCAATAGAGTCCAGAAGATTAATCTGTTCAAATCTGGGCTGTGCTCTCCTGTATCCACAGCCAACTGCGTTCCAATTGTTTCCATTGAATTCTTTAAACACAGCTCTGCCAAGAAGTCCCGTAGCACCAGTAATCAAAACTCGCCTACTGGGAATATCAACATCTTCCTAGGGAAACAAGAACAGAACATTTTCTTTTTACTGTTACTTATTGTTGAGGTTTTGGGTTTTTTTTTAAGCAAGCAAGGCTGCAGTCAGTGCTACTGTATTAAATAGCTTTCCTTACTACAGAAGTATTTTGGATCAAGTGTCTCATTGAACACTAACGCATGGGAGCAGTGATACTGTATTTATGCATATTCCTGAAGATACTGAACACAGAATTCAAACCAGAACCTCATTTACTTCCATGGGGGCAGGGAACCAAAAGACAAAACAACAGACATTAATGAAGACAAATTCAATGGACATAATTTAAAGTTCACTCAGAAAGTGATAACTCTGCAAGTTGAAATGAGGGAACTAATGTCTTCTAAAAATGGACCCAAAATATTTTGAAGATTAGGGTCTATATCCTGCAGTCAATTATTTTGTATAGATTGTGTCCAGTAGAGGCTGCAATATCTACAGTACAACTCTCTCTGGGCCTATCTACAATGACCACGAGATTTAAAGATCTGAATTTTATTATTAAATAGAACAAGAATTCACCATTGTTTATTTTTAGACCGATGTGTTGGTCTAAACGAAGACACAGCTCTCTCCTCTTTGTTTTACAAAAAAAGATCCAAAGTGATCTGATTATATGAACTCTCCATCTGTACAACATACGAAAACTTTACTTCAACTACAGCACATTCAGTGCTTGAGACAACCGTGTACATATCAGTTTACACAAAGTTCATTGCTCTCCCCGACTGGATCATCAGGTTCTCAAGACAGCAAACATAAGACTCAGGGCTGGCTGCGCAACCTTAATTTTCCTTTTATGCCTTCCTTCTGCATGTATCACAGCAGGAGAGTCTGCTAAAACCAAAAATAACTGCACATGCCCACATGCAAACACAGAACAAAACTTCATGTGTACAGAATCTACCAGCCTGGGATTTCTTGACCGCATCACATACCAGAACAACTTGTGACACCGGGTTACATGCTTGTAGGGGTTCTCTGCTATGCAGTTCTAATGACACGCTCACCCCTGCACATCGTCACACTCGGAGCACTGTCGCACACCACTGCCTTTTGGCTGCGACACAGCAAGCAACAGAAGTTGCTTCTAAACTGCTGTCTATCCTTCACCCTTACAGTCAGAAAGCTTTCTTCCATGAGGGTATGTGGTGGGTCGCATTTTGGAAACAGCCTATCCCAAAATGATAGCTTAAAGTTCTCAGCACATTCCATATATTTTCTGCTGATATAAAGCTTTGGGCAAAGGGCAACTTATTACCTTCAGTACCAGATGAAAATTAGTAATTTTATCTGGACTGTTTCAGGAAAATGACAAACTATAGCAAGAGAAGTTTAAAAAGTTACATTATCTTTCCAGTCAATTTTACCTCAGAACACAAGTTTATTCACTATTTTTAAGGCTGCCCAAGTTTCTCTGAAAAGCATAAGCAAGAACATGCAAGTACTGGTTTATTTTTTTATGTACTTTTTATCTTGGCAGAGCCTGGATAGATTCTCATAGAACAGTGCTTCTATAACCGGAGGTGTCCATTAACAAACATCAAAGACTTGTTGCAGGAAAGAGTTCAAAGGTTCACAAAAAACGTCACAGAAATTTTTAAAGAAATAGTGGCAAATACCAAAAACACATTACTTGTAAAATCCGTTATTCCTAAATGTCATTCATCTAAGTTCATTTATTCTATATATCAAAAATAGGGTATTATGTTAACAGCACAGCTTGAACTGAACATAATCATGACTTTTAGCAATGCATACACGCAGTTTGTGTCCTGTTGCCCTTTTCTGCAAGACTAACTGATTTTAGTCAATTGTCTCCGGGAAGTCAAGATAAGCGATACGTGCTTCCCGTAAATTCAAAGCAAAGTGACTACCAGCTGAAATTATTTCACCTTGTTGGAAGTTAAAAGTTCATGAAATACACAACCTGTGCAGATGAACTCTTTCCTCAGGTGCTGCCTTGCTCCTTCACAGAAGGCCCCCTGGCTACAACAGCATTCCTGTCCCAGACCCAGGAACCGCAGGCAACACAGCTTCCGAGTCCGAAGAGCCGAGACTCAGCGCTCCTGAGGCAGCTGCAGCAGCCTCGTGGCTGCCCATGTGCACAGGTATGGAGCACCATACCTCAGCGCATCAGCAAGACTGTTGTTAATGGTTAACAATTTAATTCCTATGAAATAAAAATTTAATTCCTATAACTTGTTCCATCTTGCAGAAAATTAACCCAGCAAGGCCTCGAGAAGAGGGAGCAAAAAAATCTATTGCTACTATCTTATAACCTCTGTACTTCACGGAAACTACATATAGTGCAGCATCTTCTCGCTCCGTTTTGTTAATTTATAATTTTTTTCCTTAAATATGACTGGAATATTAATAACAAAATGCAATTAAAACATCAGACTGGTTTTAACTGTTAACCTAACGAGCTAGAAGGTATTCCTAAAGACCAATTTCCAGTTATTGTATAGACAATAGACTATAGGTAAAGAAGAATACAGAACATTCTAGATTTTGAATGTTACTCCTTTACCTGTGAGTTTTATAGCCTTAAGAAATACAAGTTCTTGTTCAGACTAGTCTAGCTAACATATCTTTTAGGCATGTTTCTCCACTCAGAAGCAGTCAATCCCATTCAAAGTCATCACTTTGTAATACACAAAAAGTTCCATTAGCACCTAATTTTGAATAATATTCCCACCCAAATACACAATTTTTGAGCTCTATAGTAAAATAAACATTTTTGTTGTGCTTTATCAGTTGTTCAATATTCACTAAGGATCAGAACAATGGAAATAAAATTTGAAGCCCTAGCTAGGGTGATAATCTGATTTCTCAACAGGAGACTGAAGCCAAAAACAGAGGAACTGCACTCAGTGGTCTCATTCACATAAAAAAAAGAATATGCAAGTAGTAACACGGAAAGAAAAATGAAAAAGCAATACTTAAGAAACCTAAGATCACTTTGTAGATACCGCTCAGATATCAAATAAGAGTATAATTAACAAAAATAATAATGTATAATGAGTTTCAAGCTGAAAACTGAGATATAAGTATTTCAGTTTTGTATAAAGACTGAACAAGGAGTCAGGAACTCGATAGTAAAAAAATCACGATGAATGCAGAAAGTTTCAATTTTAAGCAGTGTTTGCTAGAATCAGGAGCTACTGGGATAACACAGATTTACGACATGTGATGACCAAAAAAAAAATCCCCCAATGACACAGAACGGAACAGGGAAGTCACTGACAAAACAGAGTTCTTCATTCAGCTTTGACATCATCATCCACTGGAACGAAAAGCAACCAAAGAACCAAGAGATTTTCCTTAAAGCGCTGTGCTAAAAAGTGAATACACATTAACATTGACAAGAAGTTGCAACACATTTAATATAGACCTCAAACACTCATAATTGCAGTAGTTAAAAGCTACACCTGTGGAATATTGTTAGTAATAAAATGCAACCAAATCAAATAAGATTTATTTAAATAAAAATAATTATATAGGGAATTTCTGTAAAATATGCTCTACTACGAATAAAATAATTTTATCTAGGTGTAGGAGACGCTAAAATTAAGCAAGTGTAAACAAGTGAGTTTAACAGAATTAGTTTTTTGCTACAAAGCAAAAAAAATCTTTATGATAAACACAGCTAAAGTTATTCAAATCTTGTAACACATAGAGGAAAAAAAATAAGCGTCTAAAGGGACGCTTCTCCTTCTCATTCCTTCCCTCTTCCTTACACCTTTTTCTGTTTCTCTCTCTCTCGTTCTCTTTCTGTTTCTCTGCCTCCTTCTTTCTCTCTCTACACCGACGTCCCACTCTTCTTACTTGCTCTTTCTCGCTCCCTTTCTCTCTCCTTCTTTCTTCCTTTCCCGGGTGAACGCGGCCAGAAAAGGCGGCAGCCGCAGACCAGGCTCAGCCGGCAGCGCGCGAGGGGCCGCGCTGCGCCGCAGCATCGCGCAGCGGCCCGGCGCCGCCCCCAGGCCCCGCGCCAAGGCCCCGGCGCGCGGCCCGGCCCCGCCCCGCCCCTGCGGCCCGCCAGGGCTGAGGCCGAGGCCGCGGCCGCCCGGACTGCGCGAGGCCGCGCCGCATCCCGCCCCCCCGCGGCGCCGGCAGCAGCAGCGGCGGCAGCGGCCCCGCCAGCCCCGCCGGCGCCGCTCACCTCCACCAGCTCGCAGCGGCCCGGCACGAAGCGGATCTTCAGCTCCTTCTCGCGGCCGACCATGGCCGCCGCGCGGGGCCCGGCCGCCTCCTCCCGCGGCCGCTGCGCTCCGCTCGCGCTGCGGGCGGCCCAGCGCCTCCCGCCTCCGCCCCCAGCTCATTGGGCCGCGGCCGGGGGCGGTGCTGGCGCTGCCGCGCGCCCATTGGCTGCGGGGCCACGGCCGAGCCGGGCTTTAAAGGGGCCGCGCGGCGGCGGCGCTGCGCCTGCGCGGGAAGCGGCCGCCCGCCGCCCCGCTTTCGGGGCGCTGCTGCCGCTGCGGGCAGGAGCCCGGTGCCTCCCGCCCCCGCCTCGCGGCGCTGGCAGCAGGGTGGCGCGGGGACGGCAGAGCGCTGCCCGCCGCGGGAGGTCCTGCCCTCTGCCGGGAGCTCCAGCGTGAGGCCGAAGTAACGGATCAGGCAGCCAGGAAACACCACTCGTGCAGCACAGCAGATGTTTAATAGAAATAATTGAGAAAGTAGATTAAGTTTCCATGCAGAAGTGATTTAATCTTTAATTATAATTTTTAAGCAGCTGCTATATCCTAATTTTTACAAATACTATCTTCGAGACTGCAATTGCTCTGCTTACAGTACTCATCCTATATACATAAATTTAGATTACAACATAAGTTCAATTTTTAAATACAAGTACTTAAGGTAGCAACATAAATGTGTATATAAAGCTTTTGCTATGATGTTCTTACCCACCCAAAGGCAAAGCACATGTGCTTACCATCCTTTTAGTAATAGTACTAAAGTTAAGCAGATGCATAAGAACCAGGGGCCAAGACATTCTTTGACTATGCTCACACTTGTCTTCCCTGCTATCTATTGCTGCTTGGCCTGTTTAAAACAGTCCATTTGGTAGTCAAGAGAAAAAAAATCTGATACTACAGGAATTGAAGTACAGTGAAGGCAGAGGTCAAAAGACCTACTCAAACAGATTCATATGGTGTGATCTTTATTTGTGACGGAACATATTTATAGGACAAAGTGTACATATAAAAACCATATTAGCCACTTTCTGCCTTCTTGGCAGACAGGTGCCCTACTTCTTCCCTTGTCATAAGCTACCAACATGTAATTTCCTTTCACTAACTTTAAAATTCTATTAAAAATATCAGTAATAACTTGTATTTTAGTACATATTTTTCTGCATTTCTTCTGAATGATACAAACACCACTAACAGTTCCACGCACATCTACTGTCACTTCCTTCCTCCCCATACCAAGTAGGTCAGCATACATCTTAACAGGTGGAAATAGTTTTGCCTTCCAGACTCAGAGCAAGAAGAAAATAGAAAAAAGCATCAACACTGGAGTCTCAAGCTAGTAAAGTGGCCTGCAAGATGGCTTCATGTTTTTGTCACCAAACACTACAGTTACAAAAACTATTGATAATTTGCCATCTGTATTACAGAAAATAGTTTGAAATTTTATTTTTTAAACTCACATTGAATCTCAGTAGTTCAAGTTATATTTATTACTGACAACTTATTATAAGTAGGTTTAATCTGTGAAACTTATTTCTTGGAATAGTGAAATCAATAAAACGAAAACTTGATTATACTAAATATCACAGTCACTTAAGTATAATGCATCACCATATGACTAAATGCACCATTATTTTAGCATTTCATATTGTACTGTTATCACAAACTACACTGTGATTAAGTCTCTCCCTCCTCCCTAGATTCAGTAATTGAATTGCAGCAGTAATCTTTATTATTGTAAATATCCAAAACCTTACCTGCTCCATTTTCACCAGCATTTCAGGCATTGCCTCAAACTACAGAATGAATTATCAGCTTAGTAAATGATTGCAGTTCAACTGCCTATTTGTCCCTTTGTCTGCAGAGCAAGCATGGACTGAAAGTAGTGATAGCTCCGCTGACCTTTGAAATCAAAATGCCACTCCAAGCTCTGATCACTTGTGCTTCATTAAGCTTTTGGTTTACTCCCTGTGGTAGCATTTAAGATGCCCAGTATGAATTTAAATTTTGACTTTGTAACAGCTGGCATAATCAAGTACAACCATTGTGCATATAAAATTTATTCAAAGCACTGACGTTGAGTCTTATGTAATTTTCCTTTTATAAGAAACAGGAGGTGGGTCCTAATTAAGTGAGCCAGGTTGATTATTCTAGCAACTCTTCATTTTACATTTAAATTAAGTAAAAAACATCATGCAATGATATACTGAGATGGATGATCAGAGAATTTCTCCTTACACTATTTTTTTGCGGTGAAATATATATGCCACAATATGAAAATAACCAATTCCTGTAGCGACTACTTAAAGGCAGTTGAACCACCAATACCAATTTTTTTTAAAAAACATTTCACATGTGCATGAAACTAGTACGAACCCTTAGACTGAAGCTGACACAGCACTCAAACTTCCCCTTTACTTCCATTCTTTAATTCTCTCTCCACTCTGCTCCACATTATTTATCCACATTTTCAAAGTAATTTATTTTGCTTTCATGGAAATTGAGGAAACTAAGCAGAGGAAGAATCAGGCTAGCCAGAGCACAGCAGTGGTCAGTAGAATCTCAGGCTGCTTTGCTGGGAGAAGGCAAAAAGTTTGTTTACAGATTGCATTGCAGTAAGCAAGGATAGAAGTGGCCATGCTCAGGGAACCTTGGTGAGGCTGAACAATTGACTAACAGCAGCTATTTTCAAATAGCTTTGTTATTGGGCCAGATTTCTGTTTTGGGGAGAGGTATTTAGAGTCCTGAAGATGCAGCTTATTCAATTTTTCAGAAACCCTCTGACAGAGCTGAACAGGAATTCTGCAGGAGTTCTGTCCACTGTACAAACTCCTCTGCTTTAGTCTGAAGCTACCAGTTCTGAGAAGTAGATTAATAAACTGGCTGGTACTGACAGTTCTATAGAGGTGGGAATTTCCTGAAGTTTACAAATGCCATGTGGCAAGCTTCTGAAAATTTCTCCTTTGTAGGGAAGAAAACCTTTCTAGACTATCAGGAGGACGTTTTAAGATGACACTTAACTAAAAACGTCAATTAAGCTAGAAAGTTTTAAGCACTAAGGCTGTATCAAAGCATTATGTAGTCATAAACCAAAGCACAGCTCTGCAACATCTGCAGTTTTCTGCTTCACTGGGTATACTTTCACCCTTTAGCAACCGCTAGCCAACTAGATGCCAGACACCGGAAATCAGGATCAGTTGAACTCATACCTTAATTCAGTGCCGTTGTTTCTAGATGTCTGATTTTTGTGCTTCTGTTAGCATTCACTTGCCTAAATTGCTTATGAAATAAAAGACTAGGATTAGCTTACATTTTTAAATCACATTGAAATATGTCATTGTTTTTCATCAAGAAGGCTCTTCACCAGATGTAGTGATTTTGCCTTAAAATGCACTTAAGAGTAGAACAGAGTGTAACTCAGCAAGCATACATAAAAGAATGCCATCTTGAGTCAAGGATGCTAGAATAAAGCCTGCAAAGCAAACGGCCAAGACAGTCCAATACTGCTGCAGAATCAAAGCCTTTTCATAGCTTCCAGATATGACAACTTCATGACAGGAATAGAATTTCTGCAGCAAATAAAAAAACTTGAAGTGTTACTTGTGTTCTTCCATTTTCAGCTGCTTACAGATCCTTGTCTCTCCCATTACTTTCTTCCCTCTTCCTTCTCTTGCTTACTATAGTTTGGTATAACCAGCTGTTCATTTTGCATCCACAGGTTGGTGGATATACAAGGTCATGTAACTTCAGGTTTTCTAGTAAGACCACATTCTCAAACGAGATCGTGAAGATCTCGGCATTTCCTTTATGACATTCTTTTGCCTCATTTGCCTCTTTTGGACAAGAATATGGGCTAGCTTTGTTTTCCTCCACAAGGAGGGATAATTTCAATATTAAATTATTTCAACAAGTTCCCCATTATAAATGCCTCTCTACACTTTAGGCAAACTTAAAACAAACACTTCAAGTATTTCTCATTTCAAACACCTAAAGTTAATCCTTATCCTCCATCTGCAGCTCAAGTGATCCAGCAAACACAAAGGTGACATTATGCAATACTGGACCAGTTTATTTACATGGGCTTAATATGCATTTTCAATACCTCATTTCCTGAGGTATTACCGTCCTCCGTAAGTGCCTAATGTCAGTTTAAATAGCACTATATTCAACATGCTAAGCTTTTTGTATCCCCTCTTTGCAGCACCCATACACAGGATATTAGTCAATGCAACAGCAAAAAACAGGGAGTTTCACATGTTTCACTTAAGTTCCATCATTTGTTTTTGTGCTAGGAGACATTTACAGGAAATAAGATAAGGGAATTTCAAGTTGTATGTACTTGTACAACCCATCTGAGTAATTTCTTCTGTATGATTAGGCAATACATTATCTTTGAGACAAGATGTATTGAGTTTTGTTGTGAAGAATTAAGACTAGAACACAAGGTCACTTACACAGCTTAATTTGATTTTGTTTTTTATCCTTGGTTTGTGAAGGAGGTAGACAAGTAATAGTTTCATTAAAAAAATGTTTATTCTGCTAAAATGTTCTTACTTTGAAATGCAGTTAAACAGATCCTTCAACTTGCCAAAATCCAAGTCTACACAATGAATGCACATACAGTGGGAATCCTCCCACCCAGTGAAGAGAAGTTATTTTCTCCTTCACTTAACATTGACCAAGAGAGCTGGCTACATGGAAGTTATGACAATTTAAGAGTCCAGTGAGCACAGCATTCATAAAATATGATAAGCTTCCCTTAAGACACTAGTCTCCACCACAGGATGCAAATATTTACATAAACAAAGCAATTGGTTTGAATTTGTCCTGAAAATCCTCTTCTAAAAATCAACAGCTGTAATATCTAGCCTCAGGACTGAAATTAGCATGTCTTGAATATGGATCCCACCAGGAGCTATCAAGACCAACCATAGAGTCCAACTTTCTATATCTGGTCTATATTATGCAAGCCACAAAGGAAACATGATCTCTGGGAAGTGTTCCTTCCATTGGTATTAATGCAAACAGCCAGCAAAATTAAATTAGAATTGTAAAGATGAGACAAAACAAGATATTACATGAAAGCAGATTTCATTTGTCATTCTTTTTCCCCCAATGCTTATTCACCCCTTTTTGGGCTTAAGCTGTTCTGTTAATTTGAAAACAAATTAAGCAACTTCAGCATACTGGAAAGTGAAACATTCAACATTTTTGTCTTAGAGTGCAACTATGTTACCAGAAGCCTGGAACATACAGTCATCCATAGCCTCTGAGTAAGAGTATGATCAAGCACAGTTTCTCTAAAAATAGATCATTTAATATCATTTCTCTGCTACTCTAATTTGTATTACATACAGCATTCAAATTCACCTTTAACAAATAGTCCTTTGAAGTCTTCACTGCAGCATGCGAGTTTATTGTTGATTTAAGATATTTTTCTTAAAACCAAGAGATTAACTTTTGTTTCTATTACCTGCAATAGAAAAACTTTACTAAGTTTGTGTTTTCCACTCTTGCCCTTATTACATCTAGTAATCATCTGTCAGCTGGAGGAAGGGGGGAGAGGGGCTTAATTCTCCATGACAGGCAGGACCAGGATTTCAGACCCCAGAAAACATTCTGAAACACAAGCCTGTTTGCAATCTACATCCTTTCACTGTCTTTTCTACACTACTTGCTTTTGTCCCCCATGCTCTTGTCATCTTTCCCTCCACCGAACAATCACCTGTAGGCCTTGTGCTTCTTACCTTTACACCTACAGCAGCACAAGGACCTGAAAGACAGCAACTAAAAAAAACAGGGCTCAAACCTCTGAGTCGCTTCCATGCCTACAGCCCTTGCAGGAGATATTGCATATCGCTTGATCAGCCGCAGCTTATTAGTTGCATGTGGCAGGTGGCTTCCCAAAGCAAAGAAAACACTGAGTGATGCACAGCAATAAAATCATGTTCACATCTTGCAAGGTCACATAAACAAGTTCATTCTCTGTAACCTGCTCCCCTCCTCAAACATGCTTTCTATTATCTCACCTGACATAAGCCCTGCTCAGTTCAGGTTAGTAAAACAGATAGGGCTGGGAAGCATAATGGCCAACAGAGTATCAGAGGCACCCCATAGATGTAGCCTTCATCTGCCAGGAACAGACAAGAGATGCCATCTCCTTTTCCAGATAAAGTAGACACTATGAGACTGTCATGTCATCTTTGGTTATGTTGAAGAAGATACAAGACCATGGTTACCGCAATATCCAAGCTTACCTTCTTTAAAGGGAGTTTTTGGAGGAATATTTTCCTTGCTATCATGCTGGAAAGCTTTAGAGGGATCAAACCGCCTAATGCCCTGAATTGCATATAGCTGCTCCTGAAGATCTCTGCTTGTTTGCTTCTCTTTTGCTAGCAGTGCACGCAATTTTGAGACATCCTAATGCAGAACAAATAACACTTCAGAAGTCACATTAATAACAGGAGGAAAGCATGCTACATTATTTGCTTTAGCATTACTCAGAAAGACTAATTAACACCTACATACAAAATTGTTTTTGTCAGTTCTTTTAAAAAAGGAAAAACAGTTACAGAAAAACTAGCACCATTGTATAACAATGCTAAGCAGTAGAGTAGCTTGAAACTTTTAATGGCCAATACCTTATTTAGTGCTTTCGGCAGATAGTTTGATACGTCTAGAATCTCCAAAAAGGTACGAAAAACTAACCAGTCTAAATGCAAGAGTAATTATTTGCACTGGTGATCTTCCTGTACATCATGTATCGAGTCCAAGCTAAGAGAGATTATTTTTCTATTTCTAGAGGCTAGTGATTCGTTCTAATCTAGCACTCAAAGGAAATTTAAGAACCACAGAAATCATGTAATTTAATAAATTAAGGCCAGGGTCCCCACACAAGTGTGGGATCAATCTATAAATATTTATAGCAATAGAGGAATCGAGAGTCAATGAAGTCCAGATTTCTAACATTTTATTTGACAAACCTGCTTCAGGTGCGTATTCTCCTCCTTCAGCTTCATAACATGCTTGATTTTTTGCTTCTGGTTCTGATGGCCAAGTAGTTTAGCATATGCATCACTTAATTTATTCAGTTCTTCTTGGGCTGCACCATGTTCATTTAAGAGAGCATTCTTCTCCGCTTCAAATGCATCTAGTTGTTGCTGGAACATATGTTAAAACTTTTAAAAATCTATAATTGAAATCCTTTTAAATACTGAACTGAGACCTACAGAGACTGGTTTGGGAAGAATAGCTGCTCAATAGACAGTAGCTTTGGAAACCATTGCACGTAAATACCTTAGAATAGCAGATAGCATGTTTACTTCTTGAGTACTTCTTGAGAGTTCAGTCAACTGCACAAGAGTGTTAAGTCAGACACTAAAACATCTATTTCATGACACACCTGAAAAGGCTTAGTTTTGTTATGTAAATCTTCATATAGAGTACGCCAGGTCTTTATCTCTTCTTTTAAGCTAGAGGTCACATCTTCATTTATGTTCTTCCTAAAAAGCAAGATGCAGTTTCATTATCTTCACATGCTAAAAAGCTTACAGCATTTCTTCACACTAAAACTTTTGTGTACCATGGTACACAATATTAGTTTGAGAAAAAGTCACCTTGATCTTTCCTCTTCAAGACTTCTCAGGTCTTCAGTTTGCACTTCCAGTTTTTCCTGAAGTTTAGTCATTTGTGCAAGGTAAGACTCTCTGGTTCTCTCTATTTCGGCTTCTTTTAGTGCCAGCTTTGTCTGGGCTTCTAAAAGCATCCTGAGGAAAACATCATTCATCTTTAATGAACCCTTTTTTCTCCCCCCGCTCTTATTCTAAATCTGAAAACAAGTACCCACATTTGAAATGCTGTTAATAAAAGAACTGGAATGAAGGCTTGCACTAACAGCACTGTAAGAAAAGCACAGCATCATACAGAAAGCAATCAAGTTGAAGATGTACAATATTTTTAACTGCAAGGAACTGAGAAAGCAGTGCTTTTGAAGAAAGGAAAGACCATATGTTTATTAACTCCATTTAACGCTAACAGCTTTTAATGCAAGTTACCTCAGTAGTTAGACTTTTTAATGCAGGTGCAGCATTGCTTGAGATTTACTCAAGCACAAACTAGATCAAGTCAAGATTGTTCAATGTGGATGAGTTCAAGGGTTTAGGCAAATTCTACATCCATGGGTTGCCTTCCCTCTCCTTCTACCTCAGTTATTTAATATCTTGGTGGAGACAAAGAATCCCTCCCCTACCATGCCCAAGAGTCAGCAAATCAAAACAGGAGACCAATTGAGCTGTTTTTCTTTCATCAACTCTAATGGGAACTGGAGACAACAATAAACAGGTGGGGAGAAACAAAGGAGCAACATTTTAAGAACAAGTGTTTTAAGTAAGCTGAGATAAGCTCTAATTGTGGATAACCTTAAAATACTAACTATAGATAAAAGGCATTTTGTTACAGAAGCATTTTATAAATTAGAGGTACATGTGGCAAAGTCAGAAATACCCAATTCACATTGGCCAGAAAAGGATTTTCATTTTTTGTGTATCAATACCTTCAACTCCCTGCACTGGGAAGGGGAAGAAATAGAAATGTTCAAGTGCTGATTTTATTTGATAGTGCACCTTGTTAAGTTCTAGGTAAGGCGGCAAGCCTCAGTGAGCATTCTTTAGCTTCAGAAAAGGTTTGCTGGCCCAATACCTTGCACATTCTTCTTTTGCTTTGTTTTTAGTACATTCTGCTTCCTGAAGTAGCTGTAGGTTATCTTCACCAATTTTTTTCAGGTTGGCAACCTCTTCTTGCAGTAAGGTATTCTCCAGTTTAAGACTGGATATTTCTTCAGCTATTGTCTTCTTGTAGCTGGAATTAAAAAACCTTGTTACTTGAGATAGAACAGACCAACAGGTTCAGGCCTTAGGAGAGCAATACAAGCTCATGCTACCAAGTATAAAAGACTTTAGCCTCAAGATATAGCAGCATTCTGGTACGAAGATGTTTACCAGAAGAAAAAAGTCATTTCCATAAAACCATAAGAAATTACACTGAAAAATACCATACTATAGTTATTTTCATTTCAGTAGACATTTTAAGCACTGAAGATCATCTATATCTGAAGCCTGTGTCAAAAAGTACCCTGCTTGACCCTTTGAGATGCCTTTGCACATTTAGCAATAACAATATCAATTTTAAAATACTGTTACAGCCTGTATCTTTTGAAGAGAAATCTGAGAGATCAGAATTCCTTCCCTGATACGCATCTGCTGGCAGATCTTGAAGATCATGTCTAGTGACAATAGAGTTTAATTCCTTCTGAGTGACTGTACACAATGTACTCAGTTGCTTCCAGCACTGTGTCACACAGAAGTAAGAGTTATCTAACACTGAGGCTATTTTCAAGAACTTTAGGAAAATAATCTGCAAGTTTTGAGTCTGAGCAGGAAGCCATTTTGTAAGAAAAATTAGCGCACAGAACAACATCACCAGTCACAACTCTCACCAAGGTTCAAGAGCACTTGAGTATTGTACTTGGTTACACTTTGGAAGAGGAAACATCCATGGCTTCCTGAACCTACAGCTGGACACTTAATAGGTCATTATGCTGGCCTAGTACCAAGGAGGATTAAGTCAATTTGTTGATGCCATCAAATAATCCAGCACATAAAGCACTGCTCTAACACTGTGGCAATGCTCATATACAGTGTCAAGTAATAAGATACACGCATAAACAGTACTTTTTATCACAGAGAGAATACCTGTCCTAGATCTTAAGGGAACTTAAATACCTTTCAAATTCAGCAATAGTCTTTCCAAGTTTACGCAGTGTATTGCTATGCTCTTCTTGGATTTGCAAAACAGCATTACTGTGCATTTCACTGATTTGCTCCAAATCAGCATTTTTCCTGAAATAAGAAATCAGCATGCCATACTGAAAACAAGTATGTCTGAACAAGTTTCAAGTGCTGTTATCAGTTACTGAAGGTTTGCTGTGGTAGCAATGCATTAATTCTGACACAAATCAATAACTTCTCTACCACAGCTTTTCAAGGATTAAAGCACAATCTTCTTCACAGCAGATTTAACTAAGTATTTTCCCCTCCCTTAATTTCCCCAAATACCTATAGAACAGATTCCTTTTAATACCTACTAGAAATCTTTCAAGTGATAAAGGAAGAAACAACTTTCTTGAAAGTCTTCCCTAGTGATTGCCCTCTCCAGGATGGAAGCATTCAATATGACACACATGTAGCTTACCCTTAGGAATAACAGGATACAACTATAGTACCAGCAGATCAAGCATGTCTCAGAATGCTAATTAAGCAGTTTCAAATTAAAACAATTTAAAACTGATTCAAATCACTCAAGTGGATTCGATTTAATTGCTATCATTAGTCAACAACCAGCAAGAAATAAATTTAGATCTGTTCAGGTCTCTTTAAAATGTAAATTAGGTTTAGAAACTTTTTCTATACCTTTGATTTAACATTTTTATGTAAGAGCACTAGAATCAGGCAGTTTTACAAACCCTTTCAACTTTTCTTCCATCTGAGCAAGCTCAAAAGCTTGAGATTTGGTTTCTTGTTCCAATCGCTTCACCAACTTTTCAGCTTTCTTCTCCTTAGCATGTAACTTGTTCAGCTCATTCATTGCACCCTTCAGCTCCTCTTCCAGGAGGAGTCTCTCATTTGTTACTTCTTCTTGAAACTCTAGTAGCTTCTGGTGCATAGACACAGACGACTGCTGCAGGCCAGAGTAGCAGAGATTTTATAACTACCAGTACTTTTCTAGGCTATGTTTATATATACTAAATGCCAGTTTACATCATTTAAGCTTTTAAGCACAAGAATAAGGGCAAATCTATGGGAAGAATGATAACATCTGTCACATCAGAGCTGTGATTCTTACAGGGACATTAGAACATGCAGTTTCTGCTGGCAGATAGCCACTTATACATCCCACAGATTAGACTGCTATTAATACAGCAATTTTACATGTAAACAAAATTAGAATATTTAATGTTAGTCATTGGGATTAGAGTATTTTTTGACTAACTTAGAATTTGTATTTACCTTCTCTTGTTGCAGCTGAGAGAGAATATCCTCTTGTTTCTGAAGCAGGTTTTGGTGCTCTTGTTCTTCTAAGTTAATTTTTTTTTTCAGGTCTTCTATTTCAGCAGTCATACTCAGGTATTTTCCTCTGCTCTCAGAAGACTCTTTCTCTGTATAGAGAAGTTGTCAATAAAACAGATCTTTACTTCTCTGTCTTCAAAGAACTACAACATCTGTTCATCATAGGACTTTCCTTCTAGCTTTAAAGTTAATTAGGCAAGGAGGGGGGAATCTTCTACCCACCTGGAAACTCCTCAAAACTGGCTGAAAGACTCATACTTGAGATTAATATTAATGATAGCAATCTTAGGGACAAACAGTTAGCCTTTATTAGAACAGCAGTATAGTTGGGGAAAAATATCTGTTTTCCCAAAACTAACTTTCACAGAATGCAAGCACCAGGCAGCCAACTGGTATACAGAGAACTGAGTACCAGTGTTAGGTTGCAGGGCTTTTTTTTTTTTTTTTTTTTTTGGGGGGGGGGTGTTGTTTCTATTCTGGGGGGGGTCATGTGGAAGGGACAGAGGTGAAGGAGTTCCTAGGCACATTCCCAGTACCTCAATGAACTTGAGCATATGTCCCTACTGGTGAACTGAAGAATGTAGTGCTGCTGGTCAATGAGGAGTGAAGAGCAAGTCATTTGCAGGCAGTTTTCAGATTAAAGCCCATCCTACCAAGTAAACAATTTTTATTTCCATAATATCCACCTTAGTATCCCTCTATGGAAGGATAGTTTTAGACTTAACAAGAGAGGTCAGATTCCAGGTAATTTCCATACTGATGGAAATATGCCAGGCTCTTTTCAACCAGACATGACATTCAACAAACCAGTCTAGGCTAACATTTTGAAACAAACCTATTTGAGATGCTATAACTAAGATGTGCCAGTGATTCTTACCTATGCCAACAGCATACAAGTACTACCAATTACCTTTTTCAAGCAGCTGACACCTTTCATTAAGTTCTTTTATCAGTTTAAATGATTCTTCCTCTTCCCTTTTAAGGGAATCCCTCAGGATCCCGATGTCTTGGTCTTTCTTTATCAGCATCTCCTCCAGCTGGGCAACATCTAATTTGTATTTTTCTACTGTTTCTGCAACACTACTGTAGGAGAAAGTTCAGCTGTGTGTTACCACTACATTTTGCTCATAAGGTTACACTTCAGTACAAAGGGGGAAATGCTTCATTTAAAAAGGTCCAAATTAATTTTGATCATAACCAAATTCAACAGGGAGACAACCTTCACTTACTTTCCCACGCACCAGTTATTGCACATTAAGACAGATTACTTAAAATTAAATGCAATTTATTTCAACATTGACATTTTGTTTTTCCAAGAAATACATGTAACCAAAACTTAAAATATGGATGAAAGTTTGATTAAAAGACTCAGTCACTATAATTGATTTATAGATGACTGGTTGCATCCAATTTTGTACAAAGGTGAATTTTGACAGAAATATATACATGTTAACAAAAACTTTA
The DNA here is from genome assembly GCF_036417845.1 of Apteryx mantelli. Classification (NCBI taxonomy): domain Eukaryota; kingdom Metazoa; phylum Chordata; class Aves; order Apterygiformes; family Apterygidae; genus Apteryx; species Apteryx mantelli. The sequence goes on along the minus strand of NC_089991.1, from coordinate 15,668,396 downwards.
GAAGCTTAAGCAGAACTTGCTCCTCACTGCCTTGATGAAGATCTTACAATGCATTGTGAGTTAATAAGAGATCTCTTACCGAGTGAATTGGCAAGGGTAAGACAGTGGAAGGAAAAAAACACAACTAAAACCTTCAGTGAACTAGCTGAATTAGAATATTTTCACATTTGCATCATGCCCTGCTGGGGACACATTACTGTGAAGACTGGTTAGTATTTCAGTCAGCTAGAAAGCCCTGCTTTAGTGATTTTCAGAGCCTCAATCTGATTCTAAAGTGCCTCCAACATACATAATTCATCACAAATCTTAAATGTAAATCAAAGTGCTGCAAAGTTCACTGGAAACCAAGACCATTGGTTTTTGCCCTACTGTACATAGTTTTACAGGTGAGGGCTCAAAGACACTAGCCCATGCCAGTATACTAGAAGGAAAATCCAGCTTGATTTATGCACAAATAAGCCAGGCTAGAAACTAAGATTCCAGGACTCTATGAAACTCTTCCACTGCATTGCTTAGCTCACAAAAGCACAGAGACATTTGGAAAGACAATTAAAAATGTCTTATGACTCCTTTCCATTATCTGGAGAAAAAAACAGCTCCTTCCCCCCTCCCCCCAGTATAATGCAGCTACACAATGTTGCCAAGATTCTATATCAACAGCCATAACCAAGGCCTGGACTTACAGCCTTTTAACTTGCCCAATCCCAGCCAAGGTAAATGTTACCTGAGCTCTGTGATATATTCCAGGAGCTTTTCAGTGTCAGACTTTTCTTCAACTTTCTCTCTCTCAGTAGCAGATCTAAAACCAGAGAGCTTTCATGATGGTTTATTTAAATACATAAGAGCTGTAAGTCATCTGATTGCAGATAAACAGAAATACATCCTTGCATCACAAGGTACAGACAGTTAATATTAAGACATGCTCTCCATAATCCAGTTTGTCTGACAAACTGATAGTGGCTCAAAGAAGTCATTCTTCCCTCTTTTGCTGCTTGTTTCTGTTGCATATCATCTTCTCATTTGTACCAAGGATGCTGAGGCATGTTTTACCATCAAGTGTGCCAGAGGGGCTGCATTAGCTAGACAACAATTATTGCTCGCTTTGTTAATTGCGCTGCCTGCATTATTAGCTTTGTGTATTTTCAGTTTAATATGGGTATAAAATGTCTGCTCATATTTGAACACTTGGATGTTAAGAAAGCAGAAGACACTTTATTAGAAGGAGGATTCTGCAGTGCCAATCAAATCTGCTTTAGAAGTACATCCTTCCTAGGACACCATCCTCAGAAATAGCCCAGTATCAGTGCACTGTTCCTCTGCAAACACCACTATCCAGGCAGAATAGAATATGCCTATTTGGAACTCCCTTCCTGCAGACAGCCACTTCAGCCAAAGCACTTTGCAGTTAACTTTCTAAAAGGCAACACGGCTACTACGAAGCAACCCTGAAGGCATAACTGCCCTTCGATACTCTTATCTAGAGAAGAATTTGTTTACATGGTCCTTGTCAAATGCCTGGGAACTGAAATAGCATCTCAACTCCTTGTCTAATGCTTTATCATTCTTACTTATTCCAAACTTACCTAGTTTAATAGGGCCAGACACTCAAATGTTTAATCTACAGGAGTGTCTTGCTCCAAGATGAAGGCTAAGTCTTCTCTCAAGAAGAGAGTCTCCCTTCCTCACCTCACACCAAAAAAACCCCAACCATACCACACTGGAAGACAAAGTTCAGACATGGTTCTTCTTTTGGAAAAAGGTTAGATATGTTAGAGGAACAGGATCTTATATGTTATGGTTATAAGAATGCTGCAGTTCCTAGCACACCTTTCCATAAAATTTATTCCAAGTCACATACATTAATAATTTCTCTTCCCTCTCAGTAATGTCCTGTATTTTCCCTGAGCTACATATGTACTATAAGGTAGGAACATTGAAGCACAGCTGATAGATATAATGCCACCTAAGTCAATTCCCTTCATTATTACTTACAGTTTTTCTTCTAACTGTGCTACTTTTCCTTTTGAATGCTCTAGATTCCTTTGTACTTCCTGCAACTTCATTTCCATATCTTCCTGCTTTGCAAGTGCAGTCTAAAACAAAATAAATAAAACCAACAAGAAAAAAAAATAGTAGCCAAATATTACCATCAAGATGGAGACTTTGTAAAGAAATTAACTGTCTAAAAGACAGTGGTAAATTAGAACTAGTTCATAGCTACAATTTAATTCATGTTTGCTACTGTGATAGATTTGACTCCTACATTCAAGTATCCTGAAGAAGATATCATCTATTCATTAGAAGAATCAAAAAATACAAACATGCATTGCTTCAAACCATACATGGGAGTGCTGGTTTTCAAAGAAATTAATAGTTTAGTCTGACCAGCAGATTTATATCTTAACAGAGGCATTTCTGGTCTTCCTTATTTGAGCTCAGACTTACACTACAAATCAACAGCAGAATCAAGAACAGATTTTTCTGTCCATTTCCACTGAACAAAGTAGAAGAAACTACTTTGAAAATGAGTTTGGGGGAAAAAAAATGTTATCCACAAAATGGTTTTAGTCCATCACTGCCAATTCCCAGAGAGCTCACAGTCACTACCCTGTGTAGTGACAAGGATCTTACCTTTTCCTTAGCATCCCTCTTGTTTCTGAGCTTCATTAACTCCATGCATAGGCTGCTCATTTTCTTCTGCATGCCATCTTCAGACAGCTTATTAGAGATAAAGAAAAGAGCACTAAATATAACCCCTTCATATGAATTACTCTTCACAGAACCATTTAGTAGTGTCTCCCTCCCATCCACAACACTGATCTCCATCTGTCCTTGAGCAACACATTTGCAGGCCCAGCTCCGTCTTTAGACAGAAAAGCACAAAATCCCAAACTAGAGATGCTCTGTCCCTCTGGCAACAAAGGGGTGAATGTGAAAACAGATGCTGATTCATACTGCCAACAACTAAAGATTCTTGCAGAAGAAACTCAATAGCAAAGTCAAAGCAAATAGGTGCTCATTTGTCTGACAGTACCTTTGATTTTAATAGTTCATTGGCCCTTGTTAGTTCAAGAAGCTGTTTTTTCAGGCATGCAACATTTGCCAAGAGAGATGTTTTCTCTTGCACCACAGCAGTCAGTTTGGCTTCAGTCTTCACAAAATCCTCATCCAAAGCCTGAAGTTTTTTATCCTGTTCCCCACGCTCTCTCACTAATGCACGAATCTAAAATAAAATTGGTATTTGCTTTATTTCTTGCTATTATTCCTTTAAGTAACAAAATTAAAGTCACGCCTATTCTATATTCCTGTAAAGGCTGAGTATTCAAACACGTATTTTCAATTCTGTTGTTCATGGCAAAGGACACAAAATCACCACAATTCTTTATTACTAAACACCATAGACTTGTAGTCTTAGCATTTCAGCTGGTTTACTTTGTGCTACTGAGCTAGTGCAATGTATTCAAAAACTTCAACCTGCAACAGAACTTAATTCTCCTCCTTAGCTATGGAATTTAAAAAAATTGGAACTTGACAGCTGAAATATATGAAGCAAAGACATGGTACCAGCACCAAGAAGGGAAAGCTAACTGCCCTAAACTTTAAAATTACCTCAGTTATGAAGAAAAATAGACAGGGCAGACAGTTAAATAAAACAGAATCCTACAGGTTGCATAAAATACTCCGAAAACACAGGATTCTTTCTTTATTCTGTTCTTTAAAAGATGGGTTGCAGGGCTGTTCAGGGTCAGCAAGAATGAATAATTCTGTTCCATTAACAAACCCAATGTTTTCTACCTACTAACATTTGAGAACCTTTGCTCTGCACAGAACTGTTTGCAAACAACTTGCACATTATGTTATGTGAAAGAGGCAAATTCTGCCAGCTTGTAGTTTTGATTACGGAAGTGGACAACATAGAATTGCACTCACACAATGTATTCATACCTCCTTCTCCAGCGTCTTCTGTTTCTTTTTCTCTTTCATAAGAATATGATCTCTTTTCGGATTCAGACTCCCACTAGCTGACTTTTGAGAACAGATCCATTAGAAACATTTAAATTGATCTTTACAGTTCACAGTAAGAGGTTACAATATGGAATTTTACCAGGCAAACTGGAGGCTCTGAAGTACTAAACCTCACAAATTAAAATACTGCCCAGCTGCATGCTAATTTAGCACAGTTAAGTGTGACAGTAGATGCCTTAACATACCAAGCAATATTTAAGACCTTCCCCCCCTCCCCCCAAACATACACACAAAATCAAAAGCTAAGCCACACATAAGACATATCAGATTAGGAACAGTTTTACCATTGCACTTTCTCATGAACATTACTCTGAATGGACAGCTCATGACCATGGTGACAGAAAGGAGATTGAGAAAGTTTGAGACATAAGCACCCCTTAATCCCCCCAAAAGCCCTTTAATCTCTTAACCACAAGTTTATCTGTGAAACTTCCTTCTATCTCACAAGTTCTAGTAAACTAAATCAGTAAATCTGAGTTATTATTCAATTTGTTAACATATGCATTTTCAAACCTGTATCCTCATACATCTCAGAGAACCTGCATATATATCTCCTCTTATATTCTTTCACCACTAGCTTCCTGCCCTGCAATGTCCATCACAGGAAGTCAGAAGCAGAAACTGGATCTTCTTAATGAGAAGCAGCTATACCATAATTGGATGCAGCAAAAAAAAACATCATGAAGCAAGCCACTCCGTAGCCCCAAATAATCATGCGATCTCAAAGATGCTATGATTTCTTTTTTCTCTTTGTTACTAAGGAAGCCAGGCAAAATAATGTGTTTCACAGTTCATCCAGATAGGTTAACAGTAACTATATAAAGGGGCTATGCGCTTTAACAGTCACATTGAGAATCAGACCCAAAATTAGGTTTAGCTAGAACTAGTATTGGAGACACCACAGAAGAAAGTCTTACTATTGATCCAAGAGATACAAGTCTCCTTCCAGTTACAGGGGTAAACACATTCTTTTCACTGTTCAGATTTGTTTCACCTGAATAAGGATGCAGAAAAGAAAGGTGAAGGAAGAGGGTGGGCATGTGTGTGATGAAGGAATTTTCACCCATCTAGGACAAAATCAAATGACTTTTTATACAAAAGACAGGATGCTATTTGATTATTAGACTACTCATCTCAAAACCCAAGACTAGCTATTTTCTTACTGCAAGCAAGCAGTTCAGTATTAATCAGCTAGGCACTCAGAGTTCAGAAGCAGACTACCAAGTGACAGGCGATTTTGAGAATTCATTTTCTGCTGAGTTTCCCCCCACCCCCAATCCAGATTCACACTATCTGTTTTCAGCTGAGGAAGAGTGTATATCTGGGGAAAAAACAACACAACAAAACCTCAAAACCCCACCCATTAAAAGCACGGCTAGAAAAGCAGCTAAATCCTTTATCTGAAGTCAAATTAGAGGACTCCCTAGTCACTAGAAATTGCACAGAAGGCTTATTTTTGAAAGAGATTCAATTAAGTCATAAAATTAATGTTTTTACAACTGCCAGGCATGTAAGCTGAAAGGCAGCAAGTAAGCCCCCACCAAGAGAAAACAAAAACCAAGAACAGAGCAGTAGCAGCATGTAAGCACTTTCATTCATAGCTTTCAAAGGTATTATACTGTTTTATTTTGTACAAATTTTAGGACTACTCACTCTTCTGCTTCCTGACCCGTTGTTGTCTTTCAGAGGCCAGAGAACTTCTTACTGTATCTGAAGATTTGATATCACAGGATCCTAGTAGCAGGTTATGTGCAAGAAATAAAATATTCAGAACAGCAAAAAATTAATAAGGAAAATGACAGCAGTAAGCTGAAGCTAGTAACATATCTAAGTTAAACCTACTTTAAAAACAACAAGAAGACAACAACCCCAACAACCACAGTCTCAGTTTTGCTCTATAAATATGAAGAAAGCTCACAGAACACATGGTGGGGGGAAGAGGTGGAGAAAGACTACTGCAGAACTGGTAAGATCATTGTCAGCTGCTTAATTTAGCTTTTTCGGGGTACACCAACTAATGTTAAAAGTTGTGCTTCACATACAGAATGTTTTAAGACAGCTCATCAGCAATAGCAGAGCATTAAATTCCATTTGAAAGAAATTAAAAGATCTTACAGCTAATTAGTGAAAGAGCCAGTCTAAAGCAAACTAAAGGGAAAAAATCCTCACCTTTTTTAAAATCTTCTTCCAGTTTGGAAGAGCAGAATATTTAGATGTTAATGAATTCCAGACATCTCTTCCCCATAACTAAACTACCTTTATCTTTATTAAAAAACTCAAAGAGTTAAAAGAATTTAGGAAAACAGAAAAAAGCAGAAACAACATGGCTGCAGATTCTTTGTATAATCCTGGTCAAGTGGCCTCAAATCCAGCAAATGCCCGTCCACTTGCTTCAGCTTTCTAACTAACTGCAGAGGGAAGAGAGCAACTTCGTTTAACTTATGCTCAGACAGCAGACAACAGTATGAAACAGGTATGCAGCCACGGCGAAAAACTTGTGAGGAGAAGCACCTCTCAGGAACCGTACTTCAGTCAGGAGAAGATCCGTAGATTTCTTAGGAGGATGGGAGGTAGGGTTTGTGTGGCGACATGAGAGAGCCAAGACATCTTGGCTCTGCTCACCCCTGCTTTCAGTAGCTATCCTGTTAGCCTGCAGCCGGGGTTCAGCCTGAGGCCGGCACCTTTCCTCAGAGAAGAGCCCCACATCTGCTTAAGCGAGAGCCCCCCGAGCGCGGCGAGGCCCCGAAAAGCAAAGGCAGAAAGGCCGGATCGCGCACAGAGGCACCCCAGAGCCGCAGGCCAGTCCCCTCCCACAGCCGCTGCTGCGGAGGGCTCCAGCCGGGCCCCCTCCCCGCACCGACCCCCGCGCGCGTACCGGAGCTCTCATTGAAGCGCCGGAGCGGAGCCCTGGAGAACGCCATGGCCACGGGCAGCACCCGCCGTCGGCCCCTCTCAGCATTCAAATGGCACCAACGGCCGCCACGCGCCGCCGGCAGCCAATCACCTCCCGCGGCGCGCGGCGCGCTCAGCCAATCGCAGCCTCCCCTGCGCGGCGCAGGCGCAGCGCCGTCCGCAGCCTGGGAGCCGCGTGTGGGAAGTGACGGTTTTGGTTGAGCGCGTGCGCACGGGGCGGGGGTTGCTCTTACTTCCGGGCGGGCCGCGCGCCGGCGCCTTGCCCATGTCGGCGCCGTTCGAGGAGCGGAGCGGGGTGGTGCCCTGCGCCACCCCCTGGGGCCGCTGGTACCAGACCCTGGAGGAGGTGTTCATCGAGGTGCGCGTGCCGCCGGGCACCCGCGCCCGCGACGTGCGCTGCAGCCTGCGGAGCCGCCACGTCGAGCTCGCCGTGGGGGGCGAGGAGGTGCTGCAGGTACCGCCGAGGGGGGAGGGGCGGCCGTTACCGCGGCCGTTGCGGCGGCCGTTGCGCCCTCAGCCCCCGGCGGCTGCCGTTATGTGGATAGTCTTTTTTACCTAAAAAGCGCTCTTAATTTCGTATTTGTAACATAGCATAACTTAATGCTTTAACTAGTTTAAATAAACTCCAGTGAGTCGTAAAAGATCTTCTGTTGCTTAAGTATGTTTTTAAGAAAAATAAGTTCTGGTACGTGACGCATTGCAGTTTACCAGCAAAAGTGCAAGAAACGTCTTTCTAAATGAAAGAAAACCTGGGAGTCAGGATGTCCCAAAGCAGCTGCCCTCTGGGCTCTGTAGCATTGTGGAAGTTTTCTGATATTTATACCATTTTCTTTCTGAAAACAGACAACAGGTAATAAGCTATTTCTGAGGGGATGTCCTGAAAGGCAGTAGAATTTCTCAGAATACGCTATAGAAAAGTTTGGCTTTTTTTTCCAGGAAAGGTTTTTTTTTTTTTCTGATTTTGATCGGGTTCTGATTCTCCGTGTGTAGCTCTGTAAAATCGGCCATCATTATTGCCAGACTAAGGAGCTGTTGATTCAACTGATGAGATGATCAGGATTAAATATAAATTTTCTTTCTCATTGGAAATGAACAATAAATTCTTTGTATCATAATGTATTTACATTGAGCCATAGGTGTGCATGGCCCTTAGCAGACACTGGAATTCTGATGGCAAGGCAATTAAAAATGGCATTTCCCCCTGAGAACACAGCCCCTTTCATTGAATGGAGATACTGAAACAGTGACAGGTGTTTTTACTGTATTCAGTACTTCATTTCTAATATTTTTTTTTGTGTAACAAATAATTCTTTGCTAGCCCAGGGGCAAGTGTAGATTTGTAGAGCCAGATTGTCCTTTTCAGTAGAATGGAAGAATGCAAGTTGGGAGTAACACTTTGTGATTCCATATAAACTGGATACTAAACAGGTTTTCCTGTTATGTAATGCTGTAAATGTCTTTTGCAGGGTAAACTTTTTGACTCTACAATAGCTGATGAAGGAACATGGACATTAGGTAATAACCTATTTCTGAAGTGACATTTTGAAAGGAGTAGAATTTCTCAAAATATGCTACAGAGAAGTAGGGATGTTTTCATTTTGTTACAGGAAAGATTACTTATTTTCTGATTTTGGTCAGGTTCTGATTCTCCATATGTAGTGTGAAATAGGCCATCATTATTGCCAGACTAAGGAGATGTAAATTCAGTTGTTGAGGTGATCAGGATTAGATACTAATTTTCTAGCCTTTTTGTGTGATTTAAGTACAGGTAGTGCAAAAAACTTAGAGATTAAGGTTAATGGAGAAATGCCAGATCTGGGAAGGCAGTATTCAGGGGATTTCAAACACTTCCTTAGAATGAACATTAACTTTTTCAGAAGTGAATGGTGAGAAGTTTTTAATAAACTCTCATAAAAATTAGACAGGTACAGTTATGTGATTCATGTCTCTCCATTATTGTTACTTTCTGGTTTTTTTCCCCTTAAGCCTTATATTTTGGGATAGATGACAAAATCTACAATCCTAAAGAATCAACAAGTAATCTAAAAATCGGGCTAAAATACCTACAGATAAACTACAGATAAAGAGCAAAAAACTTCTCTGATGATTACATCATAAATATTGCAAAGTGTTCAGAATATGTTGGTTTTTAATTAAAAAAAAATATTTGTGTGAACTGTGCCATACAATGTTTTTTAAGGACGGTTTTTGCTTTCCAGCTAAAATCAACGTTGATTAATGATTCAATGACTTAATCATGAAAATTAGAAGTGTGAAGTGCTTTTTCCCCAGTATGTGAATAACCTTCAAAATGCACTTTATCATGCTGCATTTATTCAGTTAGTGCTAAATGTTCTACATGATAACTCTGAGATGTTCTTTCAGTCTATCCATTGTATATAAGCGTACTGTCTGCATTTAAAGAAAAGATGATTATACCTCCATACGTCACTTAAACTTATTTCTGACTCTTATTGGTAGTAACGTTCTGTAAAGCTGTCAGCCTGACTTCAAATCTGTAATTATTGCCTTAGCTGAGCTGTATACATTAATAGGTTAAATCTCTTGTCAGATGTGAACCCTCCTACAAAGTTAGTTTATGTTTGAAATAGAAGTACTTATGAACTGCATTTGAATCCCCCAGAACAGCTTGGTATTTTAAAGGCCAGAAAGGGAGGGTGGCTGTATAGGTTGTCTTTGCTTGAGCTTTTCCATTTCTTGTTCATTTATTTACTAACAGCCCAGTTGGCTTCGGCATTAAGAATTTAAGTCACTTCAGTGAAAAAAAAACATGCTTTAACATGTTAATGGTGAACTCAGCAAAACAACAAAAAAAGAATAGCGCATGGGCAGAGTCTAATGTTTTTTTCTATGTCTCTCTTCATTCAATAGAGGACAGGAAATTGATACGCATTGTTCTAACAAAAACAAACCGAGATGCTGGAAATTGTTGGACGTCTCTGTTAGAAAATGAATATGCTGCTGATCCTTGGGTACAGGACCAGATGCAAAGGAAACTTACGCTGGAGCGATTCCAAAGAGAGGCAAGTCAGAGGGCTGTGATCAGTGCATGTATTTTGCATTTGCACACATGGGTTATGACTGTGAAAGCTGAGCAGAATTATTTTCCTGTCCAGTGGTAAGATCCTGGAAACAAATTCTTTAATCAATATGTATAGAATTTTCATTAAGCTTTATCAAAGTAATTTTAAGAAGCTGTTGTTCTGTCTGAATCAAGGTTTTGTGAGAAGGTTAGTTTTGGGGAAAAGGAAAGTGATGTTTTAGTGTTTGCATAATTCTAACAACTTTTCATTTAAGTTAGGCTACATACAATTTCTACTATTATCTATGATTATATCATAGCTGTATTTAAAACAAATTTCTAACATCAAGCTCTATTGAATATGTTTACATATAACATCAGATGATGGAAAGCAGTTAGCTGGCAAATATTTTCCTTGCCCTTTTACTAAAATTGATTTAACTGTTTTCATACACCTTAAGTGCTCAACTGTCTCTGCTCATATTTGCAGACTTGTGGAAGTACAGCTTATTTAACAGCTGAATTGGCACATTACTGTTAGCTAAAAAGAGCATTGTTCTCATAATAATTGCTGTCCAGCACAGCAGGTACTTATGCTTTCAGGTAGTAATTTAAAGGGACATCAAAAGTCAAAAAGTTTACTTTAAACATTCGTTAATGTTTTTTTACTGGGAGAACTAACTGCTTGCCAAATTGAGGATGGCTTTACAAAGTCATTTCTGCAGTGGGCAACCAAACAATGGCAATTCAAGGTTTATTTGTTGATGCATTCTCCAAGCAGAATTTCAGTGCCATGACAGTTTTGAATTGTGTAACAAGATGATAGTTATATACCTTGTTAAAGTCACAGAAAGTTAACAGAAACACTGATTTATACACTTGTATTAAGTGTAATCGGTTTACTAAATTTTTCTTTTACGTCCATCAGAATCCTGGATTTGACTTCAGTGGGGCAGAAATTTCTGGAAATTACAGCAAAGGAGGACCAGACTTTTCTAGTCTTGAAAAGTAAACTGTTTTCACCTGTGTTCCTTGAGAGGAATTACACAATGCACTTAAGGACTGGAATATGTAACTGGTAAAGACTTCAGTGATCTATTCAACAGCATGTTGGTGATTACTTATTTCTGTGAGAGAAAGAAGATCTCTTCCAGTAGAATCAAGACAGAGTGTTAGCAGCTGATTTTTAAGCTGTGATAACTTTCTACTATTGCGGACAAAATGCACAAAGATGTATTCTTAAAAAAACAAAACAAAACAAAAAAACTCAAACCCACCATTAAGTAGAATATCTTTCTTTTCTTACACTGTATTACACCAGTCAGTTACAAATATACCATTTGTCTTTATGTGAGAATTTCATCTTATTAACTTTTGAAGAATAGATCCTAGAAGCAAGATGCTTAACAGTTTTCTTGCAAGAGGAAGGATTTTAGGAAGGCTACAGTTACAGTTCTCTAAGAATTTGTAATTTTCATTCTAAAGTAGTGATATGAATAAAGAAACTACAGCATCTTGCAGCAAATAAGGGTTTACAATCCATTGCATTGTCAATTATAGGACTAATGTTTAATCCTAGCTATTAGGTAAGTGATACCAGAAGACAGGAAAGGTCAGGTCAAAGTCTGTATAAATAATTGTGTGCTAATGTAATATCCTTTCAGTATAAATATTTGAAATTTGGAAGTGAGAGGAAATGTTTAATGACTTTTGAAATGACAGAATACATAAACTATTAAAGAAGGAAAAGTCCCAAAGTAGGAAATAGTGTCTTGCATCTATTCATGACCAACATATAGCACAAGTTGCTTATTAGGTATCTAAGAATGTGCAGTTGTAAATTTCTGTAAATATAGTTTTAAATTTAATAGCCAAATTTTAAACTTGGCTGTTGGCTGATTTAGTATTTTGTATGTGGAATTATGCATCAAGATTTTCTACTCATTCTTAAGGATGCAATTGAGAACCACTGCAACAACAGCATTATAAAGGGCTAATGTTGCTTCAAATAGACTAACAGAGAAAGAAAGCATTATTGCTGAATCCCATTGTATTCTGAGTACTGAAACTACTGCCTACAGTTAAGCTCTGAGCAGAAGTCTCTTCACTGGAGATAAATTGCCAGCAACAGCCATTGCATTCCTGAGCCTTATTTTAAAATATTATTTCAGTTGGCATATGACCAAAAAAAAAAAAAAAAAAAAAGTTGGGGAGGACTGCTTCTATTGTAATCATGTCCAGCACTTTCTTGTTGCACCAACAAGCAAGTATTAAGTACTCCTGAAATAATCAACTATAAACCTTCTATGCCTGTCATTCTTCCAGGTTGTAAGGTATGTCCAGAAAATATATTTGGATTGTAGAGAACTTTCCTCATTATCAAGAAAAGGAAAATACAGCAGGGTATCAATTGCTGGTTTATGGCTATGAGGTTTTGTACCTTCACTAAGATCTTAGTATAGAAGGTGGATGCTGTAGTTACATGAACAGCGAAAGTAATTGAGGACAAAGGGAAGACAGAAAAGTCGACCCTGCATTAAAATGCTTACGTTATGTTCAGTGAAACAATGTTTTATGTTATACCAGTTAAGTTGGTTTGCACAGAAAGGTTTTGTACATCTTCTGCTTACATCAGTTTAGAGCATTAGAATGGCATCTGACATTTCACTGTGTGAATTGTCAGTTTTACTGTATGTGCTTTCAAAGCTAAACTTTATTCCTTTATTTTCTGGACTTAGCTTATAGGCTAACTTTCATTCTAATGTCAAGGAAAGATGACAAATCTGTATTCAGGCAGCACTGCTCTGAATTGTTTTAAGAGGAGAGGTTTAAGCTACTTAGTTAACTGCTGCTCTTGTCTGTTCTAAGTTACAGACCTCCAGTAGTGGAAGAAAATCTAGATGAAAAGGATAATAGTGATGCTGTCATTTTCCTTAATCAGTATCTACTTCGTTCTTAGTCTGTACTTTACCAGATGGTGGTTTGTTTTTTCATATCACAACAATCTCAGTGGGATTCCATCCCTTGTTTCATAGACAAAGAGTAACAGCAATTTGATAAATGCATGTATTTGGCTACCAGCAACTGAAGGCAATCCCCTCTCTAGGAAATAACCCTGTTGCACTCATATTTGAGTGCTACTTTGCCATTTAAATGAGTGGAGGACAGTCTAGTCTCATTTTTTTTTCTTGCATCTGGTTCAAGGTCAGTTCAGAGTAATACCACTGTGTTGATCTGTTTAGCAAACTGGGATGCTCTGATCAGAGCAAAAACTCAAATCTTGGGATTAGAAATTTGGGTGCCAGACTATCAATAAGCAAGCCTCATCCATTTATCTACTGTAATGTATAGAAATAGTTACTAAAGTAAACTTAGAACAGTTAAAGTTACATCATTTAGATTATTTAAATCAGATCCTCTATCTTCTTTCAGTCTAGATGCTTTTATCTTTCAAAGGATTTGGAGCAGCGATGGGCCAAGTGGAAATAATCTTATCAAGCACCTTGAGTCTTACTTGTTGGTTCTCCAGCCTTCCCTGTTCAGCCTCATCCTCTATAAATGAATGAAGTTCTCTGTAATCCCTCCCCTCCTGTATGCAAGTTTCTTTCAGGTACTGTTCAGGTAGAGGCCTCCTAGTAAGGTATTTCATAACCAATTAGAAAAGAGTTACTCAGTTAACCACATTTCAATATGTTTTATTGGAAGGTACATCTCTTAATATTGAGGCTTGACACCACCATTAAATTGCACATTGTATCTTTATTCATTTCTTCCAGTAAGCTGGCCACCTCTCTGTCTGAATTGCTTGTATATTTTTAATAGGTCAGCACAATGTGCAGATAGCACTGGCAAGATACATGACCCAATCAGATACCACGCAGTGCATTCATTCCCATGAGTTCAAGAGAAATTTTGATTTGTTCACTACAGAGCTTTGGTATGAAATCTTTTGTGAAATGTTTAACTATAGTTTCTGTTTGAGATAGGCAAGGAACGTGATTTCCCCATCAGCTGTTATAAACAAGATAGGTTTGGCAGGCTAACATCGAGGCCCACACCATATTCAGAACATTCGGATCTCTCATTCTCTGCTAAGTCAGTTCACATGGCCATCGGTTATTAACAGACTACAACTAATAGCTGCTGTTTCACAGTGACATAGAATTCAAGAGGTCATTAGCAACGTTCCCCCAACACAATTATCCATCTTACATACTGTAACACATTCTCAACCCTTTCATGTTAGCACCAGAAGTATGATATTCCTCTTCAAGTACTGACCTAGTCTTCAGAAAATGTAGTTGTATTTTATGAAGCTTACCATTAAAGAGAACAGTTAAAGCAGTCTTAAGCGTTTCTCAACAAGATCACTCCTACTTACAGGCCAGTACGGGGAAGACAGCTCTACTCTTACTGAGCATATAAAAATGCACCTGTTCAGCATCAGCACTTTTCCTGTACAGTTGAACCTTGGAAAACTAGTTTCAGATTTGAGGCAGGTGACTCAGTGCTTTCCCCTCAGCCTTTGTTATGTATCATGACATTTCTATATCATTCACAATCTCAGTAAGCTATACTCCTTACAGAATATTGAAGTTGTTATTAATGCAGTGTCAGCTACTTGCTCTTACAAGGTAATGAAGTAAGGTTCACCCCTTTTCTCCTACTCAAATTACTTGACACACACACAGCAGATACCACCACACAGCCTACTTGTTGGTGTGTATCTACATTAAAGGCCAGTGCCCTGCCCAGGAGGAACACAAGGCCACATGACACCACACAACTGGCATGTCAGGTGGATTGACATGCATTTGCTATTCTCATTAGTACTGAGCAGAATGGTCTTTAGTTTGCTTGAGACTGCATCACTGTGCTACTGCACATGATGTTTTCCTAATGTCACATAATCTTATGAAACTGATCAAATGTTTGAAATTAAATACCTAATTCAGCACCTGTAGTTACAGTAAACCAAGGTTAGACTACAGAAGCTGCTCTACAAATTACATGGTGTTAGAATTCTGTGTATCAGTATTGTGGTGCTTCACTGTTTGAATAGTAAACATTCTAACAAATAAGACTAAAAACTGACACTGAATATTCATTGTTGTAATCATCATGAAAAGAACTTGTTTGCTGGAAGGATCTTTAGTCTGAAGTGTTACATATTCTTTTCATGAGCTGAGTTCTTCATTTAGATCATATTTCAGACTTTATTTCTCAAATCTTCAGCAGTTTGTAAACTAGGCCACAGGATGGTCATCTCTTCATTTTATTGTACTCCTGTAAAGAAAATACCACAGTCAACTGAAGGGCTTTCTGAAAGAGCCAAATAAAGCACCAGGCTTTAATACAGGAAGACAACAGCTGTTACAGAAAATATGTAGCCTTTGGGATTAAAATCTAGATATGGAAGGAGTTCATGATTTCTACAGAGTTAAAAAAATACAAATAATTGTAATACAAATAATTGAATTACAGTTTCTGGAGTTTACTCTATGGACAGTTAAACAAGTAAAACTGTAGAAAACTGTCTTCCTTTTAATAGTTCGCTTGAACTGTTTACATGATATACATTCTAGTAGCTAACTGCTTTTTCTTAAACAATTCTCTTCAGGGTAGGTGCAAGCTAAGTTTCTCCTTGGCCTTTTTACTATTTTTATCCCACATTTTAGTCTGAATGAGGTCCCATCTGCAGAACACAATTCTGGTCTCTCAGGACACCAGAGGATCAGTTCCTTCTCGAGACCTTAACATATTAAGTTGCCATTTCTGTAGGTACAAGCACTGGCTCAAAAATAGATCAGTCACGATGACAGGCCTGCTAGGTTTATGTCACACAAATCTTCACCAGGTTACCTATATAGCATACAACATTGTGAGGTAGTTAACAGCTAATTGCTTCTACATTATCATAAGTTGATTTTACAGATAACTACCTATTATGAGCCGGTCTCTGGAATTGTAGGAAGGTGTGTTATTCTGTAATAGCTATGTTTAAGCTGCCGTGCTGTACGTCCAGACACAATCCATTTTAATTTCTGGACGTTTGGTTTGGAACACTTGCTCGAGGAATATTCTGTAAGGCACTTTAACACCAGTTCTTTCCAGAAGGTCAAATCTCTGCTGTTTATCTAAATAGCAAAACAGAATCCCACACATCATTAATTCATTACATGCTTATTTCACATGAGCATTTTTAGGTACTTCACCTAAAATAGGAAAGAACCCAAGCCAAATTGAAGAAAAAACAGAAGAAGTCTCTATGTCAATGTACCAACCCATTCCCCAGTGAATAGGTGCTTTCATGTATTTTTCTTCCTTCCCCCACTAAAGCTTAATCTATACACACCTTGGAATGCATCTGCAGAAATTCCAATGCCTCTGTCAACTCCGGTAGTTTTTGTTCTTCTATCTCTAGTGCCATAATAGACACTGCCAAGACAGAAGGCTGGAGAGAGAAAAAACGTCATGATTTTTGAACACTGTTTTTTTAAGTTTCAATAGTCTCATCATCTTTGCACTTCCAAGACATTTATTTACCTTGGCTTTAGAAAACATGATCCTGCAGTGACATGCCTTAAGCTGGGTTTCAAGTCTCTCAAAATTAAGATACTTTCTCCTGTAATAAAAACAGATGAGTGAATGTAGCACAAGAAAGCAAGCTTGATCAAGACAGAACCACCCTAGAAGCTCAGAGAAGTGGCTAGAATGTCCTTTACTTAAATAAGGGCCTCATTTGTCCCAGAAGTTCTAGGGTTTCAGCCAAACAGGTGTTTGGTTTTGGCAGTCCTAATGCAAAAAACAAGTCTTGTATTACATGGGAAAGTTGCACTGTCAAAATAGGCTGGCTAAAAAGGACTTCAAATGCTTCTAGCAAAAGGAACTTCCTTCTAAGCCAGAAGATTTTGAAATCTTTGCAATGAGGCATTACTTACTAGAGCGTAAGCAGAGGTTTATTATACCACCACTGTTGAGCAAGTCTGGTTTTATGCTCGGAGAGCAACACTCTTGGGTCACTTCAAGCAAACAACATATTAAGTTAAAATAACATTAAACCAGAGATATTCACATCTGTGATGTTCACCAGCAAGGGGAGGCGTTTTCCTTCATTTTGACTTTTTATGTACAGAAAGGCCAATTACGTGAGTAATTTTCTCCACTTTGTTTTTTATGTGGACTTCCTCATCATCTGCAGTCACAGCAAAATAGGTTTTAGGTATTTTACCTTTCACAGCTTAAATTCTCATGAATGAGTGAGTGGTAGAGTTGTAGAAACTGGAAGGCTGTTGTAGCTTTGACTTTCCAGGACAGTTTCTCTAATATGATTTTCTCCATTCTCATCATGTCAGAAACAGTGAATCTGTACTGGCTTATTCGAATTAAGTCAGTAGCTAAGGGAATGTTTCTCTCTTCTTCTGTTGCCTTCACAGCCAAGTAGAAACAGCTGAGTCCAACACAGCCCAAGTGTTTAGGCTGTACCTGAAAATAAATCAGTTTGTCCTGTCACTTTCAAAGAAGGATTTTAATCAGCCCGTTCAACGTATAGCAAATTAAGCTACGTAGGTGCCCATATATTTTAAGAAAAAAAAATTATGGGCATTTTTTTTTTTAAATGCTGAAGAACTGAGTCTTTTTTATTCACTGATGTTGTTACCTTTGTTTCACTACATGAAGAGGCCTTTACACACTGCAAGTTCTGCCTCATTCATTTAAAGAGCAGGTTGGCAAAATGCTGTTTTTTAAGGGAGGTAGAAGTAGTTTATAAGGTTCTAGAATACCTTAATCAGAAGCCTGGAGGACCTCAAGAATTGTACATATTGGCTTATGCCAAAAATATTTTTTAAAATAGTCCCTTATTTTATTCCACAGCCATTAGAGTCCTTTTTCTACAGCTTATTTTGTATTCATTTTTTCAGATCATCATTTTCTCATCTGCTCCATTTAACTTTCTCATTTTTGTTTAGGAACATACTAAAATACACTGAAAACAAAGAGGAAGACAAACACTCGTTCTTGATCGCAGTATAATAAGCCTGGCTAGTTAGAAGATTAACAACAATCCTTGGTCAGCATGCCACAGATGAATATATACTGAGCACTCCTTTCTACTGCACGTTTTGCCAGATTAGTAAGTGCTAAATAACATCCAACCCCTTGATATACGTGAGCCTTATTGATAGATTTAACTAGCAGTAAAATAAGAAGCAACTGAAGCTGTTCTTGTTTATACATGCAACAGGCAAGACCATCTGTCCTGATTTAATCCATCCAAGCCTACAGCCGTCCCCACATTGAAATAGATAACCTCTTCCTCCTTCCCTCCAGAGGAGACAGCTTTCTTAACACTACTAAAATCCCAAAAGGCAAGGCAATTTTTTGGCTCTTGGGCAATCACAGCGAGTAGAAGGCGCTTAACCTTTAGCTATTTAAAACCAAGATGTTGTAACTTGTAACAGCAACAAGGTCATAATGAGCAGAAGCTGATGACTGAGAGCTTATCCTTTAAAAAGCCATACCTTCATTTTTGACAAAAATCTGTCTAAGAAATTCACAGCTAGAGAAAACGTCTCCGTATGGAAGCCGAAGAACTGAGTTAAGCTGAGGAGATCTTTCACTTCGAAGTCCCTCAGCCTCGCAGTCATTCGGAGGCCGTTGTCATGGGCAGATTCAATCAGTCTCAGGCCAGAGGCCTTCGGCTGGCATCTCATCTCCTGCTCCAGCAGGGCTGCGAGCTGGTACAGCAGTTCCTGCGCGTCGGTACTTCCAAGGGTTTCAATCATCTGTAACGAGAGACAAGCGCAAGTGTACCAAGCACCTAAACGAGGAAGAAAAGTGCCAAGCTACGGCTGCTTCTCCCCCAAAACCAACCCCCCAAACTTTTCTGGACCAGCCATCGGCGCCCTGTGCCCCGGCCCCGCGGCGCTGCACAACGCCCCCCGGCCGCGGCGGCGCCGCGCACGCGCCGAGCCCTCCGCCGGGCATGCCCGGGCCTGCCGCCGCCGCCGCCGCCTCTCGAGCGCCCCGCAGCGACCCGCCCGCGCGGGGGAGCCGAGGCTGCCCGGCCACCGAGCCCGGCCCGCGGGCGCCGCGGAGACCCCCGCCCCCCTTCCCCGCCGGCGGCAGGCCCCAGCGCCGCGCCCTTACCTCGCCCTCCTCCGGCGGGCAGCGCCCGCGCCCCGCACCGCAGCGGCTCCGAGAGGTCACTCGGCAGGGCCGCCAGGCTGCCTAGACGCCGGCGGCGGCGGGCAGAGCGCCATGCGGCCGCCGCCAGCCCCGGGCACCGCTCCTCCCGGCCCAGCCCGGCCCGGCCCCGCGGCGCAGCGCGGCGCGCAGGGGGAGGAGCGGGGAGCAGCGCCCGCCCCTGGGCGCGGCTCTGGCGTGACGGACTTGCAGGCAGGCCAACGGCGGGGCGCAGCGGGAGGGCCGGGCGGGAAGGGGCGGGGCCCGGGCGCTGTCGCTAGCAGGCGGGAGGGGCTGGCGGCTTCCGGCGGCGGCGGCGGCGCTGAGGCTGGCGGGAAGGGGCGGGGCGAGGCCCCTCCCCCCACGCCGCTTCCCGCCTCTCGGCGCGTGCGGAGAGCGCGAGGTGCGTGGCCAGCCCAGGAGCCCCCCTCCCCCGCCCCGCCCCGCCCCGCCAGTAGAGGGCCGGGGTGGGCGCCCGCCCTGCGGCCCCGCTCCCCCCCATGCCCCCCCCGTAAATCCCTGTCCTCGGCCGCGTATCCTCGTCCTTGCCTTCCGAGGAGCCCGCTCGGGCCGGTGCGAGGGCGGGCAGTCAGTGTTACTGCTTGCTGGGAAGGTGAAAACTTGGCAGTGGGTCACCCCGGCCGTTGCGCAGCGAGCTTTTAAATGTTTGCCGCAGCTTTCTCTCGGGTTTTTAGGTCAGCGTAGCTTCAGCGTTGTTGCTTGTGAAGCACCTGTTTCTCATAGGCTGGGAATTTCAAAGGGATTTAGCCTTGCAACAGCCCTTAGCTGTTGAAGGTGATGATGAAAAGTTTTAGACAGAAAATCAGTAAGGTGCCTTTTTTGGGGGGGGGGCGGGGGGGGATTATGTAATGTTTTCCAGCCTCTCAGAAATGCTCATATATTCATGCTAGGTTAAGACTAACAATAAGACAAGATCAACCTGCCTAATATAAATAAAACATACTGTAATTTGGTAATTACCCTACCTGTTGCTTAAGATAGGCTGAGTTGGGTGGTTGGTAGCTCAGTGAATTAAGATTGATTTTGTCTCCTCGGTGTTGAGTGCTGCTGCCTGCATAAAAGAGGAAAAAGTCACAGTAATATGAAGAGAAAAAGAGGAGTGCAAAGAGTATACTCCTTACTTGGCTGACCAGAAAGAGAAGATTTTTGTGGTTTGTGAGTCTCTTATTCATGCTGTCCAAAAAAATTCTGCACTCAAATGACATTTACGTTTGCTTGCTCTGAACGAAGATGGCATTTTCCTACAGTATTTATTTTCCTAAACTGTTGTTGTTAAACCTTTTCTTCCTCTACCTGCAGCAAAATGAGGTAATTTGTATTAATCCCTGTCTGGATGTGAGTCAGAGGGTCAGACTGGTGAGAAGGTACTTTAGTCAGGCTGCTAGTCACAGCATCTTATGTCAGAGCCTGGTTGTGCTGCTGCTGCACCTCTTCCCGACCCAGCTCGGCCCAGTCTTCTCTGGGTGACGGGAGGCAGCTGCTACCAGAGAGCCAAGGGCCAGCGCCTGCGCCCTGACCTCCCCACCGCAAACCTGCGGCTGCTGCCCTTCTCCTCCCGCTGACTCAAGGTAAATGCTGCCTTGGTTACGTGTCACGTGAAGGGAATTTTTGAATGGAAACAGAGAAGTAGGAAAGGAGAGACGTGAGGAAGAAAGGCCAAGTGGAATCTCCTTTTCAGTTTTCCTTTCCCCTCACTCCCCAGAGAGGCTAGTCCTCTATCCTGTGTGAAAGCTAGTGCTGTAAAAGGACTCATACTTTGATCTATATAATATTTTTACTTCCTCTCTATAAACTGTAAATCCCTGAGATTCAGAAACTACTCTCTTGCTTTTGTTGTTCTTTCTGCTATAGCATAAAGGGAATATGGAGTACGGTCCCTCATTCCACTGATTTGGCATCTTTCCTAACAGAGCATCCTGGGAGATAGAGAATAATCAAAGGAAAAAAGAGGAGAGAACAGAGCAGATATGAAAGTGGAAAAGAAATAGAAGGGCAAGGAGGAAGAGACAGAAAGAAGGAGGCAGGAGGAGCAAAAGAGAAAAACAGGAGTGTACAGTGTTGGGAAAAAAAAGGTAAATACAAAGAAAAGCTAGGAGCTTTTTCATATTATTTCAATCCAAGATATTCTGCTCAGCAATCTACTTCCAAACTATGTTTGTTCCAGCTGTTTTGCAATCTCATCTTCAAAGGTAAGAATCCTATTTTTGAAGTGGATGGAAAGTTAGGGCATTGTAGGTTTGAATGGAAGCGTTTCAGCACGGTTGCCATGCCCAAAAGTACTTCTCAAAAGAAATTATGCTTATTTACAAAAAGTTATCTGTGAGATGAGGCCCAAGGCAAAAGTCAGTTTTCATCAGAGGCCTGTAAGAGTTTTCAACAATGCTAGAAAAAGTGAAATGTGAAAAAAGAACAAAGAGCTCTGAACAATTGCAGAATTTTACTAGCTAGTTAATTTGATAATAAATTAACTTTTACAGTGTATGGTGAAAAGAGACATCGATTCTGATGCTCCATGTACTTGTCTGCTCAAGTGTGGAAATGTGTGTTTAACTGTTAGGCATATCCAGGTCTATTCTGGTATATTTTTCAGGGAGGAGTTGTTTTCTAAATTGCAGCCAAGAGAAAAGTTGTGCCTAGTTATTGTAAGATTTTTTCTGCAGTTCAAAACACACTAACAATTACAAAAATCTAGAACAATAGTTAAACATAACTGTTTATATTACTCTAATGAAGAAAGTAGTTAATACTAAGATATCTGCTTTTATGCATGGACAGGTTCTCTCATTTTTAGAATAAGAGTATTTTCCTTATAGAAACCTTTTCTTTTCCTCTACTGTGTTTTTTGGAGGCCTGACTACATTTGGTAGATCCCAACTATTCTATTAGTGGCTAATATATACAGTGGCTATTTTATGTCTACTAACTAATAGTTATTATTTCTCCTTCCTGTTTCTGCTCCCCAGTTCTTCTTTTATTAGATACTATTTTTCACATTTTCCTTTTCTTATGGCTTCTCGAGACTGAATATTGTCATAAGTCTATTTTATAATTTTGCATGGTTATGACAAATATATAAAATTTCCCTCTAAGGAGGATTTTAAAAGTTACAGAATATTTAAATAAATTCAGATATGGTAGCAAATCATGGTGTCTTAGTTTCATACAGCTTTGAAATGACATCCACTTTTATTTCTAAAAGTTCTGTATTTTTATCTCGAGCTTTTTACTCCTGATGGATATATAAGCCTCTTTTAAACTACTTTTACACACAATTTCTACGTATGGGGAGTAGTCTTTCTTCTAACTGAATACAGAGAGTCTCTTCAACTGATGAGCCAAATGCTATAACTGTTTAAATAGCCTGGTCTGGATAGTAAATTTAGCTATTTCTTACCTGTGCAGCATATACATATTAATAGTTTGCAATTAGCCTGGAGTGCATGGTATAACTGAAGTTATTTAGTGAAGCTCTGAGTATGTTCTTTCTAGCGAGTAAACCCTCCTTCTCACAACAGATACTGCATTTGTGTCTGTAACTACTATTCAGTGTCCTATTGTGGTATGTCTCCTCATGTAAAATTATAAGAAAACCCGTATTTGGTTGATAATACTATCATCAAACAGTATCAAGCTCTGGCTGTAAAAGCCGGTGTCGTTCCAGGGCTGGCGGAGGCCTGGGTGCAGGGCGGGCAGTGGCCGGGGAGGGCTGCGCGACGCAGGTACCGGCGGGTCCTGCCGGCGTGAGGGGTTGGCAGGGCCGGTCCTATGTGCTCTGTTATTGGGTGTATGGATTTTCCTGGGGATTTCTTGTCAAGGTAACAAAAGGTGCAATACTAAGGGAGTTATTAGGTGTAAGTTCTATAAGTACTGTTTAAGTATTCTTCTGTTAAATGTTATTCCCTGCTATGTCGACTGTGTGATCAGATGTAGTAGAAAAGTCCTTTAAAAGCTATGCTGTCTACTCTGAGGGGAATACTTTAATCTCTTTTTGTAAAGAGCTTGGCAAGTTTTGTTTCAAATTCAGGTGGTCCTTTTCAAAATATACTTGCATTCAGTTTTTTATTTTTGTTTGGCTGAGTGAAATAAAAATTATTCTCTTTGCTCAGAAAGCTGCTGGGAATTACTTCCTCAGAGTTAGGTTTACCAAGTCTAGAGAAGTTAGAATTCTAGTTTGTTGTAAGTATCAGGTCAGGCGCTTGTACAACTTTTTTTTTCTCTGTTTGTTTTTCAGTTGGAGATGTGTAGTAATGCTAAAAGATCTACAAAAAATAAGGTGTTACTGAAAAGCACTTGATACAGTGTTTAAAAATATTCTGGGTACAGAAAATATTCCACTTCTGAACTTATTTTAGGACGAGTAAATGGAGTTGCTTAACAGAGAGAGCTTCTGTTTAGGGCATGCTCAAATCCTCAAGGTCCAAGAGTGTGTCTCTCATTTATTTATTTATTTATTTATTTTTGATAAATGTTCCATTATCTCTTATTTTCTTGAGAGTCAATACCAATTGTTTATAAAAGCTGAGAAAAGGATGAAGGAAGTATTTTACAGACATATAATGGATTCTGTGTCTTTCAAGTGGGTCAGAGGTGCTTAAGTACTTGCTTTTCTAAAACTGTTGGGATGTTATTCTGCCTTCAGTCTAAAACTTTCAAGCTGTTTTGTGATGATTACTGTGAATTGTGTGAAAGGCATAAAATTCTCTGGAGGAGTGAACTGACGTTTCCTGTAATGCAAGGAGCTTTTAGGAAAGCAAATCTCTTGGCTATATCTGATCTTCCGACTTTTCAAAGAATATGTGTATTGATATGTGACTAATAAATGAGGCGATATATAACCCTAAACATTTTTTAGTATTAAATATATACATATTAAAGATATAAATATCTTGCAGATGGGAGAAAGATGTTTTCTGAATCTCAGAAGGGCTTGAAAGAGTTCAACTCCAGATGGTCTCTTATTTTTGGGGAGAATTCTGTCAGGGAGTCCTAGACTTTCAGTACAGCCCAGATGATAACTCTACTGAGAAGACCGCAGTTCTTCAGCAAAGAGCATCGACTAGATGCTTGTCTGTTGTTAAAAATGTTTCTAAAAGGAAGGCCTTATTTCTAAAGCACTTAATGCCCTCCTTTAAAAAGGGAGCATGGGTTGCACTTTCAGAGGTGACAAACTGCAAGTGGCCAACACCTGTACTAGGCAGTTTTAAGCTCCTGTCCACAGTGCTGGCCTTCCTGGCATCTCTACGCAGTATGCCAGGTGCTGTGCGATCTGTGATTAGCGTATGTACAGAGTGTTTGTCCTTGTCCATTATGGTGATTTAAATGTGGTTTAAGAAACTGGTTTGATGTTTGATCTGGTCTAGATAACCCATTTCCCTTCATGATTCTTTTCTGTGGAGCTATTGCTTTCAGTCTATGTTACATCTTTTCTTCTCTCTTCTTCTTCCTAAGATAATGCTATCATTAACCAAGTATAGTTTCTGTTCTTCAGACCAGAACTATCCCTTCCTCCCTAGACCCCAAAATAGTTTTCCAAAAGCTTTGACATCGTCTTCCTTCCAGCCTCAGCAGTGATACCTGAAGGTGATGAGGTGCACACCCTTTAAAAAAAGAAAGGGATCAAATCTTGCACAGTTCTGAGTTTTTTAGGTTTTTTTGTTTCCTTTTCACTAATTTTCTTCCTCTTTTACTCATTCTCTCTCCTGTGCCACACAGTTCTCTTCCATGTACATTACATGTTCAGAGTACTCAGTCATGAGTTTTTCTGTCTCTTTACTTTCTGCAAGTGTGATTGGTACCGTCTCCGTTTATTAGTTCAGAAGTAACAGACAGATATGATGACTTGCCGAGGCAGCGTGGTATGTTGGTGAGAGAATTATGGAAACTATGCAAAGTTTTGTGCATGTCTTGTACTCCAAACTGTGCTATCTACCTGCATATGGCCATATTTACTTCTCTGAAGATCTCGTACTCTTATCTTTCCCTCGGGAACAGAATTCTTCTAAACTTTGTGCTGCAGTTGGACAATTAGATTTTGGCAGTGTGGACAGACCAAAATAGTATTTCAACACAGAAAAGGCACTTTATTATGTGTTTTGTTTTTTTTTTAATTCAGCAAACAGCAGTGAAACTACTTACAAATGAGGACAACAAATGCTGTCAGTACATTCCTATGTGAGTCACTACAGATTAATCATTACTTCTCTTTGTCACAAATGTCTTTTTGGATATAAAGGAAAGGGATATCCTTCCCACGAGCATGATAAAGGTGTTATGCCAAAAACCTGGCACTTTGCCTTAAGAGCTGCTATAATAGTTCAGCACAGATTTAATACGAATTAGGTGAGGAATATCTGCAAAGGCACAGAATTGGTCTTTCTGTTCTCTGTGGAGACAAAATTCCAGAAACTTGTTTCAAGTTATGTTTGCTATTGTTTTGCCTGCACAGGGAATGATTTATGTGAACTCTAAAACTTACTGTCTCTGACTGACGCTGGCTAACTTTTTTGCTTGGTTTTTTTTTGTTTTTTTTTTTAATCTGAGAAAAGTCTTTTAACTGTTTCATTTCTTTGTAGTTCAGAAGTCTTTCTTCTCTTGAACTGGTGTTGTCTGTAAAAATCTAAGACACGTAGATACTTACTTTTCTTCGCTGGTGCTTTGTAATGCCTCAATGTGGAGATATTCTTAAGACTGTGAAAATTTTTGTATAACTAAAATCTTAAAGTTGTTTCACGTGTTTGAGAGCATAAAACAGAGCTAAAGTTGATACCACAAAGCAAAAATATCTGCATGTCCACATCTTTTATGACAACTTCATCAAACTGACTTGCTGCAGCGCGGTTGCAGTTTCACTGGAAATTGCATCCTCCTCCCACCCCACCCCCCCCCCTTTTTTTTTTTTTTTGAGATTCTAAGTCCTAATTGGAGGTGTGGCTGTGTGAGCCTAATAAAGCATGCACCTGGAGACTCCTGGAAGCTAGGGCTTTTGATTTTCTGTTTCTGTTTCTCATGCTGAGATTGCCTGCTGTGACTGTGTAGGTGGAAGGAAGCAAGCCTGAAGCGTTCAGTTTCTGGCTGTGTTGCAGAATGTGGTTTCAAAAAATGTACTTTTCCTAGCTTTAAATCCTTTAAACTTCTTTTCCTTCTCATTATTTTATGTTTTCGGCTCTTCTGTAATATCAATATCTATCAATATCTAATATCTATCTAGAAGAGGCAGTTTAAGAAATACTGCATCAGAGCTTTCCTGCGTGAAATTTCTATGGCTCTCTTGAATGTCTGCTCATTCTGTTTACTTGTCGCTGCAAGGTAGTGATGTTCAGATAAAGTCTGTATCCTGTTGTTCCTCCCCTCATCCTGTGTCCTGTTTTGGGTACTTGCATCTGTGAGCAAGAAGTAGTTACTATGTGTATCGTAATGTGATGAGAAATAAAACAGAATGACTAGCAGGCTGTTCAAGCATAAGCCTAGATCTTCTAGTCCTTAGCAGATGTAGCACAGCAATGACATCCTAAGCTACCAGTCAGTGTTCTTGCCAGCAATTTTGCTATCCAGTGTGACACAGAGAGGATGATTCTATTGTGTGATTTAAAAACAAACAAACCCTAACCTCCCCCCCCCCAAAAAAAAAAAAACAACCCACCCAAACAAACTGTATTCACAGTTCCTGTGTCATTAGCAAAGGAAACATTTCTGGAATAAAATTAGAGCTTGTAGCAGTATCAGTGGCTTTTGGTGTAGTCAGTTGGCCAAGAGTGAGGACCCCCCCCCCCCCCCCCAAGGAACAGATAGCCTGAGTTGCTTTAAATATGGTGATCAAAACCCCTCTTTTAAAAGCACCTAGCATATCCTCTCCTTTTCTTTGTTACTGGCTGTCACCACCAGTATTCATTTGCTTATTCTCACATAAGGAAAGACTGATGAGGGGGCAGCTTTCCCCGGGCAGCCTGTGCAACTGCGTGTCTCCTTTTGAAGGAGTCGTAGTGTTAAAACAGAAGGGCTGTTTCATGCATCAGCCAGTTTTATTGTCTTAAAGAATTTACTCAATGTATGTGTCAAAAGCTGTCTTTCAATTCAATTCTAGCTTCAGTAGAAGGTAATAGGAGCTGCCTGCAGACACATTAGGGGGAAAGATTTCTCACCTGTGTACGTATTCATCTTTTTTCCCCCCCTTTGTACCTGTTGCTGATTTGTGGGTTTCATTCGCTCTCCCTATGGATTACTTTTTGGAGATTAATTAGTTTGTAGCACAAAGATTCTTCTAATAAAAGGGTAAATTCTAACAGAATGGAGGATGAGAGAGGTGAGACCTAGAAAGAAGCTTGGTTAGAGTTGTAGAGATTTTAAAGCAAAATGTATTTGTGCATAGTAAGCACTTATAGTTCTAGAAAAGTTGGTGGAAATCAGCAAGAGGGAACTGGCGGGAGCCCTCGGGTATGAAGGCAGAATGACAAAAATCATATGTTCCCCTTTCCCCCCTAAAGCACCATTTATTCACATAGAATCTAACTGTTCTGTTTATGCTTGCTTTATATTTAACTTTTTTCCTCAGACCTTTACTAACTAGTAAAGTGAATGCATTTATAAATCACTGTTTTGACCCTCATTATAATGACCTTGATTTGTATCTTGATTAGACAAGAACAAGCATTTGTTTAAAAGTGAGGGTGGAAGCATCAATCCCAGATCTCATGCCACAGCCCTCTGGAAGAAAATGAATTGGCTTTCTCCGCTGTGAAACTCTTAACTACAAATCAATCTGTTGCTACTCTGTGAGATTCCTATATAATTGCCTGTGGATACAAACTCAAGTACTTTAAGTATTCACAGATGCAGAACATCAGAAATAAAGATTATAGTAAATCAGATCTCATGAATATGCATATTTTTGTTGCCAGTAAATAGTCTGAGTTATCTAAATTAAAATTCAAAATTATATATTGCAAAGGAAGCGTTCTTTTTTTAAGAGTTGGAAAACATTTGCAGTAGTCTTCCTGCTATTACTATGCACATAATAATCATCTGAAGCAAATGATACTTTTTTTATGCTGCTTGTTTTAAATAGCTTTTATTTTTTAAATTACTGTTAAAAATAGACTGAGAACTCTAAAAAGCAGTGGGCCATAGAACTGGTTAGAAGACCTTGAGAGCAGCTAAAGACTTAGCCTTTTTGTGTTCCTGGGATAATGGTTCTGGACTGAAGAGAGAAGCAACTCTAAGGAAAACCAGTTCATGTGAATTAAATGCAATCATACAGGTTTTGATTAAAAACATTCCAAGGGTTTAGGCACTTAGGATGTGGAAGCGCAAAGACTCTTCATTGTTTTAAGAAGTTACCATCCCTGCTGCAGAGCCTAGCTGCTAGTAGCCACTTTGGCAGCAACCATGAGAAGTGGCTTACTCGAAGCTGCTAGACTTGGCGCTGAAGTGAGTGCGCATATTCCATCTTCTCTGCACAGTCTGCTCTGTGGGTGGAAGATGCTTCAGGAGGGTGGCAATGAACAGGGAGGGTGCCAGTAACTTCAATGTGTTGCAGCTGTTCCCTATTAGCTCTGGCAGATAAAAGATAGAGAATTAACAGGAGGTAGCTAAAGGTGTTACTCCTTCCAGATGTCTACCCTGCCTCTCTGGTGAGTGTCATGTCTGAGGCAAGAACGTCCAACATGCCTGTGAACGTGTTTGGTGGCTGAAGGTATGCTGATTCCAGTGTATGCTACTGTGCCATGCTGAAGAGCGTGATAGACCTGGGACTGCTGCAGGGCCAGCTGGTGATCCGTAGAAGCAGAGTGGGTAGTTGGGGGAGTGACATCTTCACCTCTTTTCTATTTAATCGGTGCCTGTTTAATCCCTATTGTCATGGTCCTGTAGGCACCAGTAGGCTTTAATTATCCTCCAGGACCCTCATTTAAGCTCAGTGCTATGACACAGGTAGGTCTGTGCTCAGCCTTCTCCCCTGCTTGTCCTGACTTGACCAGATTGACCTTGGATTTGGCTTGTTATTCATCTGGCTCTCACTGGACTGTCAGTGGAGGCTGTTACTGTTACCAGACCTGCTCATCTTGCCTTGCTGCTGTGCTGTGAGACTGCACCCTTGTCCGAGAGGTCTCTGCCCTGCCTGTGCTGTGGTCACCCTCGGCTCTGGCTTGGCTTCCCTCATGGACCAACCCTGCTCTTGCTGCTCCCTGGCACTTGAGTCTTCACGAATCACTCCTTGCAACTCCTGTCTGATTCTGTAGAATATCCTGTGTACTTTCCACTTCACTCTGTTCAGAAATGCATAGTATTAAAAGGAAAAAATTCTCTGTATACTGAATTTACCATTGCTGTACAATGTGTCTTATTGTAAATAACATCATTATAAACAACAGTGCTTCCTAAAGAAGGTTTTCATGGGGATGCCTTTGTATAATAGTATTCTTCTTAACATACGGTTCTCTTATCATTCTGCTGTAGTTGTGTAAGTAACATTTGCAATTCCCCCTACATGTTTATATACACTTTAAAAAGTGCTTCTTTGAGGATACTTACCTAAATGCACAGGGCTTCCTTTTATGTGAGTCTTCCTCGACAAAATCAAGAGCTTATAATAAACAAAGGACAGACCCTATGATTAAGTCTGTTGGAGACTTGCTTTATTTCAGTTTGAGGGTTATTTTCTGTAGCTTTCTGTGGTAAAAATACTATTTAGTGATGTATCACAAACCAGTATTGACTTGCCTGAATGGTATTAGAAAGGGCTGTAACTGCAGTGTTGTTGCCTTAATTGGAGAAAGGTGTTTATGCAGAGCATGAAACCTTGATAGTGGGAATACCTTCTCCCCCCACACCCAGTCCCCAGCTCTGCAGAAATAGGCTTGTGTATCTAAAGAAAGATGCATATCATCATGTTTTAAAGAGAAATACTAAAGTTAATGCTGTCTTTTTAGACTTCACCATACAATGTTTTATGAATATAGCATCAGAATTAATTTGATAAAGCTTCTTGAAACAATTTTTGCCAGGATTCAAGTAAGCAAAAAATTGCTGTAGGAGCCAGAAAGATTTCTCTTCCCCCTTTTTGTGTGTTTCATATACAGTTCACATAGAGTCCCCGTGGGAGAATCAAGGTTTTAACTACAGTTGTCTGTGATTACATTGTGCTAGTTCCCTCGCTGTAGTAATTATTGATAATTCGTTAGTATCACTTGCAGGAAGTGCACATGAGAAAGGAAGGGAAATGAAGGGTAGGAGGTGAAGCTTCCAAGCAAATGTGAGGCCCCGTAAGAGACACATGCTTTGTTTGGTGTGAGTCCTTTGCTGAAGCTCACTAGTTCAAATAAATCAGAGTAGAAATATTTTGGCTGGATTTAAATACAAGAGCTCATGAGTACAGCTGGGGAAGTTAAGGAGATCTGTATCTAACCTTTTCAACCTGCTTTGGAGAAAGGCTGTTCATGATTTTAATGCTAGCATAGGAACAGGAGAATTCTGGGATTCTGATTTCAAAGGCTTTGTTTAAGCTCACAGAGATCCAGGTTCTCAAAGGTATTTATACATCTTCCTTCTACTACCCTTAATGTAAAGTATTTAGATGTCCAAACTTCGTTTGAGAAGAAAGGGGATGAGATCAGAGGGGGCATCAACTAGCCCTGTCATTGATTCATTAAGGAGTGATTTGACTGGAAACTTAGTAACAGGTGAAATGAATTCAAGTTTCCTGTGACTTCTACTTTCTGTTGTGTCCTTCAGCCTTTTAACTGAGAGGATTCTACAAGCCAACACGAAAGAGAGACTGTTGAGTATGGAGATTTGAGACTATTTGAGACTATTGAGTATGGAGATTTTAATACTTCCCATAAATATCAAAACTAGTAATGCATCTAAGAGTTGTATTTAGCTCTTTCTTGATGTTCTTAGTCAAACATCCATTCCATGCTTCCTTCTCCACTCCCCACCTTATATCCCCTTTTTTCAAAGGAAAGAAAATTTAAAAGATGACAACAGGATAATTACTTTTTCAAACTGGAAAACTATGCTTCTTTGTGTTAGGTTACTGCATGTGGCTGAACCATGAGAGCATCTTATCTCTGTGTGTGTGGTATGAAGGGGGAAAAGCCATATTGTGTTCAGAGAGATCAGTCAAGTTTATATGGAAGGGAAACAGAGGATTTGTTATGAAAAAGGTTTTTTTTCGTTTCTTCTTTTTTTTTTTTTTCTTGGTGTGTCTGGATTAGTCAGTTGAAGCTTGAACACGGTGAAGGTGCTATCCAGAAAGATGAGTGAGCTGACTAGCCTTTCTTGTGTTGCTTTAGTGTTCTTCAGTTTGAAGAAACTTTCACTTTTTCTACTCAGTGTGCAATTTTTCTTGCTGAGTTGAAGTAGTAATGTCATAAGTTGAAGGAGATATAGGTCAGTAATATGCCTAACACTTCATGTGGGTGTTTTCATTTTCATATGAATCTAAAGTCTCTAGCACCTTGCTTTTAATGCTTATACTAGTCTGGCTTTCCTATCAGATTCTTTTGCATCAAGTATCTTCTTGGATTCATCTCTTAAAGAAGCAGAGTTGTTACTTCCGGGTGTTTTCCTATGCTCTTTGGACCTTGTAGAAGCTGCACGGCAGCACTCGAGACAGCTGCAGCCTGCAGAACAGGGGTACGTTTCCTGCAAGGCAGGAGAAGCCGCTGGGGGCTCTCATGATGGTGCAGTGAAATGCAGAGAAATGCAGAAGGGGCTTCTAGCTGGTTTTATTCACAGTTTGGGGCCTCTGCTCTGGGGTCTGTTTTGTACTGTTTTGTTTTGTTTTGCTAACATCAAAGGCATCTGGAAGTTTCCTTCTTTTCAATATTCTGTAGGGTTTTTTGTTTGCTTGTTTTTGTTAAGCCTGATTATTTCAGCTGAATAGACAGATTAAAAAGTCATGTTCCATGACCTGGCAAAGGATTGCTTTTCATGCCAGCTAACCTTTTGTCTTATTGAATTATTATAATGCTTTTATGCCAGCCAAAATTTAGATGGTATAATAAATAGCCCTGGTACTACTCTCACCAAAGTCAATTTTTTTTTCCCTGTTTAACCTGCCAACCCTTGATTCTTTAACTGTCAACAGATTCCCAGATGGACTCATGATTTCATAAAGATTTCTTTCACTGTGGTGAAGTAATGCAGGATAGTCCTTATTCTACCACATACTGTTTTAAAAAAGAAAAAAAAAAAAGGCACGGAAGGAGAGGCTCATATGCTGGGAAATTGCAAAGTAAGTGTGTATATGAGTTTTTAAACCAAAACATTCCAGAGAGAGAGAGAGATTCTAGGGGAGGCACAATGAGGTGAGCACTGTTTTAAGAGTTTTTGCACTGGCAATGTTCACTGCTCTTTGGACATTTCATGTAGTTAATTCCTGAAACAAAAACTGAAACAGAGCAAAAGCAGCATCTCAGTTCGTTGTTGTCTGATGCATGCTGCAGTGCATC
Source organism: Apteryx mantelli (assembly GCF_036417845.1). NCBI lineage: Eukaryota > Metazoa > Chordata > Aves > Apterygiformes > Apterygidae > Apteryx > Apteryx mantelli. The sequence continues at coordinate 15,635,759 of NC_089991.1, read as the reverse complement.
TAACTGGCCATCCTGGGTGTCTGTGAACACTCAAACTGCAAATACAGGAGAGACTGTAATGTCAAGAGCAAAAAGTATTCAGTGATTTCATGTTGTGCAGCTTTTAGAGAACAGCAAAAGAAACTTTGGGCTTCCTGGATAATAGGACCCTGGTTGCATGCAGACCTAAGGAAATATTAGGTCTGTGTGTTAGGGTGCTCATGAGTAAACTGCTACCTGGTTCAGGCGAACACTTTCGGCTAGTACTCTTCTCCCCCCACACACACCCTTTCCCCCCCCCCCTTCATCCTGATTTGTTTTATTTGAATATGAATTGTTTAAAGATTAATTTCTTAAATACGATTTTTAATATTCATAAGTGCATAAATTATTTAATATAAATATTAAATACTTGAGGTAAAGAAGCGTACCTTCCTCTAATTTGAGCTGCTAATTCTTAATCCATTTACTTCTAAGAGAAGAGAGGTATCTCTTTTTTTGTGTTTTCCTTGTAGTGCTTTCTCTAATAATTCTATAGAGGCTTTTCTTTCCCCCTTTATTTCTCACTGACTGTTGAGACCTTTGTAATAGATATCATTAGAGACGTTTATATTGCCAGATATATTTCTGGTGATACTAGACACATATGTTCCCCTTGTCGCTTCTAAGGTGGTGTTAAAATTGCATGTTACAGCTTTTTGTAAGTAATGATACCTGCTTTACTGCAGGGTCCAGTTACTGGAGGAGCCTGAGTCTGTGCGCCAAAGGTAATTTGGGACTTTTGCCTACATATCAGATAATGCAGGTATTAGCATTATGCGTTCATGGGAGACAAGGCTATTCTGTCAAGAGAGGTTAGGACAAAGATTGAACTTTAAATTAAAAGCTCGGAGAAGTTTTTGTAGAGGAGTAGAAAGGTTCTGACTCGAGACAAATTCCAAAAGCAGAGTGGCCCTTATTGTTGCGTGCTTAGGTGAAGCTGCCAGGCTAAGCAGACTACTACACATTTCACTGCCTTGACTATAGTCCTAATAGCCTAATGGCCATCCATTAACTTTTTATAGTGTACTGTAATACCATGTAATCTAAATGCTGAGTTAAAGCTTATACTTTCCATTCTCTTGTATCTACCTAGTATCTGTTTTGTGTACTTGCTTATGTATATTGTGATCTCTTCAAGTTGTTTTTGTGATGCAGAGTTAAAAATAATCTCTTTAGCCACAAGGATATTTAAATTAAAGGTTATTTAGGACCCTTGTCTACAAATGTCATAAAGAAGGACTGATGTGTAGTTAGCTGCCTTTGCAGAAAAGACATGGGAGAGGGAATCTTAGATATCATGGTGGAAACTTGAAAAATGACAGCAGTCCTGAGTTCTTCATGATTACATCTCCTCTGCCCTTAATTTTTACCTAGATGTTTCCTTCCAATTTGAGAAGATTCAGGAATGCTTTTCTAGGAAGAGTAGGGACAGCTGGATTTAGAACAGGAAGTAATTTCCTTAATAGGTTGGGGAACCTGAGGCTGGAGACTTCTATTTACTAGTAAGTTCACAAGGGCGAAGGAAATCTCTCTGGGAGGAGCAGTCTGGGGACAGTGTCATTGGCTTGTTTACAGAGAACTGTTTAAAATCCTTCAACTCAGTCATTACAAGATGGAATACAATATGATATTTCATGCTTCAATTTCTTTTTTTCTTTTTTTATTTTCAGACTAAATGTTTCCAGTGGTTGTGTAGGCGCTGCACAGTTGATCTAGGCTTACTGATAGTTGGCTTATTGTTCTTGACTACCCTTGAACACCAATTTATGGAACCTATTTAACTGCAGCTTGAAATCATGGAAATGTGCAGTTTGCCTTCTTCATATACCAGTTCACAGGGGCTAGGGGCTCTTTTGTTCTGTGGCCCAATATCTGTACTGAGAGCCCCCAGCTCTCAGTAAAGTCAGCTAAGGTCAGAACATCTCTAATGGTTCCAATTGCTTTAGACCCAGAAACTCATAATAACCGTGTAGAAAAGTGCATTATTGCTAAGTTAGTGTTGTATTTGTAATTTTGTGACTTGAGACCTCACTTGAAATAATATTTCTCATACATTCATCATATTTTGACCTGCCCTGAATTTGCTGGTGTTTCCATATTTTTAAACCAAGTTTAACCAAGTTTTGCTTGTTTTTGTTTTCAAGACAAATCTAATATGCCAAACAACTTTCCTCTTTTGTTAGCTATATTTGATTAGAAAGCCAAACACAGTACTTCTCAGTAGGAGGAATGATTTACAATCAGTGACATAATTAACTGTTAGTTTTTGAATATGATGGGTTATAATTGAGTTACTGATTAGGCTGGAATCTGAAATTGTGATGGGTGGGGGTATATATGGTGAGAAGGTGATATAGCAAATTGAATTTCATTTGAGAATTTTAAATAGTCACAAACTATCGACTGCTCATACTCCAAAACTACCATTCCAATTCATCCCACCAGGATTGTCAGTTTGGACATGAGTACAACTGCCTGCAACTTTTGTAAGGGGTGATTGATTATTGTCATCCCGTGTTACCTAAAGCTTTCAGAGCTAGCCTGTAATCAACTGCCTTTTTGTCTTAGGTCTGAAAGCGCTCAAGGTGAAATCTATTACAGGATGAACCAGAGAACACCTGAAGTCTGAATAATAGTCAGTTATGACTTTGAACTCTTAAGCACCTACTTCTTGCATTATGTGAGTGTGTTTAAAAATGCTAAATAAATGTGTATCAGTTATCAGAAAAAGCCAGTCTGTGTAAAAGAGTATCAGAAGTACAGACATCTTTCAAAGAATAGGTGTGTCTAAATGAGGACATTACAGAAGTCAGAAAATCCTGGCAAGTTAAATATTAAAACATAATAAGGCAGGCCAAAAGAAAGGTGGAATAACATGCTACTGGCATTTAAAAAACTGTCAAGACACTGGCGAAGTTTCTGCCTCTGACAACGTTCTTGGCTGTAAAAGAAAAAGTCAAAAGAAAATCATAGCAGAAAAACAAAAATACTTCCTTGTATTGATGCTCTCCATCTTTAGATGGAGAATGTTTGTTCTTTCTTTACCCAGAAAACCTGTCTCAGACTGAAGTCTGAGTAGAAAAGACTCTTTGAATGAGTCAATTTAAATGAATAATAAGTTATCAGCACTACACAGTATTCCTTTCTGAGATTAAAGCAACTCAGGAAGCTGATAATTTGCTGCATCTTTTGTGCAATTTATTGCTTAAGTCAGCTTCAGGACCAAAGGAACTGAAACTGGCAAATGTATTTTTTTCTTCTTTTAAAAGGTTCTGGGAAGGATAGAACTAGTAAGCACTTGAATGGAAACAAAGGACAAGTTGGTATGGCTTTCATAGAAAGTAAATCCCTGCTTCACAAACGTTTTGGTGCTCTTTGTTTCTGGACTCATTCCAAGGTGATAGTGACCTTGAATTTTCAGAAGGTTTTTGATGGCAGTTCTTGTTGGAGGCTTTGCATCTTATGATAGGCGTGTCTTTTTTATGAATGGACCTTTTGTGAGTATTTACTGGCCAAAAGATAGGAAAACGTTCATTTTTCACATTACAGGACATCTACAAGTGGAGTCTTAGAGTTGTGTGGTGCTTGTGTTTTCAAGATGGTCATAAATGACCTGGAAATGGAAATGAATGATGAGCTGGTAACTTTGCAGCTGATTTATAGCTATCTAGGGTAATAAAACAAGTGTTGACTGCAAACTGTTGTGGAAAGGTGTCGGGGGATGCTGAATGTTTTGACAAAGTAGCAGTTGAATTTGTGTTGATAAATAAACAAAGAACAGCAGAGGGAAGGGAGTGAATGATAATCCCAACTCTGTAAGTAAAGATTGATAACAAATGTGCTGTTTCTGGAAAGGAAAAACTTCTGTGCTAATTTGCTTCAGAAAGGTCAGTTCAAAATTGAGCAGCAGTCACAGCAAGCAGAATATTGGGAATTATCTGAGAAGGAGTTGAGAACTAAACCGAAAATGTTAGTATACCACCGAATTAGTTAATTGAGTGCCCATGGCTTTGATCACTGAACCCAAAAATGCTGCAAACTCCATGTTGACAAGGGTAGAGTGCAAGTAGAAAAGATGCAGATAATGGGTTAGAGTATGGAGTAGCTTTTATGTGAGGAGAGGCTAAATAGATAAACCCTGTGGTTTGATAAGAAACAAACAAGGCTTTAATAGTCCCTGAAAACATGTCAGGCATAATGTACTCTATAAATAGTGAAAATCTGAATTGTGGAACCTACTGACACCTTGACATGAGGATTAGAGATTGTGGAATAGTTTTTCCACAGGCTTACTAGTGTGGCCTCCTTATGCGGACAGTAAAAGAATCCAATTTATTTTAGTGTTGAACAAGCCCTTGAAGTTCTGCCTTTTAGGAATTCATAATGTACTCCCTTTTTATGAACAGGTGGGAAGTTGAGATGCTTCTTCCAGAACAGAGGTCCTTAGAACATTTGGGAAAATAAAAAAAGATTTTAGAGCTTTTATCTGAAAAATAGTGACATACATTTCTGTAAAAAGTCCTGAAGTGTCTCATTTAAAGCTGTTGTGCTCTATTGTCACGTCACAGTTGTAGGTAGGTACCTTGTGCCTTCATTCTTACCTTTAACCAACTTCCTGAATAGGCAGGGAATAGACTCCCTTGGTTCGGTTGTTGTCCAGTAGCTTCTGTGACAAATCACATGTATGTCTGAGCTTAGGTCACATCAGGGCATGATGGCATCCTTTCTGCAGCCTCTGTGTGGGAGTGTAAAATTCAGGAATTTTAATTAATTGTCAAGTGAGTTCAAACTTCAGTAATTCCATCAGTTCAAAAAAGACATCGAGTGACATGGTCTGAAATACTTGTGTTTTCCTAGGAGAAGGTTGAAATAAGTTTGCAAAAAAACTGCACTGCATTCTTCATGAGCAACTTAAACTTCTTGACCTCTTTTGTTCTCAGTACCAGGAAAAGACCTTACAAATAGGGTAGAGGCTATTTTCATGGATAATTTTGTCTATTTGTATTTTGTGTCAAGTTCTTTAGGAGGATGAATAACAGTGCAATTGTGATGATGAAACATTTCCATCTTTTCAAAACTGGGCCCAAATCTAATCAATTACATAGTACTGTAGTTGCACTATCAAATTTGCAGAGTTGCTGAGATTTGTTGTGAACTTGGCATTTGTCTAAACTGCAGCCATAACCCTGAACTGTCACAATTGTTTGAAAGCAGGTGATTTAAAGATGCTTTTAGGACTTGTTAGCGCAAATGTGATGGGTCAATGATGCAAAAGAAGAGGGAAAGGAGCTTCAGGTTACATGAATACTCACTGTGAGTAGAAGTGGACAGTCTCATTCCCTGGTTTGCTTTAGAGAAGTGAAATGGGACCAAGACAGACAGCATGCTAATTTAACTGTATGTAGCAAAGACAGATGAGATGGGGACTGAGTGACAGTCTCGTCCAGTGGTTTACTGTTGTAATGGCAAGGTTACTAAACAGCTCAATGTAAAGCCTCAGTCCTGTCCGACATTACACATGCAGTTCTGTTGTTTGTTTCAGTGAAGTTATGTACTTTTACATGTACTTTTACATGGTTCTTCCTTACAGCTCTATAGAACTTCAGTAAAAATTATCTTCCCTTTCCTGCCCTCAGCATTTGGTTATATTTCTGACTAAAAGATTTGTACAAAATTTAAAATGTGAAGTAATTCATTCAGATACTTTTTACAAAGAAACCCACTTTTAACTAAATCCCAAATCAATGCTAACTGAGAGTAACTGAGAGCTCAAAGATTTAGCAAATAATTTTCAAGCGTTTTTAAAAGCAATACCTGGGGATCTTTTGCTCCATGCTTGCTTGATAAGCCTGAAGAGATGGACTAGACATTTCTTCTTGGTCTGTGGGCTACAGATCATTGGTGGATCATGTAGTAATTGGAAATAAGCAAAAATACACAGTAAAGAAAAGCTAAGAAATGTAACTGACTGAGGGTGAGCACACACTTCTGCCTCCCCCAATAAAAAAAAAAAGCAGCACTGTTCAGGGGAATTTATGATTATTAGTTTTTGCCCCTCAAAGATGAGGTGCTCCCTCTGGAGGAAAAAAAAAAGTTGACATGGTGGGCTAGATTTCCCACCTTTCACTTGCCTTCTAGCTTTTGAGCTGATTCTCCTTCCAACACCGCAGGATCTGATCCTGATGCTTTTTGTTTTCTCAGTAATGACTTGACTTCAAAACAGAGTAAAATTTACAGCTTAAGCTTTTTCCTCTCACTCTATTTCTATCCAACCTTAACAGCCATTAATTCAGATGAAGTTATGAATGAACTCTGTGAAGAAATTATTTTAAGTTTTTTTTGATTGGGAAGTATATCTTCCTCATGATTGTCATGCAAATTCCTCTCTATTCACATTAAAATTACAGGATTGAGGGTGTGTTTCCACACTACTTTAATCTGATGTTTGCTGTTTTCCTTGGTTGCACATGTATGCCCTCTCTTGGCCTAGCTGTAACACTTATGTGGCAAGTTTGGTTGGAAAACAGGTTTAGCTGAAGCTTTTTTTTAAATCATTGGATTAAAGTGACCTTATCCTTAAAGGTCCCTAAAGTGACCCTTATCCTTAAGGGTTAGATCCTGTGAATGTCTTGGCTTGATGGCAATGAAAAGTATCAAGTCAGGACCACACCTGGCTGAACCCTGTCCTCAAATAATTCTTGCTGGTGGCTCTTCTCAAAAGTGGTGGTCTGTCACACTCTGCAGGGTGTCCTTTAGGTAACATGAGTATACAGCAGGTTCTCTTATCAGATTGGACTCACTCTGCCAATGCCCCAGTAAATGGTATGACGTATGGGTTTTAAGAGTAAATAGTCTACTGCCTGTTATCTGTATTGGATTTTTGATATAAAAGAGTCTGTTAGTTGGCTGTAATTGCCTATGCACGTTACCAAATGAATGGGTTAAGTAGTTCAGGTAATAGTTTAAACTGTCAAGAGTTAAATATTTCTTTCCAAACCGTAGAGGTAGAGTACTGCAGCTTGCCAGTCAGTTCCTGTCCGTGCTCTCGTGGGAACCCCGCAGGAAGGACACAGTGTGGAGCATTAAGCGTTAGGACACTTAACTCCATCCTTATACACAGTTGCATCCTTCTTTTCAAAAGCTGTTTTAGGAGGAAAATGGACTGTTTTTCACAAAGACAGGGCTGTAATTAAAGGATGGTCTGCTTTCTTGATGGACCATTTTGGTTTAGTAGAGGAGATTCTTAGCTAACCAAATGAAGAGAATTTTGTTCTCGCAGAGGGAAACCATAGCAACCTGCCACTTCAAAATGCATGGTATATAATCTATCTGTCCTTCAGTTAGTATTTTGCAGTCCAGAAATAGTCATCGTTTCCTAATGTGTGAATGTAAAATGTCAGACAAATGTAGCTGAAGTGGCAGTGGGGTCTCCGAGGTAGCCATGAGCCCCGTCATGCTGTTTGTGTGGCGCTGCATGGCTGGAGTGCAGGTCCCAGAGAAGAGCAAAGGCAGTCTATTTTTGCTGTTTTAAGAAATAGGTTGTAGAGGCACCCTGAAAATGGTGATTGAGAGAGCTTGCTACAATCCCCTCAGCTCCAGACTTGCCCTGCCTTCAAACCTGTGTATGTTCCTACTTATTTTTGATACAGTTTTCTTAAATTCCAGTATTTGGAGTTCAATGCTTTCTGGTCACTGGTCTGTTTAAAGTTACTTTCTTCAGGCTCAAACAACCACAGAAATACTCAGTAATCATGTAGTGGGTAAGTGCCCTGCAAGTCACTCACAGCTGGCCAAAGCTGCTGGCCATGCTTGGTGAAAACTGCAAAACATTTTCTTCCTTGTGTTTAAAAAAATAGAGTGTATGCGTGGGGAAAGCCATCTCACTGACCTTTCTGTTTGTGTGCTCCTCCCTGCCCCCAGCCCTACACCTCCTAAATCAAAGCGGAGGGAAGTGTTTTCTGTAGATGGCAGCACTTGTTAATGAACTATATTAAAATTTAGCTAGTAAGTCTTAGAATCTGCTGCCTTTTTGGAGACTGCATAGAGGGGCTGCAAATCTGGAGAGGGATGATTTACTCAGCTTTCATGTGAAATGCATTGATATAGGAGGAGGTGGTAAATATTTCATGATATTACTAGGGATTGATCAAGGCTAAAAGTCCTGTATTTCCACTGTTTACCATCTTCAAAATATTAGCATGACGTCAGCTTTCTTAGGACTGTTTAAAAATCAACCTTGGTAGCACAGAATGCTCTTTATAAACTTACGTTTAGGGAAGCAAGTCTTTTCAAGAGTTTTCTAAAAATCAGCTTTTAATAGCTGATACTTATTGTTAAAACAGGAGATGATGCTCATAGGGCTGTGATCTGCTTTGACTTAAAAATTATGAGGAAAGCAATATTGGATCACTGTTTCTTTTCTTGTTGATGATTCTACTCTTCACATCGTAATAGGGCAACACTATTAGATTTCTTCTGCTCCTTTAAACTGACTTGGCTTCTTAATGTTTGTGATGCATCTATTTCTCAAAATTATGGTTAACCAATTCAATTTTTGCTGTCATTTATGCCTCATTTTCTCTGTGTTTTCTGATGTAAATAAAAAAAAATCCTATCTGTTTAACTATCTGTTTAATAGCTGGCTTTTATTCCCCCCCACCCCCACCCCCCAAGGTTTATTTTTCATCCACCTTTGTGTAACTTTGCCTTTCTGAGTAATAGCAGAACATATTTGAATTATTCCTGTTGTCATTTTTGTTCTAATACTTCCTTCCATGTGATCTGAGTCAAAGTTGTTTTCCACTTTGTGAAATTGTTATTTTTAACTGTATATTCGACACATTGCATTTGTACATAAATGGATTTGACACTGAAGTCAGTTGGTTGTGATTGCTTAAGCCTAAGCAAATGCTGTGGACTCTTTGTTTTAGTGAGATGGCCAGTTTCTCTCTCCCTCTCATTAGGTGATATAATAGAAATCTCTCTTCTTGGGAGAGAATACTTCAAGTTGAAATCATATACAACAGTATATATAGTCAGATCTATAATAGCAAAACTAAAAATAAAAGTAATTTGGTGTGGAAAAGTGAAGAATGTCAGATTCAGTCTTCTCCCAAATGGGGGCAGTAGTGCCACATGATTTACATACTCCTTGTTCGTGTTTAATGTAACACTCATTAAAGCCTGTGAGCTTTAGTATATTTATATTAGGTGTTTCAGTGAATGTGTTGTAGAATTACTTTATATATAAATTTAGGGCTGAGAAATTCCAGAAAAGACTGTGAAGGGAGATATTTTTATAAAAAGGATTTTTCAACTTAACCTCCTCCTGGAATGATTTTTCAAGTTCCGAAGAGAAGTAACGCAACTTGCTGAAGGGAAGAAATGCTGTCACTTAACAAGGCAAGTTGGCAAATCTGCATTTAAAGTTTTCAAGGTTTTCACTTTTTCTTTCAGGAGATGGTCAAGAATCACAGCAATGAATCTTAATTTTGTACATGACAATTCTTTTCCATTCATAATGTCCAATTTTACTGTCTAGTTTAATAGCCGTCAAATCGATTTATATGTGCTTAAATCATGTACTTCTAATTGTTACATCCTCATGTAAGTGCCTTGCAGCAGAATATTAGATGAATAATTACCTTTGCTTAGTGTCTTCACATGAGACATGTCATGTTCCCTTAATTGGCTTTCAGTCCCAAGTAGCATTGGACTTGTGAGAGACAACTATAAGTGAGAGATAACTATATGCTGATAGAGGTGTTCTGTTGAGTCTCATCTTCCGAAGCATGACTTCTCTACCACTTCAGGTAGAAGTGGTCACTTTTGATTTAACATCTAGCTACCTGATTTTGGGGGCAGTTAATATAGCAGTGAAGATGAGATCATAATCTGGCAGGCTCAGGGCTGACAGGCTACGATGCCCGGCCTGCTGCGATGAATAATGGCAGTATGGGACTAGTTCTGTAATAACAAGGTATTGCAGTTCTGTGAAAGTGGTGATACGATGTCCTGTCTGCTGTGGATATATCTGCCCAGTTATATGTAAACTGATTCTGCTTGTGCGCCACTGAGTCTAGAAACCCTGCGATTGCAAGCCAGGAATTGCTGCAGAATAAGAGGCTGTATTGCCTCTGGCTCTGTGGCCGGTGAATGTAGCTCTTCCAAAATTCCTAAGTCCTAGACCCTCCTTCTGCAAAAGACTGTGTAGATCTATTGAATAAGGTGGAAAGGGTAACTCATTGCAGGCAAAACTACCTCAGTCTTGTCAGTGGTAGGGCCTTTCTATTTATGTACCTGCTAATACCAGTACTGGCTATGAAAGTTTTCTGAAGACGTTGCTGAAGTAATGTGAAAGATGCGTGTCTAATCCCTGGGTGATAAAAGCGGTAAGCCGGAGGCTTTGCCATGCTAGGCAGCCCAAACCACAGTTCTCAGTCTGGAGTGTTAATTAGGCAATTCTAGGCTGAAGAAAAACAAGTGCATTAGTTTTCCTTGCTTGTTATATATACCCTGTACTCAGAGCACACAATTTTAACTGTATTTTAAGATTTTTTCTTTCTAAATATCCTCTTGTTGGATTTATCTGCCATTTTTTAATATGCAAAGAAGTCTTCCCATAGCATTCTGCTCCCTTCTCTTTACAAATTGTAAGCAGTGGAATGGGTGGGTCTTACAGCTGGGAATCTAAATTAAATCTGCATATAAAACAAACTGGCAAAGACAACATGCTTTGAAATGTATGTAGGCAGCAAACTTTTGATGGTAAATGGGATGGGGAAAATGGGGTGTGTGTGTAGGCTGTCAGACAAAGATTCTTCATAATGTGTCAAAGGAGGAAGTAGCATCAATTTTCTTATTGCACTTTATGCTCTTGGATGGGAAGTTATTCCTATTATAAACATACCTCGTGTTCTGAAGCTGCCGTTTTGGCAGCTCCCTCTCCAGACACAGGTGACCTCTGTGGGCCTTCTCTCTGTCAAAGAACATGTGGCTTAGAGCATCCTTGCTGGTCGCTGGTTGTGCCTGACCCAGTGTGAGGCACACTGCCTGCCTGCCCCGTGGGCGCTGGAGCCGGCGGGACTGGTTTGCTCCTTGATGGCGTTATTTGGATGCATGGTTAGTGCAGACGGGCCACTGAGTGGAATATGAGAATCTCTGCCTGGGAAGCAGAGAGGAAAAACACTGACTTTTTCCCTCCCCTAGCTTACTGAATTATATGGCGGCTGAAGGATCTGTGCTTCAGTAAGCCCATTAACTGTAATTTGTCAAGGCAGCTGAAACAGAGAGGACCTAAACTGATTAGCTGAATATTTGCCCACTGCTGACTGGATGTTTGCCATTTTGTAATGTATTTTGGTTTTCCGGTTAAAACTTTGAAATACAGTTAGTCCTTATGTTTGGTTGGGAAATAGTTCCTAGTGGGCACTTACACCAAACTAGCAACTCATCTGAGTATAGCACTAATGTAGGTCCTAGGAACTGTGGCAAGGATGGAGAAACTAGGAAAACTAAACTCCTGTGCATGCTTGAGTAGTTTTTCTTAAAACTGGGATGAGGAGAAGTGGTTGATCAGTTTACTGGAGATTTGAATAGATCTTGCTTGTGATACTAATAGGTTAGGAGAGCGTTCTGCTTGCAAACCATCTATTATGTCATAAATTTTGTGATACGGCTCATGACTGGTAAGCCTTGTACATGTGTTGTGGGAGTTTATTGAAGGGGAGTTTGCATTTTGGAGCTTTTGGCAAGCTTTCTGTGTGCCATTGGCTCAGAAACAAGGGGCAATATTCTTTCTTATCTTGGTTGCTAGTTCATTATAAGGCTGTTTATCAAATGCCTGCCCTAAGAAAAAGAGTTTTCTTGAAGGTTAAATTTCCATAGCATTATCTCTCAACAAAATTGCAGTTGCATTTGTCAGTTCACTCTGCGTCATTCCTCCCTTTCCCATTCGTTCCTTCCTTCCTGTAAGCTAGCTTTTACATTATGTATCTAGAAGCTATTTTGCTAATGTTCCCATTCAGAATAACTTAAAATACTCGGCAATCAGTGCTGCTCAGGAAAACTGTCACACTTGTGTCCCCAGACATCTTGGAAGGTTAAAAATATGTAGCTGGCTCAAAGGTGATGGCATTCACTGTGATGGATTGCACCAAAAATCAATAGTAAATAACTCTTGTTTGAAAATCTTATTTCAAGTTAATGTCAGGTTAAAATATATGTCGATGAAGCCTTTTGTATTGGCTGGTGATATTAGAATGTATGGTTTATTCAGTTACTCTTTGTATACTCTTTCATTTTCTTTGAGAGTGTGAATGTCTGGGCTTCTGCATCTCTAGCCTCAACTTCTGCATCTGATTTCATTTAATTGTAGGAAGGGACTCTCTTCAGACTGAAGGAAGGAGACGTTTAGAGATTGTCTGCATGGTCATTGCCATGAGATAATATTCAAGGCCCGCAGCATGTTGGAAGAAGTTTCTTTCTGCTTTTCTTCCCTTCTGTGTTCCGCCATTGACTGTCTCAGTTCCTACTGGGAAAAAAATGATTTAGGGAGAAACATGAATTACCAATAACAGATTTCTTTATTTTAGTAAATAAACAAGAAAAATGTTTCCAGCTTGTCTTGCAGAAGAGATAATTCATTTTGTTAGGAAGTATTCTGAAACTTTAAATAGAAAGGAAGGCAAAGTAAATGGTTACTGTCATAAACTTGGTAGCAACTAATGTCTCAAAACTTATCTAGGAAAGGAGGAAGTGGAAAAACTGGCTAACAGAAATAATCTGGGGGATTTTAATGAGTATGATGCAGAGGCAACCTAACCTGTAATTTTTGTGGGCCCTACAGTGCTGTCTGTGCCTCCCTGGTTCTGGCAGGCCTCGTTAGCTGGGGTTCTGTGCTGGTAGACACGTTTGCCTCTCCTGGTCCAAGGCCTCTTTGCAGCCACTTGTCTGTTTGCCACTTCCAGTGTTTGCTCGTCTGATAAATCTGCAGAGACCCATATGCCGCGATTCAGAGCCACTTTGCATATAGTACAGGCACACCCTGCTAATAGCAATGTGGCAAAGATTTCTGCTTTGCAAAGGGTTTTTGGCTCTGCCTTTTTATTTCTTTTACCCACAGCTTTACTCAAAATCAGTATTGCCAGTTGTTTGCTAAGCAGCAACACATGATTACAGCTGTGGCAGGCGTAATTTGCAACCACGTAAGCTAGCCATGGATAATGGAGAGTTTACTGAAGTGAAAGCACTTTGAACATTTGGACTCAATTCTTTTCTGTGCATGAAAGGTTATGAACATCCCAGGATCCAGCCAGCAACTGTGATACTTAAAAGTCTGTGGTTCCATCCTTCTTCTAATAGTACCTGTAGGTTGTTCTAGGTATTGACTAGCCATGCTGCGAGAACTTCCATCTTGAATAGCCAATAATTAGTCAAAACTAAACTATAGGTAAAGTAAAATAGCAATATTTTTTGTAAATTCTGAAATCCTAATTCAACCTGTTTTGTCAAAAGTGTTCCTTGTATTTTTAGGAAAATCAGTTTCTCCTGAGCTGTCCTTGTACCTGTACCTTAGTTTATGGATTTCCATAATTAATGAAGAAGACACAATTCACTCTAATCTTCTGTCTCTCAGACAGCCCTGAAAGCCAGTAGACTTTCATAAAATACTTTAGAGAACTATTATACTATAACTCATGGCAGCATTAGTTTGTAATTAAAAGGCTGTTCTTGACAGGCAGAACAAACGATCTAGAAGGAAAGGTATGGGTGCAGTGTTTTTTTGCTTTTAAAATAGAGACTCTTTGGGAAGAAGAACTGCTGATATGCTGAGAACATTTGATGTGTTTTCCCTATGTCATGGAAATCACACATTTCCAACACTTATTGGAGATATTTTTCTAATAGTTCCAGAGAACTGGAGAGGAAAAGAAGAAAGAAAAAGAAAAAAAAGACGTTTCGATGACCAAAGCAAATCATGCTTTGAGGCTTCAGGATATGTTAACGCTTCAGAAAACTTTGTACAGAACCTACCACGTTCTGGATGGTCCCCTGTGTGCTTTAATGTAAATACTTGTGTAATAAAATTTAAAAATCCTGCCACAGTGGTTATTGTGTTATGGATATATGCAGACCAAATACTTCAGAAGTAAGTTTTAAGCACTAAGGGCCTTTTTTGTATGTTTGAATGGAAATACGAATTTAAACAAAAGACAGCCCACTGAGCTGGGAAATAAAGGTAAGCTGTTTTTGTTTACTTCCCCCTAAGCTGGGGGGGGGGGGCAGGGGGAAGAGATTTTGCAGCATGGCATCCAGAACCACATTAGCTGCTGAGGACAGTATGGTAAAATTACCTACCTCCCCATTTATGATGTTCTTTTGTTCATAGAAAAAAACCCCCAAACTTTATTGGATGCTTAAACTATTTTCAGAACCCTCTGACATAAACTACTAAATGCAGGCTGTCCTCCTACAAGGCCACAGTGGGTATTGAGTTATTTTGAGTGTTTTGTTACAGCTCTCATACCCCTGCTTCTTGGGGCTGTCTTGCATGTTGAAATTGTTTCATGCTCTGCGAGTTCTTTGAGGCAGTTATGTGACTGGCACAAAGTTGTTTTGCATGCTAAGGACCTGCTCTTTCAGCTGTGCACTGCTGAGTGTTCCCGGCTGCAGCTGAAGTCAATACACATCCAGCATGTCTGCAACTTAAGGCTGCCTAAGCCTTCTGAAATCAGTGAGAAGGCTGGCATTGGTGGGAGCTCAAAATCTTTTGAGGTAAAAGCCAGAAAGAGTAGGAATATCATGAAATACTGGGCCCCTGCGCAGCCCCACGTGGGCTGTTTTCCAGTGTTAAACTGTGTGCCGGCCTGCCCTCTTTCTGCCTCTGCTGCTTTGCTTTGTTTCTTTGAATAATCATATTGGCACTTTACAATACAACTTCTGAGTCCCCCCGGCACAAGCTATATAAAGTGCATGTGTGGTAATGTTTTGTTGGTGTCTTTTTGATAAGTTGTTCTGCGAAAAATTATAAAACTTAAATATGCAGTTTGTTGGTTTAAAAACTGTTTGTAGACTTCATAGGATTTTTCCTGAGCGAGAGAGAAGCAGACAGACCCTTTCTATAGAGCGGGCGAATATGTAGTCCCAGGGACACTGTTCTGTCGCTCGTTCCCTCTGCAGTTGTTCAGGTCTCCCTTCGATGTCCCATTCAGCAGCCTGCATCTGAGCCAGGCTTTCTGGTTAGTGTTGAGAAGGAATAATTCCAGGAGATGATCCCGAGAGACTTCTCGGTGCTCTTGCGCAGACCTCCGAGTGCCTCTTCTGAATGCAAAGCGGCAGAGGAAGGGTTTTGGCTGCAGGCAGTAGCTGTTTCAGTGCAACTTTGGGGTTCTCTTCTTTTAAATAGAAAACAGCTCCTCTGTGGCTGTTGCCCAGTATTAATGGGTATCTAGATTCTTACATTAAACATATTATACTTCAAACTGAACCATAACTTTTTCTGCTCCTGTGTAGTCAGTGATGGGGAAAAAAACATGCTTTTAATATGTGAATCATGGAATTACAATAGTGACCGTGTTCCCAGGTAATTGCTGAGAAAGGAGATGTAGCAGTGTGAGATGACTTAAATGGGTGGGAAGAGGTGGTAAGTTACTCATAGGCACTAGCCTGTTAGTATGTGTCTGTGCTTTTTTTTGTTTGTTTTTTTTTGTGTTTTTGTATGTTTGTTTTAGATACTGTAGCAATACACTGATTCATAATCTGGGCACTTTCCAAACCATAACGGCTTGATGACTGTTGTTTGGCCACATCTGAACTGATTGTCAGTCAGGTTCCTTCTGCTTATTTTATGGTGTTTAAATTTTTAAATCTATGCTTCTTTACAACTTTTGAGCTACCAAAATTAGATTTCCTGTTCTGTCTTTGCAAACAGGAATTGTCAGACTGATTTTTCACCATTTAAAATTATAGCATTATGCTCAAGCATGTGCTGGATTACTGTTGTACAAAGGCATGCTAGCATTAGGAGAGTCTTGAGCTGCCTGAGTGCAATAGGGGTATCCTTACTGAAGCTGTATGGATTAGCAACAGTAAATATCTGCCTTTATGAAACTAAGTGTGTAACTGATCAGCTAGAGCTGCTTAAGAAACTTTATTTGTTTCTGGTTTTGTCTACTTCCCCCTAAGCTGGGGGGGGGCCAGGGGGAGGAGATTTTGCAGCATGGCATCCAGAACCACATTAGCTGCTGAGGACAGTATGGTAAAATTACCTACCTCCCCATTTATGATGTTCTTTTGTTCATAGAAAAAAAACCCAAACTTTATTGGATGCTTAAACTATTTTTCTTTTTAAGATATGCCAATTCCAGTGAAATCTTCGTTTGAAAAGGTCCAAGATGTTGTTTCTGGTCAGGACTTACAGGAGAGATCCCTGCAGTGAGCAACTTACATGCTGGGCTTTGACACTTAGGATTTGGGTCCGAGTCTGGGCTTTTTGAACACTTCAAAAGTAGAGATCTGGACAGGGCTGTTTTTACATCCCAGGTGATCTGTTCTATTTGACAATCTACAGTATGTCTCTTCTCCTGGCCCAGTGCATGCTTTGTACTGAATAAAGACCAAGAGAGAGATTCTGCGTCTGTGGCCTATTAGTTATTCTAAGTCTGTATTGCTTATATGCCTAAAAATTTGAACAGATCTTTGAGTTCATTCTGATTCTAAAATGGCTGGGGGGGTAAGAGAGAGGAAGTACCAAATATTAATGGGACATATGAAAAAACTTTCCCATCCAACTTCAATATAGGCTTATAATAGCTACTTATATCCCCTTCCAGGCTGAAATTAGTTCATACCTGTTATGGGAGTTCTAGGATGAGGTTCATAAATGTGTGTTCTTAGCCCTAATTCCTGCCTGTCTCACTGCTGTGTTAAACTGACAGACTACTTAGTTCCAGGTTGCCACTCTGAGAAGTGGCTTGTGTATGTCCTAGTAGAAACAATACTGAAAAGCTTTTAAAATGTTGGATAAAATCATTTACACTTTAATCCATTTAGTTAATAGAATCCCTTTAGTTACAGGTGAACAGCAAAAACATTAGATGGTCAGGTCAATCTGTTTTGATACCCTAATTCTAAACTTATTCAAGTTTTGGATCACTGCAATTAGCTTTGCTTACAGAAGTTAAGATACTCCTTGCTTCTGCTGAGTTATTACAGCCCATCTGGTATTATTTTCGCTCAACTTCATCTGAAGCTAAGAAGGTTAGAAACGGACACTTGACTCATTTTTAAACAAAATGTGTGTGTGCACACATGGTGAGTTTTTTTGTGGATTTTCTGGTTTTGTTCTTGTTAATTCTGACTTGGGGTTTGCTTTTGATTCAGATGAAAGCATAGGTATTTCTGAGTTCTGGCCTTGTTCATCTATCTTTATTCCTTTCTAATCGTCTATTTATCATAGGCATTAGTACAGTCAGTGCTTTTTGAAACTTTTTGACACCTTTTGCAGCTTTCTGACACATTCTAAGGTACACTTTCTTTAAGCAGTTAATCTTTCTGACTACCCCATGGATGTTTTCATGCCTCTTCCAGTAGTGAGAATTATGACCCACTGTTCAATTTCTGCTTAATTATGGGGCTAACTACCTTTAGCTTCTAAAGTTTTCTACAGAGTCCTCTCAAGCTATGGATGGAATAGCAATGATGACCACTGTTTCACTATTTTTGGTTTTAGGTTGTGGATTATAATATTTATCATGAAATCTTCTGTTTTTGTCGACAGTATTCTATGGATTGGAGTGCATGTATTCATCTGTCAATGCAGCAACATCATTTGAGTTACTAGGTGATGCATTAAAGTAGCTGATAAATACTAAAGTGGCTTTAGTATTTTCCATATATATATATTTTTTCCATCAGCTTTCCAAACATGCAGAGAGCTGATATTTCAGTTGGGTGCTGTCTGGAAGTAGTGATATTGATGAGGAAAAGTTGAGACTTGCATGTCCATCTTTCTCCTCAAGTTCAAGTAGCAGCCTTTTAGATGTGTTGGAAAGAGGTTATTGATGAGGTTATTGATGGTTCAGGGTATCTTGGCTTTAGCAGCTACTGGTTTTGGAACTGCAGCAAGTAAGGCTTTGCCTATATCGAGAAAACATCTGAAAAATGGAGTCTATGAAAAGAGCTTATAAAATTATGAAAGTGTTTGTAGCTTGAAGGCTGCCACTTCAATGAGTACCAGTCCATGCGGTCTTTTACTTCATGGTGGGTGGGTGTTTTTTTTTTTTTTTTTCCAACTGTACTTCTGCTCTTTCATTTATAACTTAGCCACTTGCTTCTAGGGAAGGACAGCAAAATCATCATCCAGATGAATACAGTGTTGTGGTCTTTTTACAAGAGGAATCTAAAATTTTGTTGGTGACTTGCCTGATTCCTGCCAAGGAATGTGTATTTTAGGTCTGTCTGTTATGAGTAGTCCCATTGATTTCGGTAGTTCCTTTGAGTATGGAAATTTGTGATGTGCATAAGTGTTTGTGGGATCAGATCTTTACATGTTGACAAGCACTGCTTTTGTAATTCCGAGAGTAAATTCTTCTGCAAACACAGTTTTACTTGGGTTTTGTAGGTATGTTTATGGAACTTAATTGTAGTCCTTTCTTGTGGAATGGTAATAATCTGCTGAAGGCACTTTCTTTCGCTACTTTGTTGTCTTTACATATGCATTAAGTATGTGGAACTCTTCTGCAGAGGGCTCTTCTGACTTTCGTATTAATATTGAGCAGTTCCCTTTTTGTGGACTCTCTTGGGCACTGTATAGATGTTGATATATTTATGAGGAAGTATTTCTGAAGACCATGCTGTGTCTTCGACTTCTTATTTTATTGGCAGCTTTGTTCGACTGATTTCCAGATATAATTGCTATAAATGTGAAGGAGAAGGAAAAAAAGGACACTTTACCAAGTAAACAAGGCACATTGCTTCAGTTTTATGTTTTTGAAATGGAGTGCCCATCTTCTGTCTAGATGGTAGAATCACTTCTTAGGCTACAAAAAACTATAGAAGTTAGACACTTAAGAGGGAATTGATGAAAGAACTTTCCTTGGATTTGGATTTTGCCACTATGAAGCAGATGAATGTACTACTACTGGTTCCTTCTGGATCTTCAGAACCAATTTCCAGTACTGTTTTTTAAATGGCTCAACTTCCATAGTGTAAAGTCTATGTTGGTGAAATATAGATGTGAAAGGCTTTGCTGTTTGACTGCTATGTGTGGATATCAAGAGGTTTTAGGCAGTACTACTTCCTGGCACTTTAGTGCTTGATGATGTGTCCTTTGGCGGAGACACAGATGAAGTTTGGGAAGCATGTTATCATTGCTGCATTCTTCTCTCCTCTCTTCTCCCTTCCTGGTAAGCTTCTTGGTTACCAGAAACAAATGCAATTAGCAACTAGTGCTGCTTTAAAGCATTAAATCCTGCTAGGCTCTTTCCTGATTATGGTGTGTATTTTGTACTGGGTGACAGTACAAACAGAAATAAGCTTTCCTTGTGCCATGGTTTTTGCTTCTGGATCTTCTGGAATTGAGTGACCTTAGGGCTAACATGTCTCTAAATATTCACTGTGTGTTCTGGAACTTAGATAATGTTTGTTAAAGGACTCTACAGTCCTCCTAAAGCTATTCCACATGTCTGAATTGCTTGTTCTGCTTTGTTCAGCATTTTGTGCAGTCTGGAAGCATGATTAAAGCTATTAGAAGAAATTGCCATACGAATGACAAATTCAGTGAGGGTATGAGCAGGGACTACAGAAAGCATAGTAGAAGGCTGGGGTGTGAGTGGGGGAAGCCTGAAAAAAATAATTCCTAGTACTTAGTGGTACTGCAGCTTAACTGAGCTAGGGGAACTGTTTATGTGGTCTAGACAAACCAATAAAATATACTGGTTTTAAACTGTCTTCGTGGCATAATCGTAGGTTGATCAAGTTCTACTTTGAGTTTGCAGTGGATTATAAATATTCATATATTACTAAACTGACCATTGTAACTCACTGAACTGTAGGAACACTATTTGCCCATGGCTTTTCATGACCATCTACTAGATCTCATTGTTCAGACATATTACACTGCAATATTTTGAATTTTGATGCCCAATTCCATGTTATCGGCATTCTTCCAGTAGTGGTGTGATATACAGAGTGTGCTAGCTTTCTCTCGCCAGTATTGGAGTAGTTAACAGATTAGAACTCTATTTTAGAAACCATAGGATAAGACAAAGAAATTATTTTGGGCCTTCCAGCAGCTTCTGCTTAAAGTCAGAATGTGACGCCAAGTGGCATCTTGTGTCATTTTCTGCCAAATATCATTTTTGCCTCATAGAATATGAATCCACTCAAGTGGTGTGAAAGCAAAATTAAAAATCAGCCTACCGCTGTTACTTAGAAGCTTTCAAGTGTACTTGGAAGACAGAGATGAACGGAAACCTTTATGGAAATATGAAATTAAAAATAAGGATTAGCTCACTAATTCAAAAGCTGACAAAAGTAACTCTGTGGTAGGGATTCATGTTCCATAGCAGACTCAAAGGTCAATTCACAGTTTCTGGTGTGGTTTTTGTTTTTGAAAAATGACTATTATTGTGGAGTAAGGTCTTCCATGTTTATAAATACAGTAATACAGGCTGGGGAGTTGGATACAACTGCAATTTATTTTCGTTCTTTACAGCTAAATCCAGGAGAAGAGATTAAACTCTTTTAGAAAGAACCTTTAGATACTGTAAAAATAAACTCCATAAATTCACTTGCATTTAGTAGACATCAGATGGTCTGTTGGTGCGTATGCATAAAACTGATTCTTTAACAAATGGCTTCCTGTTCTGAAAAATCTGGGGTGGGGGGGAGGGATTTTTGGATTTAAGGTGTAGAAATCTATGAAGCAGCTCGCCTAACCACAGGGAAGGGATCTGTGTGCCTGGAGAGTGGGCCCGGTAGCTCTGCAGAGGGCTCTGGAAGTGCGCGAGAGCCCCCAGCCGGGGCACCTGCAGAGGCTGCCACCTCTCCGGCTGAGCAGCTCGAGCTTTTGTTTGGCTGTGGCTGACGGTGCCGGGGTCCCTCTGGCTGGGGTGCTCCGAGGAGCTCGCCTGGCTCCGTGCGCGCAAGGCAGAAAGGAGCGGTGCGGGGAACCTGCCAGGTGAGGCCTCCATGGCAGCGTGACTCCTGCCTGCTCTGCCCAAGCATGCCCACTCTGAGGACGGGGAGAGGAAAGGTGGGATTCCTGGTGCCTGGAAAGAGGCATCAGCCTCTCCTTTAGGAGTGACTTATATCGCGTGTTCCTGTGACGTGATTTTGCTGCAGCAGTGTAGTTGCTGTAAAGGAGTTAACGTGTGATATATCACGGCACTGTGTGAATTCAGGGCTGGGAACCGCACTGCTGTTGAGTGGCAGCGGCAAGTCTCGCATAAGGAGCTTTAACATGCCCTTGCGGGTGTATTGGTGCAGGAATGTGATCTGATGTCTGTATAATGTGCCTAGTGAAAACAGTGGGTTAGTAAGAATGAATGTGGAAAGAAGTATCTCTCTCTCCATACTGTCTGGGCTGATATGGGAGGACGAGAGTGCTTAACCAATAAGGAAGTATGTTTTGAATTGTAGTGGAAATAACCATATCTATCCAACTAAACATCAAAGTGGAAATTCGATGGTATGTAACACTACCGGCAATAGCCATTGCTGTCATGTAGTGCTGAAGTGACTGATGTCTTATTTTGAAGTATAAGTTGAGCAGTCAATTGAGCAGCATGTGTGTGCCAGGTGAGTTTGAGAGTTTACATTTTCTGTAAAACTAGGGAGACAGAATCACCCACTCGCTTCATGTTCAGTTGGAAGTTGTCTTCTGTACACAGAGATAACTGAGATACCCAAGTATCAAGCTAAGTACAACACTTGTCTTGATGCTTGTGCCCTGTGATCAGTGAAGTGTCTCTGTTATAGGTATAGGGAGATATCGGACTTGCATGTTGAAGTAGGAGCTTGTACTGAAGCCAGAAATGGTGCTTAGTCCAAGAGCTGGATAGAAAATGTTGTATTTTCCAGGAGGACTGAACTCCTTGCAGGATGAGACTATGGCTGTTTAAGGGCTATGTAAACTTGAAGCAGAGCTATTCAGTTCTTAAAAGGCATGATAATTTGAAGTGTCATCTACTTCAACAATATGCTTCTAGATTAGGTTGCTAGGAAATAAGAAAGTAAAAATGACTTACAGGTAGTTTTCAGAAAATTCTGTAAACTCATGCTTATGACTGTGTTAGCTGGTGAAAAAAAGCACAGTGGCACCTCTGTTTCTCTACTGGAAAAGCATGTCCATGCGGAAATATATTCAGAAGGGCTTGGACACAGGGTTGACTTTCTATAAAGTAAAACATCCCCTGGGAACTTTATGTTCCTTTGCTGTCTCTTATTTTGGTAGAACTTCATTGCCACCATAAAGATGTTACAGTCTTCAAATTTAAAAAGAACTAATTTCTTAATGTTTTTGACTGTTAATAGCAAGATAAGCAGGATTTAGTGGCTGTGGGAGATGACCTTACGCCCTCTCTTGAACATGATGCTTATGCATATATTTAGATTTAAGTTCCTCTCTCTTTTTTTTTCCCAAACTTCTCTTACCCCAGATGGCCTACAGATCCCCAAAGCGTGGCTAAGCTTCAGATCAAGAGCCCTTTAATAAAAAGCTGATGTTAGAATTGGTTATTTTGTTTCCCTGAACACTTCTTAACAGTGCACAGTTCAAAAGCCTCTCTCTGCTTTTTTTAATACTAATTCTGTCTATGCCCTTGACTACTACTTTCACTTTCAATATCTCTACCTTGGCTCTTGCTGCTTTTGTGCACATCTGTATAGTTTACCAATTTTCCCTTTGTCCATTTGTGAATCAGTGTTAAAAACAACCATTGGAAAGAATTATTTGTAGGTATTATGTACAAGTAATTTAGAAAATAACTTTTAATATTGGCTCAAACTAAACTACTTTTATTTGAAAACTTTGTTACTAGTTTACCAGTCAATGCAAAATTTTGATAAAGACAAAAGAAATTGCTTTAAGGTTTGGAGCAGACGTCACAATTTCTCATCTCTGATAAGCACAGGAAACTTGCAAGTTCTTTGGCTTCCCTGGATATGCAAATGTGAAGTGGAAATATTACATATATATATATATATGAATGTATTTGCAGTGGTATGACTTACTGGGTTCTCATCTGTTTTCAAATTGATACTTCTGTTGCTTCCCTAACACTGCATTTTCCTTTTGATTTATATGGTTACTTCACTTATTCTCGTTGCATCTATTCCCCACCCCGCAAACCCTATTATATGATGAATGGAGCTTCAGGAGCACACAGATTAAATGCCTTTGGAAAGGTGTTTGTCTGTGTGTGGTTTTTTTTGTGGTGGGGGGAGTGGGAGAGGGAAGGGGAATACTGATGATTAAATTTCAGGCAAAGTTTCATTCCCTACCAAAATGCTACATAAGTGTTTTCATATTCCATCATTCCTTTTTTATTAACTCTTTATTTACAGTAGTTTTGGTGAAAATACTTTATCTTGATAAGAACAGCCTATCGAGGAAGACAGCCGGCGGACTTCTCATTATCACACTCTCTATACAAGAGTTTATCTTTTTGCTGCCTCTACTGTATTCCACACTGTTCTGATGTTGGAAAATGGATTGTTTTAATGGCTGACTTTGAGCGACAGAGGCAGGAAGGGGACCAGTGGCCTGTCACAGAAATGATAGGATTAGAGCCAACTGAATAGACCCACAACAGGTTACAGAGCTCTTGGGAGCAATGTGCTGCCTACTGGCACCTCTGCTCATCATTAGCATTCTCTGCCCGTTGCAGAGACTCTTTAAAATGCCATTTGCATTGCTGCTGGTGTAATCGACACGGCTCCCGAGGGAGCTGCAGGGCTGCAGGAAGCTGAAAGCTGAGGAAAAGTCATCTGCGCTTGGGGCTCTTACAAAGTCTGAGGTCTCGTTGGTACCAGGACTTGCACTGTTGTATGCTATCATTCTAATAATAAAGAACCATCAGTATTATGACTCTTTCTAAGTTCCCAGCAGTATCTGTGTTAAATCTAATTGAACATTAACTTGTTAATTAGCATTAATGCTTTGTTCTGTTGGGTAATTCACTGCATAGTTTTGTTTTGAATGGCTTTTCTGGAAGATGTAGCATAATAAACTTTTACAATGAAATTAATACCTTATAAAAGGTTTCATTATTTCAGCAGTAAAAGTAGCAAGATGTGTGATAAAAATTCTTTATTTGCTTTCTAGAGCTCTGAAGACTAGGTGGTAAAGCAAGTGTACGAATCAATGCCTAGTAACTCCAGAAATGAAGTTACTTAAAATATTACAAGGGTTTTGGGAAGGAATTTATAGAAGTAAGACTCTTGGGACCAGTGCAGTCTCAGTAGCTATGAAAAGATTCTGCATATTAGAATGTGGTTAGGATGTACGTTACTGACATTTTGTTGGTGAGTATGGTAGGAGATAAAACTGATTCTGCTGTAAAACTTGGTGCCTGACACTAAATCATTAAGCACTACTTTCTCAGGCTCATGCCTATAAGATTTGCAGAAGACAGCTGAAGGAGCAAAAGTCTGCTGGTTACCTAGGAGCTGAATGCACAATTTGTATGTATGTTTGTATATGTATGTAGTGAAAAGATCATCATAATACAATACTGGAAAGTGTAGGAGGGTTGTTGTCTTAGTAAATTTGTAGAGTGTAAGAGTGTTTATTTGTCTTTGGAAATACAAGCTTTCATTTGACTTCAGTAAAAGATAGTAGGTGAAATTCTGATCTGATACGTAAGTGCAAATTTGAAGTAGTTTCACTAAAGTCTTAATAGATCCTACACTTAACCTGCACTAAAAATTACACTAGATTTTGTCCATCCAGTTTTATTCTTTTAATCTGTAATTTAGATGAATTCTGTTGCTCTGAAAGGAGGTACTGTATGTTAAATTAAGCTGTTGGAGAGGAGTATTGGGCCTCCTGGAAATTTTAGGGCACTTAAAAGAGAACAGCAACAATGAGTGATTTTTGCATGCTTTGTCTCTGCTAAGGTTGAAATGTAATTCCTGAGCAGTGAAGTGTTACACTGAAAGTGTTCAGCTTTTAGGCTCTTACAGGTAAAACATGTTTAAAGTATAGTTACCAATTAGGTTCAGGAAGCATTTGCCTTAAGCGTACGTTAAAGGTATAAACCACTCATGTTAGACGTACATTTGTGGAGAAGAAATAAGAAGATATTGAAGTGAAATTTTTGATGCAAGTTGTTTCTTATGATTTAATCTCTTGAATTTCAAGCATTTTAACCTAATGCTATCAGGTAGTGAATTACTGTAATCTTAGAAGTGGCTATAGAGCATAGACAGAGATTGACATAGGATTTTTTTTTTTCTTGAAAGAGTAAATATATGTGGAAATAGGAAGAAGACACTAGGGGAGAGTGGAAAGGAGGATGAGGCAGAAAGAAAAGCCGCCAAAATTGTACGTTACTTATATTAAGGCAGATGTAGTTTAAGACACAAAGGACATGATACATTGACTATTAGTTTTCTCTTTTTTCTTTTCTTTCTTTTTTTTTTTTTTTTACAAGAGAAAAACCACTAATGCCTTTCTACAGTTCTAACAGTGATTGATTGTACCCTAAAAAAAATTAAGGATATAGGCATGAAATAACAGTTTAAGCACTTAACTTTGCATTGGATGCATGGGATGATACAACCTTGGTCAAGTGCATTGACAAAGCTAAGCCATCTCACTATTGATTTTCCTTTCTTTCTTTTTCATAGATGCATACACTGTACCATTATTTGTCTTTAAATTGAATTAATTTTGTGTGTCATTTCGCATCAGGTGTAAGACATCTACAGAAACACCAAGGTGGCATATAAAATGATTTAATGTTGTTACTTCCCACTTGAATGGTTATGAGCCAGTTTATATGCCAGCATAGTTTAGAAGCGATATTTGATGTTTGAAACTTGAGTTCTACTTGCTTGTCACTTGGCAATATGAAGATGCTAAAAAGGATGTCTGCCTATAATCTATGATCTTTGAACTTCTAAATCACATACTAAATTCAGATGATAAAGATAACCCAGTGCAATGCTATCTTTTCCCATTTGTGTACAGGTAATTGCCAGTGTTTTCAGTTGCAATTCTCTTCTCTCCATTTGCCCTGTGTTTTCAAATTGCTGGTGTTGAAAAGAATTACCCTCAGAACATTGTTAATCATGGAGCATTTACCAACAGTAACATCTTTGTACCTCGATCAAATTCCAGCCCTGATAATTTCATTCTCCATGCCTCAGGTATCCATGTAATTTCCTGGATTGATATTTTTTATGTCTCTTCTTGCTCTCTGTTGAACAGTTGCTGTATTCCACCCTAGCTGTAGAATGTATTTCAGTGGGGGATGAAATGTTCCTAACTTATTTTTCACAGCAATCTGAAAGCTTGTAAGTACCGTTGGCAATCTTGAGAATTGGTGTTCTGTATGTGCCTTGCGGGGGGAAAACAGTCAGTCTTATAACTGATGCATCTTAAGCAAAGAAATTGCTTACAGATTTGCATTGTATGAATCATTCCCATGTTACTGAAGTTGTCTTTAGTATTCCTGCATACTAGCATGTAAGAACAAATAAAGACCTTTTTCCTGTCTCTATGCCATCTTGGAGAGAGGTTCTCTGTTGGTTTATTTTTCTTTCATGGACAACAAATTATCCCATTTTCAACAGCCTTATCACAGGAACTGCCTAGAATTTGTTTTCAGTCAAATTGTCAAGTAGCTGTCATTTAAAAAAACAAAAAACAACAAACCAAAGAAACCTTTAATGCCTTTTTTTCCTTTTCCTTGGCTGTGTGAATAGAGCCTGCATGCTGTTGATATTGAGGATGACGACTTGTGTTTATGCAATG
Source organism: Apteryx mantelli (assembly GCF_036417845.1). Classification (NCBI taxonomy): domain Eukaryota; kingdom Metazoa; phylum Chordata; class Aves; order Apterygiformes; family Apterygidae; genus Apteryx; species Apteryx mantelli. The sequence goes on along the minus strand of NC_089991.1, from coordinate 15,608,755 downwards.
CCAGTTCTGTATTTATCTTTTCTAGAAAAGAGGAAATTATGATAATATTCCCAACTGAGTGTTTTCAGACTTGGCCTTTGTAATAGCCTGATGACAAGGCTATCCTTTTCAGGCCAGGAATATTTTTACAGGATGGTATGTATCTTAAAAGTAGGAATTTTGGTTTTCTGAAAGAATACTGTGATAAGATATAATGAAAATGTGAGAGATGTGTGAGGAGCTCTCACTTACCAGAACTGGCTGGAGAGCCTTCAGAGCCTTCCCTTGAACTCTGTGGGTCCTTTTTTTCTCCAGAAGAACTTGGGAGAAGCAAGTTTGCAAAACCTGGTGTGTGAATGAAAAGCTTGGATGAGTTGTTTAACCATGTGAGTTTTATAAATTCAGTATAGGGTTTATTTGGTAACTGTGGTTTTGTACAATTATCTCAGATGAAACTATAGGACATAACTTCTTGTTGCAATAAGAGAAAAAATTGAAGTCTCCTTACTTTAAAAAGAGAGGTATAAAGCATCCACATCAAGAGTCACAGTTTTCATTGTTTTTATTTTTTAATCCAAACTCCAAAATGTAACGGTCAGGGAATGTGAACTCTCAAATCTCAACCTTTGTTTATTATTGGTTATGACAGGAAGTTGTCACACACTTGAAACAGCAAGACAACAGCAAGACTGTCTTCATCTCAGTAAAAGAGGATCAGAACCCTCAGCTGAACAGCTTACAGATTCACTTAAGCTGAAATAATCTAACGTTACAGATAAATGTGAGCAAATGTGTGTTGTTCCTTTATTGTGGTTACTCTTGAACATCTCATTAGAGCTGAGAGTTCTTTGGTCTTTCCTACTAGGTCTGTTTTCCTTTCCACTCTCCCCTTGTGCCCTGCCAAACACAAGCCTATGCAAGTTACCTTCCAATTGATTTGTAAGGACCAGCAGAGGAAAAATTCAATTGTTTGGTGTCTTTTCTTGTTTTCATTAATTTAGGCTGCTGTAGGCATACATTGATTTTAGATGTAGAAATGACAAGTTAGTTTGCCTTTGTCCTTATTGCAAAATTGAGAGTAAACTCCATTGGACTTAATGGCTACCACTTTGACAGTTCAAACCCAGTTACCGTTTGCTTCAGCTTCATACCAGGTACCCTAGGCTGTGACTGTCCAAGAAGTGAAAGAGCTTCTTGGTTTCACTTGGTGACTGAGCGGGGGGGAGAAAAAAAAAAAGTTGCTTTTCTTGAGTACTCTTTCCCCTTGAATTTTCCCCTTCAATTAATTGAATTGAATTAATTTACTGTCTTGAACAAACAGTAAGCAGCATTTCATTTACATTGCACTGGTACATCTTGTGTGCAGAGGAGTTGGAGGGACACACAGGATTAAGCTTTGCCAGATAGTAACTTTGGTTCCAAGTATTCATCAATTTAAGAGGAAATATGCATGTAAGGGCTGCTCATGTGGTGAAAAAGACAGTCAAAATTGTCTTCAGTGGCAGTTCTGGGCACTTCAAAACTTCAAAATGTAATGGTAGATGCATCAAAACCAGAACATGTTCAACCAAAGGTTGTTTGTGAAGAACTTTCTCAAAAAGATGATTTTCAGGACATGGCTAGTATCTCTCTCCTCTGTAAATGTGAAATGGTGATTCATTGTTGTATCCCACAGCAGATAAGCTGTCTGCATTTGTCCATCAACAATAAATTGCTGCTACTTCTGATACCCTGAGATGGAGCATGTGAGATGTTAAATAATCCACTGCCAAACAGCAGTGCAGTCAGTGTGGGTGCTGCTCAGACATGTCACAAGTGTGTGGTACAGACTAAATTTGTACAGTGGTGGCTCGGTGCTGTGTATGAAGAGTAGCTGCTCTTCATGGAACACCGGTTGCCTGCAGGCTAGGCTGAAACTAGCAGAATGACTTGGGGTTTCTCTGAACGCTTTCTGTAAGCTTCAGTTTTGCACCTGGTAGCTCTTTCTGGCTCCATCTCTGTGTCAGGATTATTATTGTAGCGAGATGACAGGAATATCACTTCTCAAGAAGAAAAGGGAACAACTTTGCTGTATTGCACTGGCAAATGGACGTAGTTGGGGGGAAAAAAACAAAAGGTCTGGAGTCTTCCTTGAAACCTCACTTCCCCTTTAGCTTGCAGAAACAGTGACACAATGAACTGAATATTGCCAACCCCCTTGGTGAAAATGTAGATGTCTTGACACTGGGGTACATGTCAATTCAGAGAGAGAGAGAGTGTCCTTTATTGCTGAGTTGCTAATTATCCACAGAAAAGATTAAAGCTGAGCATGTCTTCCCCAAATGATTTCTTATTATGCTCTGAATTAAAAATATATTAAATAGAAATGCTGATGTGGTAGAAAGGATCTTTGTGTCAGTACAAGGCTACAAGATTGTCGTGGTATTTACTTAAATATAAAAAAGCTAGGAAAGCAAGTAAAATAGTTGCAAGAAAAAGTACTGCAGCAAAGCAAATGTTCTCATGACTAACCCCTGTGCTTGCTGCTGTGGAATCAGTGGCTTATTACTAACCAAGTCCCCTTTTTTTTTCCTGGAAGGCAAAGTAGAGTTTGATCTTGGATACTTTGGAGTAATTTGTATGTGTAGCCAGGGTTACTCTGGAATTCTAGCTACTTAGCTGAGGTTAGTTTGACTCAGAACTCATTAATATAATTTGTATTTCTCAGCCTACAGCAGCAGAAAGTGTCCATTATGATCAGAGCTGATATGAGTAGCAGTTTTGGTGGAATATCATTGGGAAAGACATCTGCACTTGAGTTCAAATCTTCAGATTATAGTTTATCACCCTGTTTGATAAGTTATTTTAATGATAAAATAACAAAGGTAATTAAAGTCCTATTTTAAAACTTTCTAGCTCTTTCACCTTTTGGGTCTTGTTACAATTTGTGGAGATCATATAGAAGATAATGCTTTGAAAGTGTCCTAAATAGTCTGTAATATGTCAAATTCAGCTTATATCTACTTATATCTATTTTATAAACATCCTTGTTTATAGCTTGCCTGGTGTTCCATGTTCTTCTTTATGCTGAAGACTGGACACCTTATAAAATCTTACCTGTTAATTCAAGTTTCTCTGTTTAGAAACATGCACACACAGACATGCACTCTTCCATGAAGGCTATGGTGACTGTCATCAGCTCATATTAATGAATTCCATTTGCTTCTTGTTGAGGCTTACCTATGGCACTCATGTAGCACATCCGTTCCTCAATTAACAGGATGGAATAATGTACTAATTTGCTTGTCTCATTTTGCCAACGCTGGAAATTGACTATATTACGAAGTCAACGTGTGATAGCATCTGATATCTTCTGTACTGATTTGAACGTCAGTTCCTACTGACCTGCAGCTATCACTGCCTGTGCCTGAATGAATAGGAGAAAACCCTGTCAGCTTAGCCTGCTTTAGCAAAACAATCATGTGCTGATGCTTGCCTTTTTTTTAAGGGTCTTCTATTACTGTGAAAAACAGAGGTCTATCCATGTAATTTCTTCTTATCTAGTGGGCAAAGTCCTGTCTGTCTTCCACATTGTAGGGCCAGCACATGTCCTTATCTCATCAACTTTTGATGCTGATATTCAGTATCAAGATGATCACTTGTATACCACTTTACTAATTTACCAAATAAAAGGTACTGTGAAATGTGTTTTGGGTAGCTGGACACTGCTTCACTATTTCTAAATATTCTGCTTTTCCTCTTTCCTCAGTCCCTCCACCTTAAAAAATGAAGCCCCCTGCTACTTGGTGTATGACCTTAACGGCAAAGTGTTGTCTACATTAACCTAAGTTATTCATTAGATATTTTAAACTTCAGAACTCTGGTGGGATGCCTAGGGTCTAGCTAAAATCCTTCCAAAAAGACCTTGAGAGGCTTTCTAGGTAGCTGTAATGAATGGTTTTTGCATGATCCTCAGTATTGTTAAGTGCTGTAATATCTGTAGAGCCTTGTACTAAGTATTTGGCCTCCAAGAGTATGACAAATCATAGGTCTCTCTTCATTCAAACCTCTGACAAGTGACAAGTAACATTTGGCAATGGTTTTACTGACAGGATACAGTACTACTTTTACAGTCTCTCATTCGGGTCTTATTAGGAGTTGGGTGTGAAAATCTTGGATGGAAATACTTTTGCTGAATATTTATTCCCTAGAAACATGAGCTGGGCAGGAAGATCAGTACATACTAAGAAAAGTTATGGTGATCTGAAGCCTTAGATGTGAAGAGGCAGTTGGCTATCTGGGAGGAAAGTTTTTTTTTTTTTTTATCCACATATTTCTTAGTCTATTAAGATGTACAGAGCAGAAGGTCATAGGAAGAGAGAGAGGCGAAGCAAGCTAATCCTGAGAGGAAAATGAAAACAATTTTTCAGGAGACGTGAGTGAGAGCTTCCCTTGGGACTGCAAAGTTCACAAATCCATTTCATTCACCCTTTGTGAATAAGGCATTGCGGACCTTTCATAGAACTGACATTCATAGGAATGCTTTACTCTCTGTAACTAACTGCTGTAGTCCTCTGTCCCTGCCCATTATTTCCAGCTATGGCCCTTGAGAAAAGAGTCAAGGTTCTTGATATTAAAAAAACAAAAACAAAAAAAAATAGAAATGAAACTGTGCAAGGTGTTGCAGATTTTTGGGGGGGGTATTTTTTCCTTCCTTAATGACAAAAGGAGAAAAGTAGAAGCAAATTAATTTCCTTCTTACAAATTATTACATAAGATAGATTTACAGAGTATTTGCGCACTGCCTAGCGTGAAAGGAATACTCACTGAAGTTGGTGCTTTTGTCAAGGTATTAATCGTTACGTAGTCTTATGTAAGTCCATCCCCTGCTTGTCATTCTTGCATGTTTGATAATGTCTGTTTCTGACAAACACTAGGAAACTGAAGTGTAGGTCAAGTTACTGGAATGGTTAGGAACACTTGTTAGCTCTAGTTTATAGGATAAAGTATGAGTGCATGATGACTGCTAACTAGAGGCTGTGATGGAAGACTGCAGATTTACATGCAATATCCTGGACTTTTGTTCCCCCATTAGAAATCCCCAAGCAAATTGGAGAATGTGTTCCCTTTTAACTTAAATAGACAGAATCATGTATTTATTATGAGTCTAACCAAAAACTGGTACCAGGTAATATTTGAGCATAAGCAAAGGTCTTTCCATCCAACCTATTTGCAGTAACATTACTGTTTCACATACTTTTGGGTACTTTGCCCTATTTATCACCAAAATTATTGCTAATGGTTGTTTCACCTCACACTGTAAGGTAACTTGCTTGCCTTTGAAAAATCTTAGCATCTAGAAGAAGGGTGAACTTGTTAGAGGCATAGGGATTGTGGGTCAGAGATCTGTACTGTTCTCCCCTTTTCCAGTCAAAAACAAAATTAAAAAAACCCAAACCCAAACTCAAAACTTGTTTCTTGCCTCCTAGGTTTCTCAATCCCTCTGTGCATCATGTTACCTCTCAAAAATAAGAGTAGTATCTCTCTGCTTTTTGAGGTCAAACAATGTATCATGACTTCTCTCTTTTATAGCTTATCATGGCTCTGTGCTGTCAATAGTTTGGTCGATCTCCTATTATCCTGTATGACAGCTGTTCAGCCCACCACTACTTCATTCCAGTTCTCTGTGCGTCTCTGCTCTGATCTGGCTTCTCTCCCAATCATTTATTTTGTGATCTCTGTTTGCAGTTACTAGCAGTAGTCACTCAATACTTCTTTCCACTTTACTGTCTGCTCGGTGCATTTGATTAGTGTCCGTGTTTTCTGCTTCCTGCTGTAGATGATGACTGGAGAAAGAAAGGAATATGTTAAAATCTTCCTACAGCCAGAGATTAAGAACAGTAATGGCTGGTAATAATGGAGAGCTCACCTAGGGTAACTTTACGCAATCAGCTTTGACTTTGATTTCTCTTGATGTTGTCACTACTGAGTTAATGATTTTCTGCTTTAAGAAAGGCTGCTGTTTAGCTGATGAGACTCCTTTTTCCCTTTCCTCTTTAAGTTAGGTCTTTCATGCATTTATTTCTAGACCAGCTGCTGGTTTTAAGATGCGATCTTGTGAAGGTCTTGGCATCCCCATCTATGCTCCACCTGAAGTTTCATGAGTGTTCAGCAGCTTCTGTCACTCTCATCTTTATTAGCATTAATCTCTCTGATTGCAAATGAGCAAACTGTTCTGCTAGTAATGCAGGATGAAATTCACTCAATCTTTACTCTACTTTTCACTTTTTTCTTATCAGCCACTAGCAGATGGGTCAATGTATCTTGTTTGGTATCCAGAAAAATTGCCCCAGTTTATGTAAACGGGTTCTGAAGTCTACCAAGTGAAACCAGTGCCAGTCCCTCCAAAGATCAGGATTTGTGGATCTTTATCCCTGTTTAAAGTGGCTTAATTTAAAATGGTTTAAGAACATCTATGCTAAAATAATACATCTGGATCTACATTATTTTGTTAAAATTATATTGTCCATATTACATGCTGTTGATTGCTGGTCAGTGGTGCTTAATTGACTGCTGGCCTCATCCAGTAGGATGGTTTCAGTGTTTCAGATAAGCTACTTAAATCTCTAAAAGTTGTTTTGAAGTTTAAAATCAAGAGTGAAGAGAGAACTGGGAAACAAATTCAATTAAATGTCCTTTTTGTTGTGTGCTTCATGACTTCAGAAAAAGATGCTTAATATGTTTGGTGACTTGTTACTGTGTGATAGTAACTATAAATTCCTTTCAGGATGGTAGGATTTGTACATCTTTTAAATAAAAAAAAATCCCTATTATTTTTTGCTTAAGAAGATGCTTTCAAGTGTGTGTTTGTCAGGTTTCTGAGTTTTTAATGAGGTAACTTGCTAGATATTTTTGTTGTTTTTTTGGCCTTTCTTTATGAAAAGGAGAAATATAGAACATACAGTTCTCCAGAAACTCACTCTACCGCTGTAAGGCTAGATACATTGGCCCTGAGTTTGGTTTTGCTTCTGACTGAGGTTGAAGTTCCTTGATGCTGTCCCTGTGTATTTCTTTACCTTCATGTGGTTGGATCCTGTTAAATGTAGCCTTAGTTTCGAGTCTGACATTTATAGTGCTTGATTTGGAGACAATGTCACTATCCCTGCGATGTTTGTTTTCCATGAGCCTCTGATACATGTAGGCCCAGAGCCACAACTTCTTAAATGTAGCTCTTTGAAGGATTAGAACTGAGCTGTTTCTGTCAAGGGCTTCCCCCCACACACCCCCCTTAAAGCTTGCTTGGTCCATGAAGCAGAGAAATTTTGAACATTGCACTGCTCCTTATGTAGGATCAATGTAAAAATGACTAGTTTCACTCCTACATGCCTCCTCCAAAGTTGCATACTGGTAATATCTTTGCCAACTTTTTGTGCAGCATCTTACTGAGGAGTCTAATGGTAAAAAGACTTTCCCAATTTATGTTCACTTTTATTAAATAGAGCATAGATGAAGCAAATCTCTGGTGCTTTGTTTCCCCCCTTTTCCAATAATATGTGGAATTGGTATTTACTGCAGGAGCACTGGGATAGACTTTTGTCTGTAGAGGCAGGCCTGCTGATAACTGTTGTACTTAAAGATTAAAAAAAATTATTTCAACATCAGTCCAAGATAAAAAAGCTTTTTCTCTTGAAAATCAGTGTGGACCCAGTCAATTTTATGATAATCTTGTACGCTGTGTATGAGTCCAGGTGGATATGTTCTGAGCTTCTACTTTATTACCAAAATATGAACGGGGAAAGCAAGACTATAAGAAAATTAAAAAGCAGGAGTGTATTGCAATCTCCTAGAGCTATAAGAAAATGATAAGAGTTGAGGCATGAATATGTAGAAGAACTTACCGAAAATGTGATCATTTTTACCATGACTACTTAATCTTTGTGCCACATCACATAGCCCTTAACTTTCACTGTACCTGTGGTAGAGTGAAGAAGAAATAGAAAAAACAATCCAGGGACCTGAATTTTTATGGGAAATACAACCTATTTCATGCTTGGTTTTTCTTCAGTTTCAGGCTGTTGTCTGAGCAGAGTCATCTCCGTTTTGGAGGCCTGTAGATGGCAATCTTGTGCTGTAGCAGAGGAGCAATTCCTAACACCCTTCCAAACTACGGGAAAGAATGTGTGGGCTGGGGGGGAAGGGACAGGGGATGGCAGCAGATGAAAAGGTTTTTTTCCCCCCCGCCCCCTTTTCTTCTGGTTTTTCAGTTCTCAAGGCTTGCTTCCCACAGAATATTCCTTCACAACTTTTTAACCTGCCGGACTGAGTGCAGCGATCAGTTTGTGAGGAAGCAAGGCAGCGGCTGTGCAGCTGCAAGACCCCTGTTTTGTTAATGGGCCCAGGCAAGCGAAGCTGCAGCAGTGATGCTCTGCTACTGCTGGAGCGTGTACCCCCACTCGAATAGCTTTTCTGGGCTTGAGTGGAATCCGTAAAGAAGTATTAACTTTTTTTTCATTATGGAGTTTCATCATGGACCCTGAAGTTCAAGAAGTTTGGAAACCAGTTTGGCTTAACTTAGCCTAATTTAAAACAGCCCTGCCAAGTACGTAAATGGGATTCATTAAGAGCAGGGTTGTAGAGGAAGAGGGCCATCCCAGTTCTTGTCTTTGTGATTATTCCAGCCTTTATCAGCAGGACTTAAAATAGCAAAGGTCTGGAGTTCAGAGTACATTTTGAACAATATAATGAGATTTTCTGGATAAAACTGGAAAAAAGGAAAACTTTCAGTGACCAGTTTTTAAGGGCAGCTATGAAGGCAGGAGCAAGATGGAACCAAAATTTCAACGCTGTATGCACAGGTTATTTCCTGCCTATATTATTTTACAGTAAAATAGGTATTGCTGGCTTTTCTGAACCACCGAAGTTACATAAGTAATTTCCCCTCTTGATATTAAGGGGTTACACTAGTATTAAAATGCTAGCAACTGTGCTTGGATCTAAAGACTTCATTGAATCCAAAACTCTGTATCTGTGGATAATTGGTCTCTCCCAGTCACCCGGGAAGGGGGTGGGAGTGGGACCTTAAACTCGCCAAAGTTGACTTTTCCCTTAGTGCTCCGTAAGATACATGCCTGCTTCATGCTTCGTATTTCAGCAGCACGCTCAAAAATAGACCGGGGAAGAGAGGAGAGAAAACCCGTGGCTGGAATCTGCAGAACTAACTCCATTGAATTCAGTACAGGCAATGCAATTTATGCGGCTGCGAGGGAGAACGGGTGGGTTCAGAGCTCAAGTTAAGAAAAGCAGATCTGCTTTAATGTAAATTGTACAGTAAATCTCTGCCCTGCTCGTTTATCAGCATTTCACTTAATTTCAGAATCCAAATGGGGTGGGTATGATGCTGACTTCATTGTGAGAGAAAATGAAGGTGTAATTCTGAAATGAAAACAGCATCTAATTGTCTCATTGTTTGCACCGTTAATCTTTAGTTGAACTCGGCAAAGCAAAGGAAATCTGATAGCACAGAACTACAGTGGTTTAAGCCCATTTTAATTTTGTATGGCTGCAGGACTGCTCTCCCTGCCAAATGTTCCGTCTTTTTGGCTGTGCCATGCATTTGACTGTAGGGTGGGCTGGCTTAGTTGTTCTAGCCCCAAACTATTGGTTTCTTCATTAATGGCTAGTTTTCAGCCAGATCAGCTCCTGAACTCTGTCTTGCCTAGTGAGAGAACCTCCCCTTCCCGTGAGGGAGGCAGAGGGGAGCCGTCTTGTTAAATCAGCTGGTATGGCAGTGCAACCTACTGTGTCTTCTTTAAAACAGGACAAGCAGTAACCCATGGTTACTTTGCTTTAGACTAAAAAGTAACCTCCTTGAATGAGAGTATGAAGGAAACTGATACAATTAAAGATGTGCATGTCCTGTGTACTGAATTCTCAGAGTTAAGAGAGGCTGGCTCAGTAAAAAGGAGGAAGAAAAACTGTGTGATGCAGTATTGTTATTATTTAGCACTTCCCTCAGACTGACATCATTTGTTCCTGTTGTGTATGTGTGTGTTCTTTTCTTTTTTTTTCTTGACTAGTCACAGATTCAAATCTAACCATAGTCTTGCTTTTAGTGAAAGTTAGACAGAAGCTCTCCATGTGAAGAAAAGTTTGACCTAATTTTAAAGCTCCATGGGAGATGGAGGCAGGAGGCTTTCCTTACCCTAAGGCAGGCAGAAGTGCTGCTGACTGAAAGCTTTTTTGAAGCTATGCAGTGAATTATCCCAATGCTCAGCTCAATTGAAGGGAAAAAGACCTAACAAATCCAACTATGTAATTTCTCATTAAAGCGTTAGTAAAGTTTGACGTTCTTATTCTCATTGTTGCTTCCACAACAGAACAACTGCTTCTGACATAAACCACCTTCCAGAGGAGGACTCAGCAGATGGGTCCAAATCGGCTGATATTAGGAAGCTTGCTTTTATAGAAGCCCAAATCCACAATCAGCTCAGCATGAATTTGGTTTTACCCTCTTAGGAAATGAATGAGAGAAAATATTGAGACATATGTGATATTGGGCTCTACCTTCTGTTTTGTGCTGCAGTGGTCAATTTATGCAACTTTAATCTGAGGCAGTTCTTAACTCTTTTCTTCTTAGCTTTGCTTTACTGAATACTAGATATTTTTTGTGTGTGGAATGCTGCCGAGCCTTTAAAAGATATTCTGCATAAAAATGCTTTCACCAGACCATATGGATGACTTCTTCTTTTCCTTATCTTGTCAGTTCATTGGCTCTGAATGATGAAAACAAAACTCTGCCTTGCAATTAAATAAGCAAGGTAACACTTTTTTTTTTAGTGTGTAGACTAGTGCTACCTCTAGCACTGTGGGGCTGGAACGTCTTGCAAACATAAACGAAACTGTCTTCACAAAGATCCCTTTGAGAGGGAATTACTGTCCCCATTTTAGATGGGGGAAGCTAACCTAGAGAGCCCCTCTACATTTGCGGTCCAAATGCACTTAGGCCCAGTATCAAAATGTCATTTTATATTTCTTTTGCAGTCATGCAAGGAGCTGCATAGATTCAAGCCAAAGGAAAACTAAGGTCCAGATCAAACAAAAGGCAGTGAAATGCCAAATTTCAGTTACCTCTCCATGAATTAGAAAACTGAACTTTAGTTCCAAGAACTGTTTCAATTTAGTTAACTGTTACAGTCATGGTGGTGGCTGCCAAGAAGGGAGGAGCTTGAGCTTCTCACACTAAAAAAAAATGATGGGAGTTCCACTTAGTGGTCGACTGCTCAGACCATGAGGTTGTGTAAAAAGGGCTGGGCATCACTGCCAGCCGCAATGCACTGCAGTCACTGTATTTCAGTGGCAGTGAGTTCTGTAGGGTCTCAGTGAAGCATCTGAGGGGTACGCAGTACCTGCTTTCTCAAAGCATCTCTATGAATTTGAGCTCCTGTGAAGACTTGGCAGAGGTCCTCTCACTCAAATCCTAACTATGTACCAATAGCAGCTCTTCACTTTGGGACAGTCTGGGGCAGCTGAGGGTGATACAAAGGCACCACTGAGTTTAGCTGCCTCCTTGATTAGGTGGCAGCTCTGTTGGGAGTTGCAGACTTGCAAGTCCTTTGTTGGATCTGGTCACGAGTATCTTATGACAGGGCACATGCAGTATAAAATATGAGAAAATGGAATTCCCTTTCCTAAGCAAGGCTGCTGTAAAGCATTGGTGGAAACATGTAAATTATGAGTTATCTTGCGTATTTTGAACAGCTTTTACACTTTGAATCTAGAATAACTTTACAGACCAAGGGCTGTATTCTGTTCTCTAACTGTGCTTTGCCTTGTTGGAGGTAGGCTACAGCATTTTCTTTTCTTACCAAAAGTGGGTTCTGTGCATGTGGGCGGACTGAAGGAAGATTTCCCAAGTCTGAGTGCTGTTATGGCACTGGTATCTTCCCTTACGGTAGACTGGAAGGTAGAGATTAATTTTTTTCTAATGCAGATTGCAGCTTTCAGATGCAAGCTTTCATTTTTACTCAACAGCGTAATGCTAGTCACTTGTAACTGCAGCACAGAAGACTGCCACCACAACAGGAAAGGAAGGAATTAAGAAGCTCGGAGATCTGCACTCAGCCTTTATTTGTTTGTTTATTTCACATAAATACAATCATGTTGGTGAAAGATTAAATACAAACTCATCAGCTGTTTGCTATACCCATAACTTCCTTCACCATCGGAAACATGAGCCTTTCTGTAGCCACATAAAGAGGCTCAGGATTAAAAGGCCAAATGGGCTTCAGAGTGGCTTTTCTGATAGAGATGAGAAAGCTGAGCTGACAGCGTCTGGGGAAGTCAGTGTGACTGCTGAGGAAGGGAGGGAGTGCAAGCAGGTCTGCTCGCCTCTGCCTCAGGCAGGTTAAAAACTTCAGCAGCTTTGAAAAATCTGTTGGAGTTGTATTTTATTTCCAGTTCATGTTGTTTGGAGTATTTGTGATTAAAGCAGAACTTTCTGTAATTAGATATCTGACTTTTCTTTTTAATATAAATGGACATGGTAGGTTTTTTTAATGTGTTGTACTTCTCAGCAATCCATGTCTGAGCCTGGCAACTCTCAGGAAGGTGCATCTGGATAACTGTATGATAACTGTAATGACCAGTTGTGCCTCACTTATGCAATCTATAGGTTTTTATTTTTTATTTCCTAAGGCTCTGGGCACTCTGAGTCACAAAAATAAAATGACAGTAGAAGAGTGGATTTTTTTTTTTTAATTATCGTTATTGGGAATAATGTCAGATTTTTCAGAGATCTTATAAAGACTAGGACTTAGGTGTTTGTGTTTAAAAAAAAAAAAACAAAAACAAAAAAAAACAAACAAAAAACTCCCCAACCAACCTGTTTTCACTTCCTTCCATGTGTACCAGTTTTGCCTTCTGAGACTGTTGTCTTAGATGTAAAACTTTGTTTCAGCTGGAGAAGGTCAAGCAATGAACAATTTACAAAGGTGATTTGCTTCATAAATTATGTATATAGACCCTACTCCTACAGCTGAGGTTCTTGCAGAGCTTGCTACATAATGCCTTTGCTTTGTTGCTAGTTTCCAAATGCCTCAGCTATTACCAGTTAATGACTGTCTAATTGTGTTTCCTATTTAGCCTGAACTTAAGATGTATACTACTATACCCGTTAGCTTTTACTAGATCTGTGGTTGATCTGTGGATGTCACTTTTGATGGAAACGATTAACGCTTGCTAGCATAACAATCTATTAAGAGTGTTTGGTTTTGGCTTTTGGTCCTTTTTGGCCTATCTCCATTGTTCTGTCACTTCTTTCTTGTAAAGAAGTTGTTGAAGATGTTGACTGCTTGTTTGCTATTTATTTGCTATCTGTTTATCAACTTTGGTTTCTTCTATATTACGCTTTACAAACAAGAGCAAGAAATCCTGCAAAATTCTGTAAACTGTATTATCTTCTTTCAGTTCTTCTGTATTGCTATGTTTTCATACAAGATCAAGTAAAAGAAAGTGAAGCTGTGTTGCCTTGCCTGTTAGATGACTGTGCAAATCTTAGAAATGACTAAAAAACTTTGTGGGAGACTTTGCTGCTGAAGTTTATCATTGTCATTTTTCTTGGGGTTGTGTGTGTGGGGGGGGGGAGTCAGGTCCCATATTCATCCTTTTGCATTTTAGCTCTCTTTTCTTTAATGTTTCTCTGAAACTGTTTATAATGTCTATACTTTTTTTTTTATTTTGTTCCTTTTCTCTTCCTACCTGGGTTTTGGCCAGGTCTACTAATAATGTTTTAAGTGAAGTATAACCATCAGCCTTGACTACAAGCTTTAAAAAATCGAGGCAAGAAACTGAGGATGTTTGAATTAACGTTCGGATCATGTCTTAATGACTAAAAGAGGAAAAAAATAGGAAATGAAGGTTAGGTTTGCAGTAAAGCTATTTTATAGGACTTGAGGAACTTTTATCTTATGCTTTCTGTATGTTTTTGGGCAAATTTCTGGGCAAAAGTTGCAAGTGTCTCTCCTAAATATATGCTGAGGTTAACAGACTGAAGTTCTTCTGTAATTTTTATATGATTGTGGATGCTTTTTTGCCTTTCTCTGTGGCATGGGAGGGAGTCCATTTTGTGGGCTCACTTAAAGTTTTCCTGTCGCAAGGCTCCTGACCCTGGCAGTGCCCTTCCTTGAGCTCTTTGCTGCAGGGTGGTAGTGTTGTGCCTTTTGTCGGATGCCTAATGCTTATTATAAGGTGCTAGAAGGCGTTCTGTGCCCTGCGGCATGGGGGGATGGACTCCTTCTAGATAAATCTCTACATAATCACCTGTGCTTGTGGAGGGCTGGATTTCATGACCTAGGTTGTCCTTTGCAGTCCTAAATTCCTATTTTGTTATTGTAGAGTTTGTTTAGAATAGTCTTTAACAGCAGATTATCAGAGGAGTTAAATTGATGCTGTTAGTCAGTTGAGAGAAAGAAAGCAACATACCCTGTCTTTTATTTCCAAAGAACTCGAATATTATCTCCCATGCATGGTCTTTCTTGGCTTCTTTTTTGTTGGCTGTATGCAATAAGTATGTTTAAAAAACAAAGTGGAGGGGTATTTTGGGTGAAATACAATGTGAAATCTTGCATCTTTTGGAGAGCATTGGAAAAAGAGAGGGAAAGTGAAAAGCATTGCTAATTGCTGTAAAATTATCAACATCTTTTTCAAGTCCAAAACAATGTCAGTGTAGCTGATTAGACTTTTTAATTAACTTTAGGTCTATTAATTTTATAATCAGCTTGATGGAAGCTAAAGATATCTCTTCTATTTTTTTTCCCCCTAATTAGGCATTTCTTTTTCATGATGATGTATAGAAAATAGTGTTTGGTGTTTTCATTAATACTGTTTCTTCATAAATTATCAGGTATTGACCTACATTCCAAAATGATTTGATACTGGGTAGCAATTAAACACCCTGTCGTCCTCCGACCAAGTCACAAACACACTGTGCTCTCTGGCGTGATTCGGAAAGTGGTTGGTCTCTTCTGTGAAGGTGGATGGTCGAAGAAAGCAGACTGCAAGTGCTGCGGGTTCAGATGAAAGAGTTTTGGCCCAGCTGTACAGGAAGCTCAGACAGAACAACTCTAACATGAGGAGCAAATTTTTTTTCTCAGAAAAGTTCTTAGGAGAAAAAGCCTAAATGAAGCAAAATATGGTTCTGAGTTATTCCATGTTGTCAGTAGGGTAAGTCCATTAAAACCATTGAGGCTACACCAGATTTGGGCCTGAGTGACTGAAAACTGAATCTGTCCAATCTTCCAGTTGTCTAAAAGCAGGCAATGAGAAGTTACTTGCTGACTGCTGGCACAAAGAGAACACCCTTTGAGTTTCTGTGCAAATTGTGTTTGTAGTTATTTCTGTGGCAGCTAAAAAAGGACTGTGCTTTACGTGTGGAAGGACCTACTGGAGTTACACTTGTGCCTGGCTTCTTTAAAAAGCTTTTTTAATATTGTTATTATTTTTTTAATTGGCTATCTTATGAATGTTTTGTGAACCTTTTGAGAAGTTACAGCCTGGTATTTGTTGAAGGATCTACGTGAATTTTGATCATTAAAGGCCGATTGCCTTTAATGCACTTTATAACTGTTTTCAAGAATCTGCTGATGATGGAAAGATTACAGAAGGCCATCAAGTGATTTTTTTTTTTTTTCTATTCATATTTTTGTAGCTAGTAGAGAAATGTTAGTTGTGGTTTTAATGATTATTTTTCATCCTTGAAGTCTACTGGTTTTGGGTAAGTTCAAATTAATAGGAATAGAAAGTTAAAATAGGTTTTCCACTAGTCTGACTCACATTAATCTCATTCTTTAAAATCCCGGTGTTCATTCTTGGAGTAGACTTAGGTGAAGGTATAGCACAGTGATCTTTCTTCTACTATCAATTGTGTTCTGGACCGGGGGAAAAAGGGTGGTGGGTTTTTTTTTTGTTGTTTTTGGGTTTTGTTTTTTTTTTTTTTTTTAGTATTTCTTTGCACTTCAACATTTGCAGTTAAATACGTACACCTACGTTGTTACTTGTGCTGTGGTAATGTAATGTTGCATAGGAGCACTAGTTTGACAAAAGCTCTTATATTAGGATATTTGAATTGCTATCCCTGGTATGTAAAACTGAAAGGACCTATTAGATGGAGATTGCTTTGTGCAGGTAAGTCGAAGAGGCTTGCTAGACCAGCCAGTTCCTGGAGAACTTCAGTTGTGTGTTGCACTGAGTTTTTTTTTATGTTCCAAAACGCAGCTATTAGTGCTCTGCCAGGATAAGCAGGTATCTGTGGCCTGAGCTAGAGGAAGCTGGACAGGCTCCTGCTCTATCTCCTCTTGCTAAATCACTCTGTCTCCTCAGCATACTTTGTGCTGAAGCCATTTCCATACACAGTCCCACTTCAAGAATCAGATTTCCCTGGCCTCTAGGCTTCCCAGTGTGAAGGTGCTGCTCCTCCGGGTAGTGATACAGAACAGTGCGGAGCAGTGGGCAAGGCAGCTGGAGCAGTTAGATGAAGACTGTAATGTTGTCTGCCTGATCGCATGGCCTGAAATCAAATGACATGTGAAGTTGCTCTCATTTTGAAAATGGCATAGAAAGAGAAAATTCATTTCTGAAGAAAGATGCTTATGGCTAAAAGAACTTGACATGCCCAAGTGGGTTTTTATTTTGAGGTTTAATTAATAGAGACTAAGTACAGTGATTTCAGGCTCCGGTAATTGTTTGTGCATAAAGAATAGTGTCAATTCTCCTTTTGGATCACCATAGGGATCAGTCTCGTCAATCACAGAGAATTTCTAGGGAAGACAGCAGGGATATTAACTGATATGGGACGCAGTCTTCAATATTTAATAGCAACTTTTCCCAGTACCTCTATTCATAGAATGAGATGACAGATAAAGCAATAGTTTAAATTATTTAAAAGAATTCTTTAAAAATGTCTGACAGACAGCATTGCCAGTAAGGCCTCATCAACACTTCTAAGTGATCTGCATAAGAATGTGGTATTTTTTTCCTCGACAGTTTAGGAGAGTACTCTGAGGAAGTCTTCACCTCTGGTAGCTGACCTCTGGATGCATTCCAGAATAGCCTACAAAGAGGAACTGTATTCTCCCTATAAACAGGGACGAGAGATATCTGAAGTCATTGCATCTCTTATATGCTCTTAATAGGAAGGTTGTTGTGGCCGTCAAGATTTGAAGTTATCAATTTCAAGGCTACTAAGCTGACTGTGAACTCTGAATAATAAAGACATTTAGATAGTTATATGAAACCCTCTGCTGTGATTGGTCTAAGGGGAAGGTAGCATTTCTCCACTTATTGTTTAAAGGAGTAGAGTTCTTCCATAAAGGTAATTTTCAAACCTACTGATAAGAATCCAAGTACTAGTGCATTTCCACAACAAAAATAAGTGTTGTCTGTTGTGATCTTTAAATATTTTATTAAAGTATGGGAAGCATCTTTGTTTATGACTATGTTAACGGAACATCAGTCCTATAGTCTCTAGCATGAAGTAAGTGGGGAAGGAGGGCAACCGGCACACAGAAGGTACCTGGTTTTGAAGTAGTTCCATAGGAACTAAGACTAGATGGAACTAGATGTATAAACCTGGAACATCCCCAAGAAATTTGGGGTAGGTAAGAGAAGAAGAAATGGTCCTTTTATAGTTTTATTCCTTCTGTAGCTTAAATAAGGTTCCCAACTATTCAAAGATAAAATGTGTGTCTTTCTCCCCTTCTTTCTATGAATAATTATTTATGTAAAATAAAAGAAGTTCAGTGAAAAACATGGGAGGGGAGAGACTCTTAGTGTGTGTGTTCAGTGATAAGGGTACTCAGCCAAGATGTGGGAATTTTTCATTGAGTCTCTGGTTCTTTTGGCATAGACGGGCTATTCTGATTTTACTTAAATTCCAGTTTTGGAAACTTTATTGATTTATCCCCCCCCTACCCCCCATCAAAACATAAACCTATACCTTTGAGTTTCAGCTATGTTTCTTTCAGAAAATTCCTGACTAGCTCTGATCAGAACTGGGGATGGCAATCAAAAGTGTCTTACACTGGGTCTTAGGCATGTTCATTTAAAGCAACCTGTTCTTGATGAGGATAGGAATCATTCACCTCAGGCATTCAGGCGCATGGACGTTTATTAGATCCACGTCTCCTGCACCTTGTAGTGCTGCATGTTTTTTGTATTTGTTGTGCCAGTTCCCCCAGTGACATCTCTAGGGGCTGCATGTGCAAAGTATATGTAGAATACAGACCTTTATTTCTAAAGAATTGCTATGTAATGCAATAAGAAATAGGATTGTTTGAGAAAGACACTGTGTATGCATGCAGATTATTTATGTAAGATGGGACAGGGGTACAAAAAGAATAGAGAAAAGCTTTCCGTAGCATTCAAGTACTGTATGTGTGTTGCATTTAAAAAAATGTCAAGAAAGCATGGGTAGTGTGGACACAACAGGTCAATGTAATGCTTCCATTTCCAGTGCTTCTACTTTTTCAGAAGTACAGTTACCACAATGATGTTTATCTGGATAAATTCATTAGAAAAAATACTTTATTCATTCTGTTTTAATGTCACTATAATTAAGGTTTATTAGACAAGAAACCATTGATTTATTAAACAGTGGCAAAATGTGTAAATCAATTCAGTTTGTGAAGCTGGGAATATTCTTTGATGTCTGATTTCTGGTCATGACCTCCTAGAGCTGCAAGACTGTCTATTAATGTGATGCTTATATTGAAATTTATAGCAATTAATGTCCCTCTTTTTAATGCAAGAGAAGTCCTTCGGTTATGGGTGTGCATGGTAAGTTGTGTGCTCATCTGAATCGGCCCAAAGTAATCTGAGGAGCATTAGGATATGCTGCAAAATTTTCTCCCCACAGATGTCTTTGAAATTAGAGTCCTTGAAGTAACTCTAAAAGAAAAAAAAATTATGAGAGCTGTATTTGGGATCAGTGAGGTAGGCAGAGGTAGGTTTATAATGATTTCTGTCAGTGATTTTTAAGTAGCAAGATTGTTCTCATCTTGAGTCAGTTCATTTTAAATGCTATGAGAATTACTTCCATAGAAGTCCCACCTTTTGTGTTTGTATAAAGCTAATAAGAGAGGCTGTTCCAATTCAAAAATATTCTAGTGCTTTGATTAGGGGTATAAATGTATAAATTTGTACTGTATATTGAGTCAATTGTGTAAGAATCAAGTGCAACAACTAGTCATGCTCATCTAAAGTAGGTAAAACTTTATAAGCATCCTTGCTTCCTTTCTGCTGAGGCACCAGGTGCTGACCGGAAATCTCTCCATTCTGAAGAGATGGTGCTGGAAGTTTTAGGAAGTGCAAAAATTAATTTTTAAATTCCAAGAAAAAATGTTTTCAAAAAGACATGTCTTTTCATTAACACTAAACTGGGAAAGTAAGCCTTTATTATGAATTAGGTACATTAGGATGATCAGCGTTCTTGACCTTTTCAGCAAGGTTCGACTAACCATTTTGAACCCTATTTATTGTGGTTCTTTAATCTGAAATATTTTTATATACATCTTTTCCACTAGAGTGTTATTTTTTTTAACAACTGATTGACATACGTTATTGTTCTGTTTGTTTTTTGTAAAGGCAGGGTTTTCTTCAAAGACCGAATGTCCATTTATTTTTTTCTTTTAGCTGTTTGATGTCTGAGTTTGTGAATTAAACTATCTTTCAAAATTAAGTAGAAATGGGAGAAACAGCTAATTTTAGATGCCATGTTGTTTTTTTCTTCTACCATGAGCTACAGTAAATTGGATGATTGAGTTAAAATCTTGGGTCATGGCCATCTGAAAGGCACTTTTCTTTAAAAATTTAAAGAACAAGAGTAACCATTTATCCCCCCGCCCTCTCTTGGGAGATTAAAAGCTTCCTGAAAGAGGTTTTAGCTTTGATCTTTTTTAAATGTGGCTTTTCCCATTTTCTTGAAAAAAATCAAAAACGAAGATCCAATGCATTTGAAAATATTGCTTTTTACTCTTACAGTGAATTATTTCATGCTTTCCGGTGCTTTACCTACCATCTTGAAAAATGTTGATTTTCACAATTAAATGGAAATGACATAGACAATTTAGCTGCTCGCTGATTTGCTGAAGCATCTTTTTTTTTTTTCTTGCTCAAAGAGGGTCTAGTAAAAAGATACAAAGAAGTAAAATTGATTATGAAGAAAGTTTTCAGACATAGCAGGCTGAAGGTAAATTTGGTAGTTTTCAAGAGGCAAGAGAAGTAAGTGTAAAGGGCACTTGTTGCATTGTGGCAGCAATTTGCTTTTAAGATTACAACTTTGCATACATGTTAGTGATACCTTATGAATCTCCCTAAAAGCCTTGGTTTTCTTCTTCTGATGAGGATATCCTCATCTGCTTTTGCTAAAAAAGAGATTGACTATGTTGCTGGATGTAAGCTCTCCCTTTTTTTGGTCAGCATCATGATATTTGGGATGATTAAAAACTTTTTGAGGTGATTTATGTGGCTTATATATAGATTTCCCTCTCCCACCCCAGTCCCTCCCCTGGTATGAAAGACCAGTCTGTGTTCAAAGCCTGATATTTCATGTATGAACCAACATAGAAGCTGCTACTGTCCAGAGCTTATATCCATTGGTCTTCTGACAAAAATTCCAGTAAATCTCTGGAAATCTGGCTTGAACTATTTATAAAGTATCACACTTTAAAATAGTATTTGACGCATGCTCTCCTTCTTCCCCTGACAATATACTTAATTTGGGACCTAACCTCTACTAGCTGTTCCAGCTAGGTGTCACACCTGCAAATGTATGATTTCACCTTTCAGGTAAGCTTTCTGCTGTAGGTGATGTTGACTAGTATATCATTCTGGCATTTAAGGTAGAATCACAGAATCACAGAATCGCTGAGGTTGGAAGGGACCTCTGGAGATCATCTAGTCCAACCCCCCTGCTCAAGCAGGGTCACCTAGAGCACATTGCACAGGATTGCATCCAGGCGCCTTTTGAATATCTCCAGAGAAGAAGACTCCACCACCTCTCTGGGCAACCTGTTCCAGTGCTCTGTCACCCTCACAGTGAAGAAGTTTTTCCTCATGTTCAGATGGAAGCGTCTGTGTTTCAGTTTGTGCCCGTTGCCTCGCGTCCTGTTGCTGGGCACCACTGAAAAGAGTCTGGTCCCATCCTCTCGACACCCTCCCTTCAGATACTTGTACACGTTGATAAGATCTCCTCTCGGCCTTCTCTTCTCCAAGCTAAACAGGCCCAGCTCTCTCAGCCTTTCCTCATAAGAGAGATGCTCCAGTCCCCTAATCATCTTTGTAGCCCTTCGCTGGACTTGCTCCAGTAGTGCCACATCCCTCTTGTACTGGGGAGCCCAGAACTGGACGCAGTACTCCAGATGTGGCCTCACCAGGGCTGAGTAGAGGGGGAGAATCACCTCCCTCGACCTGCTGGCAACACTCTTCCTGATGCACCCCAGCATACCATTGGCCTTCTTGGCCACAAGGGCACATTGCTGCCTCATGCTTAACTTGGTGTCCACCAGCACTCCCAGGTCCTTCTCCGCAGAGCTGCTTTCCAGCAGGTCAACCCCCAACCTGTCCTGGTGCATGGGGTTATTCCTCCCCAGGTGCAGGACCCTGCACTTGCCTTTGTTGAACTTCATGAGGTTCCTCTCTGCCCACCTCTTCAGCCTGTCCAGGTCTCTCTGAATGGCAGCACAGCCCTCTGGTGTATCAGCCACTCCTGGCAGTTTTGTATCGTCAGCAAACTTGCTGAGGGTGCACTCTGTGCCTTCATCCAGGTCATTGATGAAGAAGTTGAACAAGACTGGACCCAGTCCTGACCCCTGGGGGACACCGCTAGCTACAGGACTCCAACTAGACTCTGCGCCACTGATCACAACTCTCTGAGCTCTGCCATTCAGCCAGTTCTCAATCCACCTCACTGTCCACTCATCTAACCCACACTTCCTGAGCTTGTCTATGAGGATGCTATGGGAGACAGTGTCAAAAGCCTTGCTGAAGTCTAGGTGGACAACATCCACTGCTCTCACCTCATCTACCCAGCCAGTCATTCCATCATAGAAGGCTATCAGATTGGTTAGTCATGATTTCCCCTTGGTGAAGCCATGCTGACTACTCCTGATCACCTTCTTGTCCTCCACATGCTTGGAGATGGCCTCCAGGATGAGCTGCTCCATCACCTTTGCAGGGATGGAGGTGAGGCTGACTGGCCTGTAGTTCCCTGGGTCCTCCTTCTTGCCCTTTTTGAAGACTGGGGTGACATTGGCTTTCTTCCAGTCCTCGGGCACCTCTCCTGTTCTCCATGACCTTTCAAAGATGATGGAGAGTGGCTTAGCAATAATGTCCGCCAGCTCCCTCAGCACTCGTGGGTGCATCCCATCAGGGCCCATGGATTTGTGGGTGTCAAGTTTGCTTAAATGATCTCTAACCCACTCCTCCTCCACCAAGGGAAAGTCTTCCTCTCTCCAGACTTTCTCTCTTGCCTCCAGGGTGTGGGGTTCCTGAGGGCTGGCCTGAGCAGTAAAGACTGAAGCAAAGAAGGCATTCAGTAACTCTGCCTTCTTTGCATCCTTCGTCACCAGGGCACCCACCCCATTCAGCAAAGGGCCCACATTTTCCCTAGTCTTCCTCTTGCTGCTGATGTATTTGAAGAAGCCCTTCTTGCTGTCCTTGACATGCCTTGCCAGATTTAATTCCAAATGGGCCTTAGCCTTCCTCGTCGCATCCCTGCATACTCTGACAACGTTCCTCTATTCCTCCCAAGTGGCTGATCCCCCTTTCCACTTTCTGTATACTTCCTTCTTCAGGTTGAGTTTTGCCAGGAGCTCCTTGCTCATCCATGCAGGTCTCCTGCCTCCTTTGCTTGACTTCCTACTCATAGGGATGCACCGCTCTTGAGCCTGGAGGAAGTGATGTTTGAATATTAACCAACTCTCTTGAACACCCCTTCCTTCTAGGGCCCTCACCCATGGGATTCCTCCAAGTAGGTCCCTGAAGAGGCCAAAGTTTGCTCTCCTGAAGTCCAGGGTTGCGATCTTACTTGGTGCCCTGCTGCCTCCTTGCAGGATCCTGAACTCCACCATCTCATGGTCACTGCAGCCAAGGCAGCCCCCGACCTTCACATCTTCCACCAGTCCTTCTTTGTTTGTTAGTACGAGGTCCAGCAGCACACCTCTCCTTGTTGGCTCCTCCACCACCTGTGTCAAGAAGTTGTCACCAATGCTCTGCAGGAACCTCCAGGACTGTTTGTGCCTAGCTGTGTTGTCTTTCCAGCAGATATCGGGGTGGTTGAAGTCCCCCATGAGAACCAGGGCCTGGGATTGTGAGGCTACTTCCAGCTGTCTGTAGAAGGCCTCATCGACTTCCTCTTCCTGATCAGGTGGCCTGTAGTAAACACCCACAACAGTGTCACCCATGCTAGCCTGCCCTTTGATCCTTACCCATAAGCTCTCGACTCGCTCTTCATCCACCCCTAGGCACAGCTCCATACATTCCAGTTGCTCTCTCACATAAAGAGCAACTCCACCACCTCACTTTCCTGGCCTGTCTTTCCTAAAAAGCACGTAGCCATCCATGACAGCACTCCAGTCATGCGAGCTATCCCACCATGTCTCTGTAATGGCAATGAGATCATGGCCCTGCGACCGCACACATATCTCTAGTTCTTCCTGTTTGTTCCCCAAGCTGCGTGCATTGGTGTACAGGCATTTCAGGGAGGTGATCGAGCATGCAGGTTTCCCAGGAGGAGTAAAAGAGGGTCCTCCATAGCCACATCCCACGCGCACTTCCCTGGCTGCATTCACCTGCTGGAGGCATCCTGACTTGAGCAGTCTTTTGCCAGCTACCCTGTCACTATAACTCTCCCCTTCCCCCATCCTTCCTAGTTTAAAGCCCTCCTTACCAGGTTGGCCAACCTGTTGGCAAAGACCCGCGTGCCCCGCCTCGTGAGGTGGATCCCATCTCTCGCCATCAGTTGTCGATCTTCAAACAGGGTCCCATGGTCGTAGAAACCAAAACCCTGTTGCCAACACCAGCGGCGCAGCCAGTCGTTAACTTGGAAAGTCCGTCTCCTCCTTCTCTCATCCATCCCCCTCCCTGGCAGGATTGAGGAGAAGATGACCTGGGCTCCCAGACCCTTGACCACCATCCCCAGAGCTCTGAAATCCTGCTTGATGGTCTCCAGTTTGCCCTTGGTGTCATTGGCGCCCACATGGAAGAGCAGCAGTGGGTAATAGTCCGAAGAATGGACAAGCCTAGGCAGTCTTTGCATGACATCTCTCACATGAGCCCCCGGCAGGCCACAAACCTCTCTAGACAAGAGGTCAGGTCGGCAGATAGATGCCTCCGTCCCCTGCAGCAGGGAGTCCCCCACAACAATCACCCGCCGCTTTTTCCGGGTGTTCCGACAGGGCACAGGGTGTGTTGTCCCAGGTACTTCCTTGGCAGCCTTGCCCATCTCCTCCTCATCCTGGAGGGCACTAAACCTGTTCTTCAGCTTCAGGTCTTCAGGAGGAGTAGGAGCCTTTCTCCTCCCACAAGCAGTGACCAGTTTCCAGCCTTCTTCTACGATGTTATGATGTACCGTTTCACACGGCACAGAGCCCTCTGGCAACTCCACTGCTGCAGGGGTTTGGGACTCCTGGAGCTGCACAGTCTCCGAGAATACCCTGTCTATCTCTTGCTCTGCTTCTCGGATGCTGCGCAGCCTGCTGACCTCCTCCCGTAACTCCCTTACCTGACGACACAACTCGCCAACAGCAGCACACCTCCTGCAGGAGAGCTGGCTGCCAGCCCAGGCCTCCTGGAGAGGCCCCAAGCACTCCCTGCAGCCTGAGACCTGGAGAGCTGTCAGAGGGTCGGTCTGGGTCCAAGCCTCTGACACAGCAACTCCAACAGCCACTGGGGAACGCGCTGTGCGGCGTGTCACGACCATATTTGAGGAAGCGTAATAATCTGATGACCTGATCTTATGGTTTTGGGTGGCCTGCAAGATACGGAATGGCCTCATTCTGATTAGGTTTGCAGTAAGGATACTGAAATCGCTTTAAGTCTAGTTTCATAAAACTTAAGTATTAGATATTTGTAAGCCGGCTGTGAAAATACCTTTATAGAAAACTGAGAGGCTGGTTGACATTAAGATTTCCTTTTCCACATGCAAGAGAGACTGTCATTGATCACAGAAGTCAAATGGAGAAATCATCAGAAAATAAATGGGCTGTTGTAATTACACATCTGTCTTCTGTATGGGTGTTGTTCCAGGAACAGGCTTTAGACCTTGATTCAGCAGTGATTTAATCTTATATTAGCATTCAACATGGGAAGAGTGTAATATCAAGATAGCCTGTTATGAGTAGGACGCTTGTGTAGCGATGGATAAAACTGGCATTACTATGGTCTTATTCCTGCCTAAAGAATTTAGAAATTCTTATGAAGATGTCAACAGGGATGCACTCCTGTATGATACTATGCAAATAGAAATGAATGTAGGCTTGGAGTTAGAGCAGAGATTTTTGGCCTGTGACTAAGAGTTGGTGATAGCCGGGAATTGTTAGAGGGTGTTGAAGAGAAAAGGGGAATGAAAGCACTAATTTTCTCCTGCAGATAATCTGCATTAGAGGGGAACTTAATCAAAGCGTCATTACTTTAATGAAATTCTCATATAAAATGCAGGACACTTGATATAATTTATCTAAATTAATTACTCTCTGCTGCTAAAAGGAAGTTGTATGACAAATTATTTGTTCTGCCTATTCATCCATTCTTTATCAGACCTTTTCCTATCCCGATGCAACATAAGGAGCAGAAGCAGCCTTTTCATGGTGCTGAGTGGATTAATTTGCATTGATCCCAGGCTAATAGATGAGTTATTCACCCAAGACTCACTCAGTATTTTTAATAACGGAATATTTTTCTATGCCTAAATTAACAATCATTTTACAAGTAACCAAAACACAAAGTAAAAAAAAAAAATTTTTAATTGTAGGCTCTAGGACTGTTTTCAATTAAAAAAGAAAAAAAAAAGATTTTATTGGCGTGCATAATAAACATAAGTCTCTGGCAATTTGCATTCATATTTTAACAAGAAAACTTCCAACGTATTTCAAATTAAATTTGAAGTGTGATTAAATACAATGTATATCTGTAAAAATAAGATGTATCAGATGAACAGCTTTGGCATCCAGTTAGAGTAAATACAAACAAAGGCAACAGAGGCAAGTTGAATTGGCTTTAAAAATTCTAATTTATTGCTGTATTGGACAGGATATATGAATCCTGTGTAGAAGCTATATCTTTAACTATATTACACAAAAACCTGGTGCTTTGAAAGGTTACGGGTCATCAGCAGAAATATGCAAAAGCTGCATAGTTTATTTTTGATCTAACTTTCAAGTCTGTAATGTTGGGCTTTTTTCATGACGACAGTGGAGGACTGCAGCACGCTTCCCTTCTGGATCCAAGTAGAAACATAGCCAAGTTATTTATGTTTCAGATTTTGGTCCAGAACAGTGTCTAGTTAGGAGTCTCTTTACTCCTGGATCTCATTCGTACTCTATTGCAGCCTAAAGATAATGTGAACACAGGTAGTAACTATGATTCAAAACTGAAGTCTCTCAGTGCTCAAATGGCTTGAATTGTTGGGAGAAGGTAAAAAGGCTCCTGGGCTGCGCAGCCCAGGGATGGTGGGTTGTGGCGCAGAGCAGGGCCGCAGCGGAGGCCTCCGGGCGATGGCAGCGCTGCGCTCGCCGCCCTGCCCTGCCGGCCCGGCGGTGCTGAGGGGCAGCAGGGATGCATTTGCAGTGTCTTGATCCAGGTCTGAAGTCGGCTGTCCCTGGTCTTTCTCAGTGCACGCAGTTACACTACGCATTCCCTTTCATTTTGCGGTACTTTCATGAAGATGCTGAAGATCCTCTTTCTTGACTGCAGAGCTATAAGGGCATATGATGTTGAAACGATAGTGAGATTGTCACTACAGGAACAGGCGTGTGGGTTTCAGATGCTGTTGTCTGTTGAAAACTTGCTCGCAAACCCAAGCTGGCAGAATGGATTGTGTGAATGCTCTTCATCTAGTCAGAGCAAAAGTCTTCATCTTCTTAGTGGTGAGAAAGCTCACTCTGAGACGTGCTGAGGAGGATCCACATCATCTGTTCTGCCAGTTCTTTTGTACTCTGCTGCAGAAGCATGTCAGGTATTATAGCTCTCCCACAGCTGTTATCTAAAACTAGCACAGCTGTCTAGCAATGAAAGTCTGATCATAGCCTGTATTCAAGTGTATATTACAGAGTGCACTGCTGTGTAGAGAGAAAACTTACTTGTCAGCAGAGCTTATCTAGTCCAGGTGGGGTCCTGGCATAGTATAGTATAAGTACTATAGAACCTAAGCAAAATCGTTTAGAGCCAGTTCAAGCATCCTGAACTGGGTCCTTATGCATGTACACCTTCACAATGGAAGAAATTGTAGGAGGGTTCAGCATGATTTTTTTTTTAAATAGGCCAGAGGTATCCATCAAAAACAGCCTTCACTTTTTCAGTAGTGTGTTTTATTAAACAACTAATGCAAACAATACTTTCAGTGTTATTTCCTGAGCTGTTCTAGTATTTATATGTTATGTTCTCATTCAGCCTATGTTTACGAACCTGCCGTAATTTCATTTTCTCAGGCTTTATGAGCTATTAATTCAGAAAATGATTCCCCTCTCACCCTGTGGCTGAAATGCTCAAAGGTGCTTTCCCAGGAGTAAGTCTTAGCTGCTGAGGAAGCTTTTGTGGGACTGGTCAAGTCAGCCTGGTCTCATCCTGCCCTTGTTAGGGGGCAAGCCAGCAGAAAGTTTCAGTTTGTCTGAGACGCTGCCTGCCTACTTGCTGTGGATGCCCCTTGATTCTTCAAAGTAGAAGATGCCAAGCTGCTTTCTAGAGACTGTTTTCAAAGCTGACGAGTTAAAAATAAATGCAAGTAATCTCTAATAAAATTAAAACTCTTTTCTAACTCATTAAAGAAAACAATCTGAGGTAATATTGGACTTCATAAATATTGCATGGTATCTTATAGCACTGTTTTGGCACTGTGCTTCAGATCCAGGGTCATAGGTGTTGAAGTATGCTTCATTTTCAAAAGAATTTTTTTTTACCTACTCCTTCCTTCATATCTTTCTCTTGAGTTCTGCAGTGACTTCTGCATATTTACCTTTTCAGAACACATGGTTTCTTTGACCAATTGAAGTTATTAAAACGAAGCTATTAGTTAAGTATGTGGCTGACTAAAAGCCAGGAAAGTAGAAAGGTCTGGATATGATCTGCCTCAAAATTATTTGTCTGGTTATAGGAGGTAAGGCTGTTTGCACTGGATAATCTCATAAGAAGATTAAGAAAGAAGTGAGTA
This sequence comes from Apteryx mantelli, assembly GCF_036417845.1. Lineage (NCBI taxonomy): Eukaryota > Metazoa > Chordata > Aves > Apterygiformes > Apterygidae > Apteryx > Apteryx mantelli. The sequence continues at coordinate 15,580,383 of NC_089991.1, read as the reverse complement.
AATGTGTTTTTATTAATGTATTAACTAAGTGCAAGTAATAGAAAATTTGGAAGCTATTATTCTTAAATACATATTTTCTGTTATGTTTCACTTCTACAGTATGTTCTGTCCTCATTATCCTAATGATTACTATCAGCATGATGCAAAATGGCCCTGAAGGTAATTATGAAAAGCAGTAGGCTTTGTTTAATTAATGAATACAGTATTTGAAAGAGAAGGTAATGCTTTCAATTGGAGAAAAAGAGCCTCAGTGATTTGTAATAAAGCAGGATCTTGGGATAGCAGCCCCCAAGCTAATGGAAATATTGAAGTGCTTTTTAGGCAGAACATGCAGTTTTTCATCAGAGACTCATTTTAGGAACCTGGAAAGCATCTGATGAAATATACTCATGACAAACATAATACTCTTGACAAAAACCTGGCCATCACAGTATGTTCTCAGAAAGGCTTGATGATGGGTTCAAATCTCACAAAGATGTTGAGCTTCATCAGCCTTCTGAGGAAAGCTCTCAGCACCTCCCAGGTGGTAATTAGTACCCCACCAAATGAAGGCGATAGTTATACAAAGGCTGATGGGGGTGTTCAGCTCTGCCCAGCATAAGGGAATGGCTCAGCTTCACTGTGACATCAACTGATTCACAGTTGTTCTAGATATAGATAGGGAAGGAAGCTACTGTAGCCCTTCGAAAGGTATGGCCTAAGCTCCACTCACGCTTGGCCAAGAAGTTGCAAAGTACTTGGAGACAGAGACATTGTCCTCCTGTATTTGATCTGTTTGTGTGCTTCAAGAGAATATATGCAGAAGAGAGACTAAGTGAGACTAAGGCCAGATCTGAGATTTATCTTTGAACTTGATTAGTTTAAAAGAGGAGTTATCTTCCTCTACTGGTCTGTAGAATGTGAAGGCACATCCATCTCTGTACACCTGCAGTGTAGTTTCAGAGAGGTGATTTCTTCTGTGTCCTTGAAGGGTTGAAACTATGATGGTCCCAGGTAAAAGACTACTCTTTTTCCAGTGAGAGCTCAAACTATTAAAATGGAAAACTAGCCACAGGTACCTCATGCATAATTAGTGAGCTCAGCAAAGACTTAATTTTCATAATCTCAATTGTTAGAGAGACTGGAAACTTTTAAGTTTCTGCTTCTTATCTCACAAGGAGATCTTTGTAGACTAGTGAATGAATGTGTGTCTACATGCACAGTGCTATGAAGGAAATAAGTACTGAACAATATTTTGTGTGTCTGGGGTTGTGTGGATAGTGTCTGTAGTGACTAGGGATGAAGCAGTAGGTTTCCTCTCTGAATTAGTGAATAGGAAGTAGAGAACAGTGAGCTGGTGCAGTAACTTTGAAAAAGTCGACTTAATTTCTGGTCCAGGTTTAAGACTGAGGATATCTGGAAGAGTCACAGCTGATCTGAACTGTTTGAAGTCAGATTGTCAGTAGTTGGAAATCCCTATCTTCTTTTCTCCTTTATCTATGTGAGACCCATTTTTTTCCAAGCAATTGGCTTTACTTGCCATTTAATCTTGGCATTAGCAGATTGCTTACTGACTGCTCCAAACATGCTCTAAACAAGATGGCAAAGGCCATCTTAGGCATACAAGTAAAAAACAAAGGTCAAACTGACATTATTGTATAGGCTGGAAGAATATGATCAGCAGAAATAATATCAATTTTACATAATAAAGCTCCTAGGCAGACATTGTTAGCAGCTGCCAATCTTCCTACTCGTGTTTTTTTTTTCTTCTTCTTCTTCTTCTTTCTTTCTTTTAACAGACACAAATTAAAATGGACAGTGCAGCATCCTGAAATCACCCTTTGGCTTACTTCTGAGACTTGAATTGAGCCAAAGATATGCAGGTGGTTCTGACAGCTGCACTCAGCAATAGATTTTAGTCTTGTGCCCACAGAAACTAGGTTAATCCACTGCTTCTGGCATCATGGGCTGCAAGAAACTCTGTGAAAATACAACTGCACACTGAAATTTTCTGTCTCACTTCCCCAGTATTAAAACATATGCACTGAGGCTTTCTTTTCCTTTCTTAGTTATTATTAATGCTAGCACTTACCTTTATTTTTGCAGTGCTGTTCACTTCGAAACCAGAGTTTGCTGAAATACATAATTTTGTTTGAATAAATATTTCCTTTACTTTTTTTCTTTTTTTGGCAAATTCAGTCAATACATGTTTGCACATATTTCTACTTGTTAGGTTTAACTTTTATTTTTGTTAAGAAAAATAAAATATAAGCACTTCAATAAAACCAGCTTTTTATTGTTTCAGTTTTGGATTATTTCCTTTCCTTTATGACATTTGTAAATGGCTAGCATAATTACTGGGCAAGTTAGACTTCTAAACACAGATCTTCTAGTATTGTTAATGTAGGTTACAAACAAATATGCAGCTGAATTGAAACAGAGCAATCTTTTAATCATGGCTTTGTTATTAACTTGTTCATTGTGTCCCTGGGAAGCCAACAGCATTTTAAAAGGTGTACCGCAGGCTATAATCTAGATGCTGACAAAATGTTGGACTCCTCTCACCTGTTGTCTGGTCATGAATGGAAGATGGCTATGATTTCCGATGAGATGTGCTTAATAGATGTACGAGAGATTTATAAATTGAAACTGGGGAAAATCCACATCAAATGCAGTAAATGAAATATTTATGATTTGTATATTTAGGTGCAAAAGCTATAAAGGCTACAACCTGAAAACATCAGAAAGTTCAGCAAAAGGTTGTTCCACTCTATGGTGCTTGAATTTTTAAAATAAACTAAAATATCACCATTGCTTCATATAGCTTCAACTCTGTTTTTTGTTTGCTTGAAACTTTTTTGCTAACTCTTTATGTATTCTGGAAGATAGAATTTTCCTTTTAACTGTTTGTATACTAGAAACGAGCATTTCATCTGCTGGTACTGAAGGCTGCATGTTTAACTGTGTTCGTATGATTTTATTCTGCAACTAAGTAGGCAAAACTATTATGTATATTTATTGTTCAAACAGAAGAATTCATAAGAATGTATAACCTCTGGCCTGAGCTGACCCTTCTTTAACTTGCATCAATTTCACACCGGAGTAACCCCGTTTTTATGCTGAGGTAGAACTCTTCCATTGGCTTTGTTCTAGAATCGAAGTGGTGGAAGAGGATAATGAGCATCTTAAACACTATCAGTATGTATGAGAGAACCTAGACTTTCTTTTTTCTCATTTCTGTGGAAGTGCTTTCTTGTAGCTAGTCCAAAGGAAATTTCTGAAAGTGAAGAAAGAGTTTGGAAAAGTTAGGTGTCTATTTTGAGGTGCAGTGAGTTAAGTAAGCTTGTTTCCACTCAGTGTAAGCACAATTTTGGATTAGAATGCATGAATAACAAAGGCAAAAATAACATGCACGTTAATGGGCACTGATTAAACTCAGTAAGAGACACAACATTACTCCTAAGTTATTAACTTTCTGACACAGTTTAAATTGCCATAAATTAAATTTGCACGAACGGTTTAGACCCCCTGTAGAACAAAATGTTAGGTAATGATAACAGGGTTAGGAGGAAATTTAAGTCGAAGGTGAAATCTTAACTGATGCGAGTTGATGAAATTTCGTACCTGTATTGACAGTGAAAATTCCATGTGTACTTTGGTTTAATTATGGTGATGATGTTTGGTCCCATTAGAGTGACCCACTCTCCAATACTTCTCTTCATGAAATTAAGGCTACAGTCTGTTTGTTTGTGTTGTTCTTTTCTTGCATGTGTGGGCCCAGACAAAAAAACACTGAAAGGCCAGGAAATCTAAGGGTGGGGGGAAGAATCCTACATATATACTAATTAATGCATATATGCATATATTGGTGGTTTCTATGAGTTAGACTTTCTCCACAAATGGAATCTGGGCATTATAATGGAGATTGGTCTGACAAGATGTTATAGTGCCTGTTCATGCAACTGGAGGAAAGATTTAATAGCTATATATGACCTTATAAAACTGAGGACTTTAACATTTTTTCATTTAATCTCAAACAATTTTGAAAGCATGTGTGGTTTTTTTGTTGTTTTTTTGTGGATTAATTCAGTGCAGAATGTGTTTATTGCAGTTTGTGAGCTCTAGAATACAATGAGCATACATATTTTTTCTTAGTACAAATATGCCTTGTCTTATAATCTGTTATACATATGGAAAGCAGGTGAGCTGACTGGGCAGAAGCAAACACTGAAAGCCGTAGGGAAGCAAAGGTGTTTTCCTAAAGTGTGCTCATTGCTGAGAACTTATTTGTCAGGTGTTGATACTTGAATGTGGGTCCTTTTGTTCCTTGCCTAGTCTCTCCTTCCCACCTTTAGGAGAACAGTCTGTCACTCTGCCCCAGTGCAAAGGAAGAGGAGTTAATTTCCAGCTAATATTTTATTTCTTGTTCATCTAGGTGATTCCTTCATTGGGATGAATTGATTTGAAGCAGTCAGTGAGACTTGCTGAACCTAGGGCACTGCTGGTTTATTTACTTGCAAATTGTTGTTAAACTATTCACTTTGATGCTTTCTGGCCAGCCAGCTACTTTCTGGCGATGGAGTTTTTCCCTATATGCCTAGCAGGCATAGTTCTGCTTAGCAGGCTAAGTTCTACTTAGTTCTACTTCTCCTTACAGGAGGAATTGATCTTTTGTTTCTTATTAAGTGTAAATGAGATTCTGCGTTCACATCTCTTCTGCAAATGTGTAAATGTAATCTAAAGAATGAAATTTGGAGTTTGATCTTGGTCATCAAAATCAAGTTGCAATTATCTGTTTGTTTGAGATGGCTCTTGTGTTTACTAGGGTGGAAAGATGCTGCCATCTTTCAAACGAGTAGTTATGAAGCTTGCGCTCAAGAAGCTGTCTTCTGATGTTGACGAGGAGACTTCCATCAGTGCAGTTGACTGTGGTTATGCAGCTAGTAGAGATCTGGATTTGCATCTCAAAGATGCAAGACACCTGCTGTGTGCCCTTGTAGGTTCTTTGCTGTTCTGAGTTTCTAGACTACTACTTTTTCTTTTTTTGGACATGTTTACTTAGTGTCAATTATTTCATTATGTGCTTTGTATGAATATTATTTGTATGAAGACCCCTGACCTCATTTGGGGTCTGTTTTTCAGTTGATTAAAAAAAACTTGCACCGTTTTTAATCTACTTCATAGAAGGATTACTGGGGAAACTGTGGAAGAAATTATATGAATATTTTGAAGTTGCATTTATCTTTTAGATTTTTTTAAATTGACTATTTAGTAATTAATTTTGCTCAGTAATAGTATCTCACTAGTTGGCAACATTTTGTGGTTGTCTGCTGAAGTAAAAAGATAGCAAGCTAATGTTCTGCAGGCTAAGGGAAAACTTTCTGATGGATGGGATAAGTGATAATAATCAGGAGAGGAACAGTGATTTACTATTAATATGGGCAATAAGAACAAGTGAAAGCGGAGACTGAATTATTCATGTGATCTGTTTCAACACACACTTGTTCTCTTTTCCTTTCTCACACATTTAGCATTGTGACTCACAGTTAATGTGTTTGGAGAAGAAAAGGTGTGAAGAGAACAACTGACTGCAAAAGCTACCAAAAGGGAACATTTATTTGCTCATTAAACTGTAATTGAGCAAAAAATACAAGTGGAACTCCCAAAGGTGTCAGCTTATGTTTTGTAATGTCATGCTAAGTTAGAGCTGTTTCATGACCATCTTTCACGTTCCAGTAGATGCTTTTACTGCTAGATTGTTAGCTAGGACAATGCATCAGAATAAGCGATGGCCAAGGTTTTAAAAAGTGAGCTGTAGGTTTGGGACCTTAGACTTTGCATTTCCAACCCAAGATGTGTTAAGGAGCTTTTATTTTATTTTATTATTAGTAGTACTATTATCTTTTAGATGGTGTGCAGCAGTAAGAATCAGGCTTTAGGTCTGTCGCTCCCCTCTCCTTTTGTTGTGCCTCAGTGATGGCCCTCTTGTTTAAAAGCTCTCATTGCCATCTGCAGAGGCATCAGATTATTTTAGTCTATAAAACTCATTATTAAGTTTCTGGTCCTAATTACTTAATTGACCATGAGTAAGTACAAATGATCAGAATAGCCTAACTGGCTTATTATACCAAAAAGAAATTTGTATACTGTATCTGTTTGCATTTGATGTTATAGAAACTGGCGTTGTCAGCTTCTTGAGCAAATTGAAGGTGTTAAAGGAGAAGCATTTCCAGGAAAGGTGATGTTGAAATTCTTTACAGTGGGCACCATCTATTTTGGTCTTTGTGCACACTTGTCGCAACAAGGCTACAGTCGTAGGATCGTAGAATCTTTTCTGTTGGAAGAGACCTGCTCAAAACAAGATCAGTACTGAATTCAGATCTGATTGCTCGGTCTTATGCAATTAATGAATGTCTTTCCACTTCTGCTGCTTTGGCCAAATATATTGATATTTGGGATATGTTGTGAAACCTGCCTATTCCTTAGGCCTATCCAGAAGGTCTAAGGCATGCTGGATGAGTTTGGATTGAAAGCTTCAATAGCAGGATACTGGTGATCACTGTGTGGCTTTGCTTAACAAGTTAATTAAATCTAGTTTTGAAAACTGTATCTTTGCTTCCTTAAAATGTACATTTTGAACAGTTGAGGGGGGGGAATGATCTCTGTTCTTTCTTTGCGCCAACTGGGAGCTCTACTAAGAACTGAGGATGAAGGTAACTTGGCTCTGGCTGTAATGCTTTCTTTTCTGAAGCTCTAGTCTGTACAAATGCAAAGCATCAGACTGAGGTGCAGGGGATGGGAGTGCAACAGAAATCGTGCAGGCCTTTCCCATCTGTGCCATTGCAGAAGCAGATGGTTGGATGAGATAATTTACCTAGCTGGCCTCCGTACCGGCCGCCTCACTGCTCTGGGCTTCAAGAGGCAACTTGCTCTGACAACAGGATGCTGACTTTGCTATTTTGGTTCCAAATACTGCATTACCTACCAGGTGAAGCTGAAATTGTGAAAGAAAATGCATGTGTAGAGTGTTTACAGATTCTCTATAGGAACTAGAAATAATTAAATTATATAATGTCAAATAAATTATGAAAGTGTGCTTGGTAGAGTAGATATTTTGCAATCAACATAAACTGTTATTACACATCTAGTGCTGCTATCTAATATATGGAGAGACTGTATTCTGAATAATGCAAAGAACAATTCATGAAAAGCAGCCACTCAGTTTCAAAGAAGTCATTAAACAATCTTTCAGATTTTTTGGCATCTTTGAAGTTTCGGTATTCAAATCAAATAGCTTCAGATGTATGTATGTGTAACACTGATGTAGTGCTCCTACTTTTTGCAAGTCAGTCAACAGATGAAACATAAGTTAAATAATTTATTTTTTCTATTAAAAAAAAAAACCCTCCCATTTCCTTCAGATCAGTCTTCCAAACAATTCACATAGTGAAAAGCACTTCTTGTTGTATATAATCTGTTTGAAGAAAGTACCCGCTGTGATTAATAGGTTTATTTTTGTTTTGACTGTATTCCATCTGTTCTAAACAGTTTTTTTTTTTTTAATAACTTGAATATATTCTAGTTTTCTCTGAAAGGAGTGAGTGTATCTGGTTTCCATGTTCTACTAGCCAATCTAGGCTTCTTGCAGAACCACCCTCAGCTCCTACAAAATGTTGTACAGGATGTGCTGGCGCAGCTCGGTAGGTTTCAAATCCTGGACGTTTCAGCAGAATGTTGTTTTTCATAGGCATCAGAATAATATTTCTTTGGGGGTAAGAGCTATTTTTTTTTCCTTGTGCGTATATATGATATCTAGCAGTCTAAGACCTCTGGATGCCACCGCACAATAAATGTTATAATTATCAGAGATTTCTTTGAAGTAACAGGGATATGAGAGTACTGTTCCAAAGATCTTGAGTATACAATGCTGCATTGCAAGGCCACCTTTATTGGCTTCCCATAGATTCTGTTTTCACACCAAGTACTTTTCCATTTTGGGCAAAATTGATAAAAACTTGATTATTGTAGACTTATAGATCAAGAGTTTACTCATCCTCTTGCAACATTTGTCTCGCTGTTTATTTTGGAACCTGTGTGGTATGCTGGGTTGGGCGGGGGTTTTTTTGTTTTGTTTTTTGTTTGGTTGGGTTTTTTTATTCTGTAAAATATTAGTTATAATCTGCTGGGAAAGCAGGCGCTAATGTTTAATGAAACAGGGAGTGATCCAGAGAACTTTATTTCCAAACACTGAAGTGGTAAATTCTGAGCTTCCTGAGGTCTTCAGAGATTCCGTATAACTAATTCACTGAGATCCTGGCTTTCTTTAAAAGGATATTGGCCCGTTGACCCATGTGATGCAAGTCTAGCAAAATCTGGAGATGAGATATCCCCATGTTATGAAGATGAGATAATATCTCTTCAATGTCAAATGCCAGGTTGGTTTTTTTTATATATTAGAGTTTTTGTGTTTAAGTGTATTTTGACATATATGTTATGGTAGGTATCAATTACATATATAAAAAGTGATTAACTAATATAAAGCCATTTTTGCTGAAACTCTAGCAAAAAAAAGTTTGTTTTTTTCTTTTGAGTTAGTCTGTGTATCCCGTATATGACAAAGCAACACAGAAGATGACATATAAGAGTACAGCTGAATAACTGCTGAGCTGTGCTGAGCTGTCCTGATTGTCCTGAGGGGAAGTAAGTTTTGTTACCTTGTCTTGTCCCACATTCCTTTGAGCTGTCACTGTCATAAAAGACCATCGAAGATATAGAAAATTCAGAAGCTTTTCCTTTCCTAAACATTCAGGAAATTAAAAAAAAAAAGAAGAAAAAAAAAAAGCGAAGAGGATGACTCAGGCTGGTCTTTACTTGAAGATTTTCTCTTTGATTATTAATCCTGCTGGAAAATACTAATTTGGAGAAAAATAAAATTATATATTTATTTATTTAGAAGAAGAGGGAAAATTTTGACCAGCTCTGCTTTGGGTTAAATCCAGATTCTTTTATGAAGTATTTCTTACAGTGTGAGAGGAGATGGGTGAAGCAGGTCCTTCTTTACACATGACTCTATGGTGGGACAGATTTCCATCATTTTACAGTGTAATCCCTATGCTCGTTAGGAAGGGTTGTTTTGTTTTGAACTGTGTCTGACTAGAGAGCAATATAAGATTGGTACGTTCTTAGAAAGACAGCTCAGTGAATGTGCTTGCACACCAGATTGAATACAAAGGCACAGAACACGTGAACAGGGGTTAAAGCTAATATTAAAAATATTACAGTACTAGAGATATACTTTCACAGTATTGTGTCTTTAAATAGCGGGAATGAGAAGGGTCCAGAGTACAAACATTTTGCTCTGGTTGCTGAGAGAGGAGGAGGAAGCACTGCAGCTTTGTAGTTGTCTTCGCTAGCTCTTAAGTTTTTGTGCTCTTTTGCATCAGCTACTGAACAATCAATCTTTTTGGTGATGACTTCTGTTTGTATCTTGCTTTTTTTTAATTGCATCTCCATCTCTGTCTTTTCCCTTTCCCTTTCCCGGAAAAATGTGTGTGTATGTACCACATCCACCTGATACACAACATTTCCTTATTTTAAGACTAGAGGTTGTGTTAAGAAACAAGGAAGATTCTGCCCTGGCTGCCTTCTGTGTTGATTTCCATTTACAGTCTAGCATACCACTGTATTTTTTGCAGTTATAAATACTATTTGCAAACTGAATTTTAAAAAAAGTTTTGCTTAAACTGTGAAGACTGGTATGATCTGATTGGTTGTTTTATTGGTTGGTTGTTTTATCATTCCATTGCCATCCAGATTAAATGTTCAGAATAGGTATGATGCTATTTTTAAAAATGGGGGAAAAAAACCCTTTTTAGTGACAGGAATGACAGTTATGAAGATTCTTACATGCTAGGTCATTCGAATTTTCCCTTCCTTGCTTCTTTCCTTGCTTAAAGATCACTTATGTTATAAAACTGAGATAGGTTAGCTTCACTGACAGAGAAAGGTCTGTGCTAGCATTCAGAATTTCCAGGCTGAATCAGTGGCTTGTAACTAATGGCACATTAACTATATTTCCCCTGGAGAACATGTGCAGTAATTATATTCAAGTGCTTCTATATTTAGAGTGTGATGGGATGCCTTTAGTGCCTTGAGTTTATACCAGCTGTTGCATTTTTTGCAACTCTGATTTCCTTTTTTCTGGAGTTTTAGCAATTTGTCAAATGAATGAAAGCACTGAAGTAAGTGTGATATGACTTGAATGAGGAACCATAAAGACCAAAAGTTTTTTCAAGACCTGCCTCTGTAACACTGCAGAATGCTGGAAGGAGTAAATGTGAGCGATTAATCTGAGGGGAAGAAAGCACAAGAGGGATGTAAATTGCTGGAGGTTTTTTTGAGGATGATTTTTGATATAACAAAGCTTGAGAATAAATAGTGTATAGTTACATGATAATATTTACATAGTTCAAAGGTTATTTCTTTGTTTATATCTAGTATATGTTAATCTGTGTACAATTTGGAGTATTTACTTCTAGTTTTGAGGAAAAAAGAAAGTACTCAAATTCCTGAAGAAAGACCTGAATGCATATAAAATGTATATCAGGTTCTGAGCAATAAGCACGTTGTATAGGTTTCCTCACATATCGAACTGTTGCAGAATGAGAGCATTTCTGTTACAACGGTCCTGTTGTCTCATTCTTTTAGGTGTTGGTAGGAGAGTTGTATTGAAGTAATACATACAGGAGTCAGAAGAAACTACAAAGCAGCACTAGGATGTTACAGGTAGGATTTAAGTGAAATGTAAGTGGCTGCAAGTGCAAAATGTGTTTTAATGCTGCTTAAATGGCATTTTCACTTTTGATCATTTCAGTGAAGACACCGCCTGCGTAAAGCCAGTTAACTTGGGGGAATCAGAGTTAATTCGGGGGAATCTAGGATGAACCTGCTTGGTTTTAACTAGCATTAATAATTAACAATTAGCACTGCTGTCTATGCACAGTACCAAGGAGGGAGTGGTATTTTAGACCTTCTCCCGAGGAACGAGCTAATTCACATCATGACACTGACTCAGCTTCCTGTTATGTTGCAATGTAGAGACATCAGAAAATTTTGGTAAATATGTTGATGATGTGGAGTGAAAATGTAACATAAAACTTAACAGAGTGTGTGCTGTGCTATGGTTTGACATTTTGTTGGTTGATTTACAATTTAGAGAAGGTAATATTATTCTGAGCTCTTAAAATTAGGTGACTGACTGAGGGTAAAAAAGTGTAACCTTGGTAGGTTTCCTTTTGTTTTCACAGATAAGTGAAAAGCATGTTATATAAAAAGCAATTGGAAATGCATGGCAGGATCACACCTTTTGTCCCTTGAGGACTGGTAGCCTTCTGCTCATAGCTATTGAGCATTCAGTTAATATTAAACGATAGCAGAAGCAGCTGCTTCTGTCACTTCGACTTCATTTCACTTTGCTAAAAAGTTGTACATCCTTAGAAAGGATAACACCCCAAGGTTGCTGTGTTTGTATGTTTTATAGATATGATAGACCTAACTTGATCTTCAGGTTTCTGCATTTAGCCTATGGTTTGCGCAATGTCTGTGCGGCTTAAACGTTCTAGGTGATATTACAAAGCTATCTACAAAAATTTCCATATCGTGAAGGCATCTATCAGCATCTCCAACACTGCTTGAGGGCTCAGTGTCAATTGTGAAATCTTAATTTTTTTTTTTTTTTTTAAGGCCAAAGGGTTTTAACTGGGCAAGGGCATGTTAATCAGGTTGATCTGCCAAGGCAGGAGTTTGAGGCAGCGGGATGTTGTCAGAAGCAAGACAAAGAGGTAGATTTAAAAAGTGTTAACAGAAGTCTTCCTAAGAAAAGAATACTAATGCACATAGAGGCCTCTAGGCAGGAGAGAAATGGTTGAGTTGGTTTTTGGAATAGGAAGATCTGTTCAAAGTTATAAAAGGCAAAGAAACACCCTGCCTGTTGTATCACTGGTGCAGCCTTATGGCCTTCCAAGAAAAGAATGAGATTTGTTGGTCTGTATTACGGAACTGTCATTTAGGAACGTTGTACTTTTTCTCATGTTCTATAAACTCCTGTGCTTTACCCGGTCAGGAGAAGTCTCTGCCTCTCAAAGGCTTGAAGTAAAAAAGTCTTTGCTGCCATTCTGGGAAAAAATGTGATTGACTGGGAGTGAGTGGACCAAAAACTGTCATTGCTCTCAGGAACCATGCATCCAGGAATGTGCGTTCACAAACCGAGTGTGTGATGGCAGTATGCTGAGAATGGGGGGACAGGTAACACTCAGCCAGACCTGTGGGCCTTATTGCTGTAATAAGGACAGCTGTTCCTCTTTCCTTCTGTCTTCCAGAAAACCTTCCAATAAGGTTTTATCAACTCTATTGTCATTTTGTTGTAGGTTATAAAAAGCTTGTGTGAAAAAACTTATTTGTAAGAATCTACAGAAAGAATTAAGTATATTTATAAAATCTTTAAATTTCATATATTTGGAAAGCTATTTCTGAGGACTGAAACTGCAAGGTTTAAACATGCAAATGGACTGCTGGTTTGGTCATCTCTTAGGTAATGTCTGCTAGAGTTTCCCAAAAGCTCTGGGAGCTCTTCCTTTCTTATGGAAAAGTGTTTAAGTGATTTCAGAAGCAAATTCCCTGCCAGGTATCTGTCCCTAGGGCTGGCTCCATATTCTGGGAGAGTCAAACGAACAAAGCTGAGCTGCTCTTTCTCAGTCTCCTAAACACTGTGCTCAAGTCTATTGTTGCTGGCCTGTTCTTAAATGAAAATATGTTTTTCTTTCTCCATATTTGCAAATCTGCTAAAGCTGATCAAGGGCTTTGTGTCCAATTGAATGGACAGAAATTGTCTAGGAGATTTCGTTTATTAAAATTATTTTATTTTTGCTTGTGAAAATGAATGATTTTGTTTTGCATTGTGTTGATCCAAATGCCTATATTTCCAATTGTTAAATGAACTGAAGTATTTTGTTGTGATCTGGTTTGATGTTAAATTGCACATATATGAGCTGTCATGGTATCTCAAAGAAGATGCGGTTGTGTATGCTGGTCTCCTGTATGAGGTGGACTTGCTGCCTGGCCTCTGCCTCTCCGGATGGACATCAGCTAGCCAACAGTGATGCATTTTTGGGAGTGAATGTACTCTGGCCAAAACACTTAAGCCACAGAGAAGTCAGTCGTTCAACTGAAGTATCACCCTCTTTGAGACTTTCATAAGTAATTCAGGTCAGTAACTTGTGTTCATACAGATATGTGAAATACCTTCAGTTTTCAGGTTTATGTTTTCACATTTTCCAAAGCCTAATGCTATTTTTTGAAGTCTACCAGGGAAGGTCACTGTGTTTTTATTGGTTTCATAAATGGTTCAAGATTTTAATGAAAACATTGTTTCTTGTTGTAACACAGCTGAAACACTAGATAGTATTGCCTACCTTCAAGCAAAGATTAAATTCAAACTGGATGTTTCAATGTAACTTTAAAATGAAGGTATTTCATGGGAAGAAATTCCTTTTGATCTGTCTGATACTTCACTGAGGGAAAGGAAAGTCATTATATTGAGTAAAAAATGAGAGGGGGAATAGGATTATATCATCTCAGGCTTGATCCTGCAATGAGATGCAGAAGGCAGTCTTGTCTTTCTATGGGCTTTTGTAGAAATAAACAGAAATGTGGTCATTTCCATGACTATACAGTGTACTACAGTTATGCTGGGTGCAAGAATTTGCCTGCAGGCTCGCGTTAAGGGATTAGAGCTTTATTGTTTAACACAAATCATGAGGCTAGAGTTTGAGGAAAGTGGCAAAAATGTCAGGAATTAAGAATTAGTTTTACCCTGCTGGGATATTTAAGATTAATTATTAAATAACGTAGCAGAAAATTCACTCTTGCTTCAGGGTACTCTAATTAGATTTATTTCAATGTACTGTCCAATGTACTGTCCATCTCACTGGAAGAAACATCAAGGTGGTTTTTTTTGTTGTTGTTTTTTGTTTTTGACAGCCCAAGATTGACCACAAGAAATAATTGTGTAAGCAATATACAGTTAACCAATGTGTACATAAGAGGAATTAACGAACAACCACATTGTAAGGAGCACAAATGAGTTTTCTGTTTGCTTTGTTGATTCAGAATTTTTTCACCACTACTCTTGATGGGAGATGGTTCTAAATCCTCACTCTGTTGGTAGCTTGGACTCTCCGTTTAGTTTCCAGACAGAATTTGTTCATAGCCGGTTCTCGCACTAGTCTTGCTGTGCTTTCTCAAACACTGTCTTACGTAGGTTTTTTTTGTTCTTGTTTTTTTCCTGCTTTGTGTTTATCCACTATGAAGAATAATTGTATTTCTTGTCACCATTTAGGGCCTGGGTAGGTGCAATAATGCCAAGTCCTAAGGGATATTAGATATTGTTTGACAGTAGTATGAGCGGTAATATTTTTAGAGATTAGTCAGTACCTAGCAGGCACAGGAGAGTTTTTTGTGTATCTACTAAGAGGTAAACCACCTGGTAAATACTGGCTCAAAGCTTCTTAGGGTCATGTGATGCTCTGAACTTCATTGGGACCAAAAACATACTTTTATTCACTGCTGTACAGAAAGATGAGTAAACAATTTAAATTTTATTAATGTTGGAAAATGGTTAGTATTATGTACAGGCTGTTGTTATTTTGTTCAGAAAATAAACTCAGGTAGAGCTTTTAAAGGTTTTTGGTTTTTTCTCCAATGCCTTATGTTTTTGTACAAATGTAAATATTCTGCAAAAAGACTGCAAAATTTCAGCACACTGAAAGTCTCTACTAAAAGCTGTGATACTGTTTAACATATGCTTTTTACTGTCTTTAAAGTATTATAAAATAATGATAGGCTGTTCTATGCTTTCAGCTGCATTTCTTGAGGATTTCGGTGAGTGAAAAAGCATTCAAAATCTTGCAGGGCTGTTCTGTCCTATATAAAGTGCAAAATGGTGGAGATCGTTTTTCAGACCTGTAGCTTTAATGCTGATTACAGAAAAGAAAGATTTTGTTATAGGGTTTTCTTCAAATCATTGATTTTTAGTAGCAGTTTGCCCTCAAAGGAGTGTCACTCTTAAAGCTCCACCTTCATGATAATTTTTACATTCCTCTTATTGTCATAATTACTTTTTAGATTAAAATCAAATCTTTTATTCTGCAAGTCAGCCCCTTTATTAATACTTAAGGATGAGTCTATGTTGCACAAGTAAAGATACCTCAAGCAATCCCTGCTGTGTGCCTGTAAGAAAATGTTATTGCTTTGAAGTCCTGAAAACTCTGTATCCATTTTTTTTCTTGTCATCTCCCTTTAAAATATTTTATTTGTAGTTATTTCTCATAGTTGAAGCTGATTACCTATATAAGTTAAATAGTACAAAGGCAGAAAGCCCAGGAATCAGTGCTGAGGATCTTCCCTTTCAGGAGAAGACCCTTCTTTTCTCAGAAGAGGCTGATAATGCTTTAATGACAACTTTGGGGAGTCCATGGCATGGAGGAAAAACATTTTTAGTTCAGACAGGTCCTCTATATCGTTGCCCAGCTGAACACAGACATGCACATTGAAGCTGATCTCTGAAATGCTAGAACGTGTTTAAAAGTTCAAATAGGCTTGCAAGTCTTAAGCGGGGAAAAAATGGTATCTTCTCTGCCTGCCTTGATAGATGCCTGGCATAAGTTGTATATACCTATTCTGCTTTTTTTCTCCATCTAAAATGTTTCTTAGGAAGTCTCAGCTTTCAACAGTTATGCTGTTTTTGGGGGTGGAAAAGTTTTCAGTTCTAAATTTACAGTCTGTAAATATGTGCATTTTAATAGTGAAAAGTTCCCATCGTCCTACAGAAGGCCTCATATTTTTCCACGCCAATTTGGTGGCTTGGCAAAGATGCTTGAGAACTTTCATGTTAATATATATATGTACACCCCCCTGCCCCAGATGAAAATATATATGTATAAAGTGGGAAGTAAAGAGTATTAACAAAAAGCTTGAGCACAGCAACTGAAAAAAGAAGAAATTGAGAAAGAGTGGGTAGATTACACCAGTGCAAACAGCACTTTCAAGTAAAAGAACACTAGCACTAATTGAATTAGAATTTATTATTCACATTAAGCCCCAGTGGTACTTGAAGCTACTGTAGGCTGAAAAACATTTGCATCCTTGCTTTTGTTTTTTAAAGAGAAATGGCATGTGTTTCAATTTTCAGGCAATTCTGTATCACATAGTGAATGTTTCTCCCTTGAGAGAAGCAGAAAGTTTCCTCTTTGTACGCTGGATACAGCAGGGTAAGAGCGTACATGTAAACCGATGTAGGTATCCCAGAACTGATACTCTGTTGCTACTTCTTATCAAAAAGGTACTGGCTTATGTCATGAGTTGAACCTGGTGATGATCTCAGCCTCAAATTTACCTATCCTCAATTTTTGAGATTCCTAAACTCAAATTAAATGACAGGTAGAGTAGGGAGGCGGTAAGAACAGGGGTTCAACAGTGAATCCAGACTAGTGCTTTCCACTTCGTTGGATTAGTATCTGCAGTGCAGTAGCAGAACACAGTATTTGCAAGCATCTCAAGATCCGCAGGTAGCACCAGCAAAGTTTGGAGGTGGAAACAGATGTTTGTTTTACTATGAAAAGAAACTGCTCTTGATTGCAAAGTTAGCGGTGAGGAAGCAACAAACGGATGTCTGGATTATACGTGAGTAGTATTCTGCTCCAGCATTTCATTGCCAGTGTGCCCTTTTTCCTGCCTACCCTTCCTATGCTCCCAAGGCTGGCCTATACTTGAGAGGTTTCTAAGGCTGCGTTTTCTTTCTCTTGCTTAATCTTTTCAAGATTTTTCTCTTTCATGCCTCTACAGTCATGTGTTTTTTATTCCTGGTACTTTTATTTAATAGGAAGTAGATTTGGTAATACCAGAGCTCTTTAACAAAAGAGAGTTGTGATGACTTTTCCTTCACCTTCTCTCTCTGCTTTTGGAGATGTAAATGCAGATTTTAATGCAAATGAAATCCTCAGTGGCTCTAGGGCCAATTCAGTGCAAATGAAGCATTTGGATTATCTGATGTGGGGAGTTCAGCAGTGTTTTGGATGCTTTATAAGTTAATACTTTATAAATTATGGATCCTAGAAGGTACCTTACATGCACTCAATTTGTCAGACATTGTCTGGAGTTCACTTCAGCTCTTCGCAGGGTGAGTCTGCACTGCAAGGCAGGCGTGCTTGCCTCACAGCCCTGGTTCCCAGCCGGTCCAAACGAGTGTGCCTCTGCTCCCTCCCTTCCTGCGTATCAGATTTCTGGCCTTCTAGAGGAAACCGAAGTATATGGGAGTGATGGTGCCTAGCTGGTCTTGTTCTGCCGGGCAGTTGGGATTCAGCCAGCGTACACACTTGTTTGCACCATGGTGTGTGTATATGCATACAGACAAAGCCATGGCGGCCACACGTGAGATACTAATGCAGATGACAAACCTGTCATTTATGGTGCTTTATTCCGTTCCTCCTTCTTTCCCTCTCCCCTACTTTTACCACATTTAGGGACAAATGGTATAGCAGCCCTGAATATTTCCTTTGCTGGTATTTCTTCATCTAAAAATTTTCCCAGTAAAAATGCCTTTAAAACAAGTATGTTCCCACAAAACTGTAGGTGCAAACAAATAATAGTATAATAAAATAAGATTCAGACATAGATGTGTTTTATAATTAAAACTGACTTTTCTAGTACCGTCTCATTTTTGTTTTTTAAATTATAATTTGCATTAGAACTCTTGTAATAGAAGTATCCAACTCATGTTAGTTTTGCGTGGACTCTCTAATTTTCAGTTGATGTTTCGTTGGGTTATTACTATAAAAATGCTACTTTCTGACCAAAGCGATAAGAAAAGTGTTTGTGAAAGAGACAGATTTAAAGGGTTGAGGATGTGTATTGTATACTGATTCCCTTGAGATATTATATTTTTTCTATGGTGTGATCTAGCATTAACTTATACAGCATTCATTGTTTGTTCTTCCTCAAATTGTCTTGAAACTTCCAGGGCCACTACTTAATAATACAATTACTGTGTATCACAGCTGCTCAGTCAGCTTCTGTGTGCTCTAGAAGGAGGACGTGGATATTAAAACAGCATGAAAAAGGTGAAACCAAACACACGCTGCCCCACAGGTAGTGCCTCCCATCTTCCCTACAAATTCTGTGGTTACCACTCCTACTTCATGGCAGGTACCCTGTTTCTATATGAGAAAGCAAAAAATGACTTTCGCAGTATATTATTTTGAAAATGGTTCCTGCACTGCTTTTAATCATTTCTCCTGTAATGATTTCTTGCTGATAAATTCCCTCTATTTTTTTTTATTAGTAGTAATTATTAATTATTTACCTGATACAGGTACACCCTTTCAAGTATCTGTGCTTGTGAGCAGGGTTATGACGATGGGTATATGAAGAGCTGAGGCAGAACATATTGTTCAAGCCTTACCATACTTCCAGGCTACCACTGAAGTGTCAAAACCTTGTCATCTTTGACCAAGCCTTGTATCGAGATTGGCAATTTGAATCTCTGACCACCCCAAAAGTCTATGGGAGATCATCAGCAGGGTAGGTTTATATTCAAAGCATTCGTCTTGCCTGGTGGGAATAAGGAGCCATTGGAAGGCAGCTCTTCTGGTCCCTGGAAACAGAGGCTGGAGCTGGAGTGTCAGGAAGAAAACATCTTAGCAGTGTGCATGTGGGGAGTGATCTCCAAGGGTTATTCTGGCTCTGAAGCACCCTCTGGATCCTACAGCCTTGGATGGTAAAATACTCTGCCTTTAACCTTCCACTTACACTTCTCTAATTAAATTTCTCTTTCATTCAGATGAGGCTCAGCAGTGCTTGGAAATGATATTAGTGAAAGTTTTACCTGAGTAACGTAAATGGAAATTTTTCAGACAACCAGCTGAAGGACTTAATACTATGACACGTCAAGTAACAGCAGTGACATTTGACTTTTCTTAGAAGAATGTTGGCATGGCAAAAGAGAAGAGCGTACTAGTTCATCTTGCTAGGCTAAATGTACTTTTGAATGGTTCTTGGTTTGACTGTCTCAGAAATTTCATGATAATTCTCATTATATTAAAGATGAAAGGTATCTTAACTAAGATATTTTAGTTGTAAAATGAAAGCTGAATAGTTATTTGTATAACTTATACCAAAACCTGAGTCCATGTCATCAGCACAATTACAGTGGAGAGTATCTCAGTGTTAGGAAAGAGCACAGAGGGAAGGTGGAACTGAAGACTTTGCTTGGCTCCATGAGGGAATTAATGTGCTTGGAGACCTGGAAGAGAAACTATTAACTTTTATGAAATTAATTTAAGAAAAGAAAAAGTAGTTTGAAAGCACTAAAACTCAAGTTGCAGCATTGCTTTTGATGATTTAGTATTAACCCATCCTCAAGAGAAAATTAGCAAGACATTTTGGTCCGCATGATACAAAGTATGTGATGCAGTAGGGAAGAATTGGGAAAGAGACAAGAAACTTGATGACCTGTGAACTTGTTGACTGCCTTGGCTTTCGTATCCCCAGGGAATGTGGAATTACACTGACAATTCTGTTGTCACAATAATGAATTTTCTTATTAAGAAAATCAAAGAGCTTGATTTTTGTATCCCATCATTAGCTTTCCTAGCACTTCATTAGGAGAATACATTGAGGTCCCAGTCAAGATGTACGAGTGCTGGATTTTACAAAGATATGTTATCTTTCTTGGAGTAGGGTGGAATTTTCAACCAAAACCATTTGGTGGAAAATGAAGAGTTGATGATGCTTAATGTTTTGTAATTCATTTAGGTTTTGCAGAAATTTCACCTGAAAAAATTAAATGAAACAAAGGGTTCTGTCAAGTCTAGATATTTCTTCAAAAATTTCAAATGTGATACTTCAGTTTTATTTAAGGAATCTCAATTTTATTTTGTGAGAAAACTTAGAATAATATTTGAAAACAAACTCTTCTTTATGATAGTTTTTTCCATTTTCACTGGAGTAGGTATCGGAAGGAGTGCCAGCACAGTTCAAATAAGCTATAAGCTAACAACAAAGTTTTTTTCGCAAAGATATCTTGTGGATATCTCTGCATGTAAAAAGAAGAAAATCCCTTTGAAAAAGAAATTGACTTTTATGTCCAGCTTATAAACAAGTAACATGAAAAAGGCATGTGTTCCACTGCATAAAGGTTTCTGAATTAGTACTTGCATGTTGAAGATATACTGTAAGGCTTCAGTTTTAGTCCCTCAGGTGTTATTTGCCACTGATCATTCTTCATTACACTCTTTTTCTTTGGTTTCCAATGTTTTGCCAGATGCCTAATAAATCTTGTTGCTACTGTTATTTGCTACTGTTATGAAACTAACACAGAAATCTATCTGTCTTTCAACATCTGCCCTGAAAATGTTTTTCTAAGCCATGATATTCTCTTGCTAAAACTCTGAATTCTTTTAAATTCTTTAACATGTCACCACTGTCTCCACTTTTAAGATTAACATTTAGGTGTTCCACTGGATTCATGCAGCACTGTTTTTGGTTTGGCAAAGCACAGAGAATGGTGAATGTGGTAAGAATTAATAAATGGTGGGGTCTGCCTTTGAAATGGGAAGTCACAGGGCAGTAAGGACCTTCGTTAGAGCGTGCAGAGCACTTGACTCCTTGCTCTGCCCTTTTCAGCTCTTTGCCTGCTCTCAGGCACTGCCTCTGCAATGGTCTCAGCCCACAGCTCCGGTGTCCATCTGTGCGCCTGCTGCATTCCTGAGCATCTCTACCTCTTCCTGCTCCAGGTCTCCTCTGTGATACAAATATCCAACCAGCCACTGTAAACCAGGTGTCTACAATGCATGACTTGCATGTGCAGTTTGAGTTTTTGAAAGAAGCAAGTACCTGCTTTTTCACATGGGGTTTAGGATTGATGGTGAGATCAGTGAGGCTGTTAGCACTGATTTGCCTAGTGCTACACATGATAGCATGAAAAATATATCTGCCAGTAGGATAGAATGTTTTTTAATTTTAGGTGGTATGTTGTAGCAATATGTAATGTTTCTTTATCAGAACCTAAACCAGAGGAGATTTTGGATTTGTGTTACAAAAAGAAGATCTGGGTTAGGCTTTTTAAAAGGTTTAAGAGTTATGAGTGAATTTGGAAGTGACTTTCATTACAACGCAATCTATAACCTATTGTTGAGTAATAGTATTTTGAGAGAAATAGCATACTTTTTTTCTGAATGACTTCTATCTTGATAGACCTAAAAGTAACTGTTCTCTGACAGGAAGAAAAACCCAGACAAGAGAAACTTTGATTTGTGACTGACTCCTCACATAATAACTTATGGTAAATTATCTTTCTGAGGAAAGAATGGTGTCTGTCATAAGATATCTAAACTTACTTTGAATTTTGCTGACACTGAAATTTTGAGCAGCTGGTTATTGCTATGTACAATGAATTATTTTCTGAGAGTTTTGTGCCAGATGTTAGTAGAGGACCCAAGTTCCTAACATATTTGGGTATGCACGGCCATGTTGTCTTTATTAAAAATACTTTCATGTTCACATCCAGCAAGTTTGATATGCCATTAGTGTCTGCTCTTCTTTCTTCACTCAGTAAATCAAAACAGGTGACGTATAAGCTGGTGACTTTGTCTTTTTCAGCATTTTCTCCTAGGAAGATAATCTATTTTGAAATACAGTTCCAGGAACATCAGTGCAAGCTTTTCTGTTTGCAGTGTTCTGTTCTGTGGCTTTGATAAACTATTGGGAAGTGTGCTGGTTATTTCAATTACTTTTTAAAATGTTTCGTTTTCTGTAAATTTCAGTGTATAGAAGTGTATATTGTATATATGATCATCTTTAATATCCATAGGGAGATTGCACCAGAAGGAAAGATCCCTATCTTTCAATCTAATAATTTTATGCCTTTTTTTTTTTTATGAAGGTGTACAAGTTGTCAAACTTTTGCTGGTGAAAAACTTTTTGTTAGTCTCTAATATATTTTCACTGAAGGCAGGAGAGAGATAGGAAAGGATTAATCTCCATAGAAAAAGTGAAATTAAAGAGAAAAGCGTTTATAACTAGCTCTGAGATGACTGTGCTTCAGTCATTGCAGGACTGTATTTAGTAGCGTGTGTTAGCACGGGGGTAGAAGCGAGTGCCTTTGGTAAGTTAGCAGTCATGCAGCCTCCTCAGATCTCTTGGTAGGATTTAGCAGAGATGATTAGTTGTTGCATTTTTATTTTTAACTTTCTTCTTCCTTTCATATAGAAAAATGAATAATAGCATCGCTTTGAAGTATTTTCTTGAATTTATTTTTAACAGTGGCTATAAAATTTATAAAACTTTTGCATGTTGAATATATGCTGTAAGGCTTCAGTTTTAGTCCCTCAGGTGTTATTTGCCACTAATCATTGACACTGAATGAAAGAAGGTACCTGGAGTGCTGCAGTGTCCCTACAAATTAGTGTATTTTAACAGCTGCAGGAGATGTTACTTCTTGTATCAGCAGAGAGGGGTGCACGTTTCTGCTCTCCGGCACTTGTGGTCCAGACCAAATGTCAGCAATTACTGTACGGCTCTGCCTTTTGAAAATGTGCGGTGAATCTTTGTGTCCTCGTTTGGATTTTTACTATTAGTAGCAGTAGTAAAATATTTTGGTCTTTGACATAGCTGGCCTGAGGTTGTAAGCCTGTGCAGCATGTTTCTGCCCGCTAGTGTCGTTTTAGTGATTTTGCTGCCCAAATACTACAACGTGAGAAGAGCTGGATCATTGTGCAACGAGCTCTTCCATCGGGAGAGAGGTGAGTGAGGCTCCTGGGAAGAGGCGCGGGCCCTTCCCCGGGCCGCGGTCCGGAAGAGAGGGTGGCGCTCCAGTGCCTGGTGATTAATTGTAACAAGTTATTTGAAACAGGTTTTTTTTCTTTTCATTTTTAGTTCTGCATGGCAATTGACCTGTGTCCAAATCACTGTTATCTATAATGCTCATTAAGAGTGTCTATTGAACAGAGGATAAACATTTTATTATATTCCTCAAGGACCTTACTGTTTATTTGCAGGGGAAAAATAGTTTAATTTGAAAGACTAATAATAATTTAACGTAGAATTTCCACTATACCAAGAGAGATACAGTTGGGTCGGAGAACCCGTCTAGCCAAGCTATACAAAATTTTATCCTTGAAGTGTCTATGAACCATATTTGTCTACCTCAGTCTGCTGTCCAGGAGTAGCACACACTTTGGGAAAAGTAACTGCAAAGAAACATCTCAAAACTGTTGGCATAATATGTCAGAGTATTTGCGCAGGAAGATTTGTTTAAAAGGATGCAATTGAAGAGGAATATGTAATAACATGTAACCTACCATTAGGTGTGAGGAAACTTGTGTAGCAAATACAAGTCAGAACTCTCTAAAACCAATGTCAGATTTTAAGTGTCATGATTTCACCAACTGTCTTTTCATCTTAAACATATATACACCCACCTTGAAAACAACTAGAAATTCTCACTCAAATTTGATGGTGCATTTCAGGTTAGTGGGTATATACTCTCAATAACCTTCTACAGTTCAGATTTCAGCATGTTTGGTAAAATTTTGTTTGCACTGTGGGCCTATAATTTTAGACAAGGTAGTGTGCCTGTGACATAGCTAGGGCCTGAACCAGAAATGTCTTTGATGTTAGCTACAAAGCTGTTCTTCTCTTAGCTCATTATGTTTATCTGGAGAGAGAACTCGCATCCAGTATTTTATGGACTGCTTTCCGCAGAAGCTATTTTTCTAGTTTTAAATGTATTTTCACTCCCAGTAAGGTATTTTTAATATACTCTTTGAAGCTTGAATATATTTTCTCCTCTTCTAATTTTTCCCCTACCCATTTAACAGCTCTGTTTTTTTGTGTGTCTGTTTTGGAACTGAAATAATCTTGAAGCATTTTCTTAAGAAAATCTTTGGTAATATTTTTATTTATTTATTTATTTATTTGTGTGTGTACCAAATCACTGCTATTAGATGAGCTCTGAGTACAGGACCTATTATCTAACGCTTCAGAAACAGCAGTATCCACTGAGCCCTAGATTACGAAGATAGGAGTTGTTAGATTAAGGGCTAGAGACTTTGGTTTTACATTCAGGGAAAACTTTTGCTGATTTCTGAGAGTATGACGATGAAGATGCATTTTTCTCAGTAAATGAAGAGTTCTCAGTACTCTCACTTTTTTCCCATATATTCATGAGCGCCATATCGCATAATACTTTTAAACCACGAGGTCCTGGCTTACATTTGACTTAAATAAAGCTCCCAGATAAATCAAGCGTAAGGAAGTAGAGATGAGTAAGAAACTACTGCTGTCTGGAAGCAGTCTAAAACTTTTCTTTGTTCTTGTATGTAGGCTCTGAATGGATAATACCCTGGTCGTGCAACGCTGCTGGGGACGGGGGCTCCCGGGCCGCCTGCAGAGCTTTGGCTTTGCTGTGAGTCGCACTGTGGGACTGGAGCCTGGCTGGGCTGCTGCTCTTGCACATGGCTGCTTTGCTGAAGTAAGCACAAACTATTACAGCTTTTATACATAGACACACACACGTGTGCGCACACACACACATATAATGTATATTTAGAGTGCTTTAATAAAACATTGAATACAACAAACAGTGGCAATGAAAATTACATGCTCTTATAAACATTTTTATTTTAAACTAGTTTTTGTGCTGTGATGCTGCAGTGGCATCTACAACATAATCAGCTTGGTAATAGAAGAAAATCATTTCTTACAATGATCCTAGAGCCCTTTGTTAATGTCAAGGATAATTTGGGCTGACTGATTTGATTGCTGCTCTTTTCCGGCGAGAGGTCTCGATAAATGAAACTGCTTGCCTGGATAATTTAGGCTTATATGATTGCCAGTAAGCTAATGATGCAAACACAGCTGAAATAAAATTTCCACTTTATAATGGAGGTTTTAAAAAAAAAAAAAAGCAGGGAGAAAAAAAACACTTAAACACCTGCCGTATGGACTCTGTCAAAACATGGAAGAGCTATTTGCTAGTCTTAGGATGGAGAGTAACTTATGTGTTTTATGAGACATGTTTCAGCCAATTGGCCTTTATAGATCAGTAGAAAACTACTTTATGTTGTTCCAAATAAGTTATCTATTTAGAGCAAACTACTCCTATTCCCTCTTACTTCTTGCCCTGGTCAAAATAGATTGTTAAAGTTCAGGAGTTTTAAGGTAAGAAATTTTGTTTAAAAAAAGGCAAGGAAGGTCCACAGATATTCACACTGAATTTAATATTCTGCTGTAATTTATTATGGATTAAAATTTCTTCATTAAGAAAATTTATTTATGTATGAATTGCAGTAACTTTGCTCAAATTGCAGTTTTTTATGGGATGACTAGTTTGGAAAAAGAGCAGTTCTGGTGCACATATTGATTCTGTATGTTACATGCAGTTCTGTCTGGGAGTAACCAGAAGAACAGTATATCTAGAAACAGAGTTGAATCCGTTCCTCAGCTGCACTACTAAATCAAGTGGTCTTAGAGACCTTGAGGGGTGTGTGGAAAGAAACCCAAACCTTGGCTCCTAAAATGCTTCAGAGGCCAATTCATCATTAGTTCTAGGTCAGCCTGTTCCTTATTGCTTGTCATTTTTTTCCTAATTTCCTGTTGCTTTAATGTTCATGAGTCCATGAGGACTTACCAACTATAAGCAAGTTTTCAAATTACCTAGATTCAAGGCAGAATCATCTATAGCAAATTGTCCAGATTATTTCAAAATCAGTTGGTGGTGAGTTTTCTTCACTTCTTCAGGTGCTTTTGATTGAAGACTTGCAGCATTTTTTGGGGGGGGAGGGGAAAGTGGACCTCATTATGGACAGAAATCTTATATCATTAGGATTTAGGGGAGTCAGAAGTTTATCAGCTGGTGGCTACATTAATCAATGAATAATGTAGTTTTATCTCTACCTAATTATGTGGATATAAAATGATAGTCTTGTGAGCTGATGAAGCCATATCATAAATACTCTTCACTGTGGTTAATTTTATTTTAATCTTATAGTGCTTCCAGTTGTCAAATCCTACCACCTTGCACATCATAAGACTTGATTCATTTTTGCTATAGCATCATGTAAATAAGTGGGGTCATATCAAGGTTTAATTCAGTTCTTCATGTAAATTTAGGGGATAGCTTTAAAGGAAACAGGATAAAATATTTGTGTGATATATGCACATTCATAGACTGGATACTACTTTTAGCAATCAGTATCTGTGTGTGCATAATGGATATCAGATTGTTTGTGAATAACTGAGCAGAACACATCTGTTTCGTAGCTTGTTTATTGTTATGGCATATGAGGGATTGAGGAGTCATGATTTTCTTGCAGAAAAGTATAACTAAGTTCTTACAAGTTCTTCGTAGACTTAGTTCTCTTTATCTTTGACTTTTAAATTAGAAAGTTTGAATTATATGTGTGTAAATGAAAACCCAGTATCACAGATAACAGAACTGTAATAAAAGAAACTATTTTAAGTAATAGATCTAGTAGCTATTTAGAAAAATGATATAGTGAGTAAGTCAGCATTAAACATTTGAAGGAGTTCATAACTGTGTGGATAAAGGAGATCTAGTTGATGTAGGTTACAACTCTCTTAAATAAATAAAATGGTCTGGGAACAACTGTTTGGCCAAGGGATGCTGCTGACATGGTTCAGTTTATGTCCCTGCAGCTAAACCTCCTTAGCACCCAGAAAAGGCTGTCTGCTTCCGAATGTCCCAGCAAGGGATCCTGAAGTTGTGTGAGTGTTGGCTGTGAAACGGGTAGCTGCTCCAGGGCAAAACTGTGCCCTGGGCTCCCAGGCTGCACTAGCAATTCATCGTCCGCTGTGGCAGGGCCTGGGCAGGGCCCGTGCCGCTGGCTAGTTTATGGCTTTGCTATAAGAGATGCAGCAGCAGCGTAGGAAGATTTCCAGAATGCCTTTGAAAGGGTCCTTCTGCAAAGGCTGTTAAAGAATCAAGCTCTCAAGGAAGAGAGGAAGTTGTTGTGGATTAATAGTTGGCCGAGTGTTGGGAGGGAAGACTGGAAAGAATAAGGAAGTGAGGTACCAGGTTAGTCCTATGAACATGTGTACTAGAGCCTGTACTGTTGAATATGTATGTAATTGAGGGATTGGAGGGTAAATAGTGAAGTGACAAACTTTTGGTACAATATTGAAACAGTCAAAATTTAAAACTGAAGAAGAGTTGTAGCAGGACCTTATATTACAGGGTGATAAGGCAAAAATTGGCGGATGGCATTTAACATTAGAAAACAGTAAGTAAGCTGTAAAGAAGGGAGTATCCTAACTCTGTTTACAAAATGATGGTCTTAGATTGTCATTTCTCAGGTAGTACTTAGAGAAATGTTGGAGACTGTTGACGGTACTCAGAAAATATCAGCCTAGCAGTCAGCAGTGTTCAGAAAGAAAGAAACATTTGGAATTACAAGGAAAGGAACTGAAAGTATTGGGAGGCCAGTGTAAATCCATGATGCTTTCACATCTTGCATCTGTGTGTTGTTCTGGCCACCCATCTCAAAAAAGATAAAATACAGTAAGGTTATATATATTAAGGGGTATCAGGGTGTGTATGAAGTGTGGGATATATTGTATTTGGGGGAAAAGATCAATAGCTTGGAAAAGAAGTGACTAAGGGGAGAATGTAAGTATGGAATCCTTATTCATTATTTTTCTTATGAACTAAGAGGCACTGAGTGAAAATTTTAGATAGCAAGTGTAAAAAATAGTAGTTTCATATAGCTTGTAATTAAATTATGAACCTTATCACAAGATACCGTGGTTTCCAAAAAGCTTCAAATATTTAGTTAAGTTCACAGAAGATATATCCTTTAGATATCTACAAAAGACAATTCAAATGGACACTTTCCTAGAAGCCTTTTAATTTCACTGAAGTTTAATGAGACCCTGTTTGCCGGGTAGAGTTCTCCTGGAAACTTCCTTACTTTGTGTCAGCTGCTAGGGCCCAGGTTTCTCTGACACCCTGACAGATAAGTTGGTTTGCTTATTGTAGGATCTTTGATTTTTTGGGGGTTTCTTTTCAGTTCAAATTGAGTTGAAACAAAAGTTCAAAATAAGGATACCCTATGAAATCTAACTACCTTTCCAGCAAAATATAGCCAGAGTAATCCTACACAGGTTTTATTTCTAGATACTATGGTCAACGTGAAAACCAAGCAGGTTATAGTACATAGCTAGGCTCTCAGATGCCACTGCCTTTGTTCAGGAGAGGTAGTACAATCTCAAAAATCCAAAATACCTGTAGGCAGCAAGGATACCCTCTAGGGAAATATTATTTTTGAATAAACTATTTGAATATGACAGCCTCAATGTCAAAAAAACTGCTAGGCCAAAAAATTGGCCTAGCTCCTTCACCTCTTTGTCTTTCATAGAGATTCCAGGTAAGGATAGGATGTGAAAATGTTACAGTCTGTACTGAAAAAAGAATGAACTTAAGATGGATCTGTTTCTCAGAAGTGTGATTATTTACATATATATTTTTAATTGCATCAATTGGTTTAATAAAATTTCCTGTGTTTCATTAGAAACTTCACCTTGCTTGCCATACGCGATTGTGCTGCAGATAGCTCTGGGATGGAAAGCAGCAGCTAACTATGCCAAATCCTGATTGTGCTGATGAGTAACTAGACTTGGTCAAAAAATAGGATTTAAGATCAGCAGGATCAAAAATCTGTGTGTGTGTGGAGAAAGAATATAAAACCCAACCTTTTCAAAATGCTTTGTTGACTAGAAAGTATAAAAGATTATCCCATGCCCTTTAAGATCCCCAAGCTGCAAGCACTCTTTGTAAACACTGACTCATTTTGAAAAGGGAATGTCTTGAGTTTTTTAGCTGGTTAGTGAAAGAGCTGCTCCTTTCAATACAGTGTCAGACCAGCTTGACTGAAGATGTTTCTCAGATGTGAAGTTCTCCAGTTGTTGAAAGAATTGGGGCGCTCCCAATTTTCAGACTCTGGTCTCCAAAGCAGACTGCTAGACACTGCCCTGGAGCCCTTGGGTTAGCATGCAGGGTTTCCTAGCCGTACGGTAGCCTGGCTGATGGGTCTGACACGAAGCTCTAGTCTTATGTCTTGGCTGGCAAGGTAATGGGCAAAGAACTTAAGACTGTGCAACCTGAGAAAATGTAGATGACTGCTTTGAGATCAGCAAAACATCTGGTGTCATTCCCTCCCACCGCCCCAACTTGGCTAAATCAAAAAAACTTCACATCAGCTCTCTAGAATCAGGCTTAGAATTTAGTTAAAATTGCTCACACAGTGTTTTAAGGCAGAAGGTAAAAATGAATAACTATAAGGGAAATTCAGGTAAGGGAACATAATTATCCAAACTGGATTTTGGCCAGGACATCAGAGCTAACACTTCTATTCCTGTGGAAAATGCTGCGGGATTTTTAAAGGCATTTGGTTTTATCTCTTATTACAAATATTGCCTGTTTTTATGGCTGCATGATGTGAAGCTTGTGTTTGAGTATAAGGAATATTTGTCAGGGGATTCAAGACTGGGGAATAGTGTATAAAAACCATGATAGTTGTGTAATTAAAATTGTTATGATTTTTTTTGAGCCTGACCTCCTATAGGGAATTTAAAATGCTTAGGAAGTGAGCTTTTTGGCTTATTGATTGCAGATCTAGTTCATTAAAGACAAATATGAAACAGTAAGTTTTATGCCTTAAGTATGTTTTGTGTTAAGCATGTTGCATCATAAAACTCTAATTGCTGGGAAGCAATTGCCAGGAAATATGTCCCTTTTGTGCTGACAACTATCTTTTTGTTTGTATACCGAGGTGTGTAAATAATGACTAATATAGGAGTACTAAAGAATATTAACATGCATGTGGTTGTAAAATAATGGTATGTTTAGAAGAAAATGAATCATCTGGTTGGAATAAAGGGAGCTAGGAATGAGGCTCTCTGCCTATACTGTACAATGCAGTGCAGGGGGGCTTCCCCTGGGGAGCTCCTGCTCGTGGGGGAAATGAAGGAAGCCGGTAGAGGAAGAGAGCTGGCCTAAGGGCAAGGACTGTCTTATGATAGAAACTGCTCTTTGCAGTAGTCTGATCCTAGTCTACTTTGTGTTTATCCTGGTTTAAATTAGTAACGCTGTTGAAGTCAGTCGTTACTCTTTTGTAATAGCTAGATCAAGTCCTTTGTTGATTCCAGGGCTGATTAAGTTGAACAGAGGCACTAAGGTTTGCATTTAGGACCTGCGTAAGGGAGGCTAGAGTGAACGATACTGCACGCAAGGAGTTCCTGAAGTTCTTTTGATGCTTCTGGCAACTTTTCCTGGAATCTTATCTGTCTTGTCAAGTATGGTGGTAGTATCCTGAAAAAGTGTGAGAAGTCCCAAAAGCATCAGAATGGTGTCAGATAGAGGTGTAAGAGCAAACACTAGAGCATTAGTGTGTCTAATAGGGCACAGAATTTTTGAGAATGTAAAAATATAATTATTACTTTAAACATGTTTACTAAGCTACTCCTTTATCCAATAACATAGATTTTCTGACATTATCAATGTACCCCCTATCTTATTTTTTATTCCCTGTATTGAGACTTTAAAGCATTAAAAAAATTAGCTTTCCTTGAGGTTGGAGCGTGTTGACTGTTTATACTGACTTTGTTTCTAAACAAGTGCTGACTGCTGCAAAGTGGTGGAAGTCCCTGACCTGGACATGTTTGTTAGTAAGTATTTTGCTATCATTGAACCAGACTGAAAGACTTTTTTCTGTACTAATAAAGAAGAATTTAATTTATTGTTTATTGCCCTTGCTTTCCTTAGAGAAAAATAATATTGAGGGATTTTTTTGTTTTCCCTCTCCTATGTTCATTTGGCAAAAATTCAGTTCCTTATCTACATTTCCCCAAATCTATTTTTATAACTCACCTTTTTATTGCTATAAACAACCTTCCAAATAAACCAGTTTGGGTCGGTCAGTTCCATGACACTGGAATGTTTAATAACACATTTTACATTTTTAAACTTATTGGAGGAGTTGGTATTTGCTTAGTCTCAGTTTGGAGCATGTCATGTTAATGAACGAGTGATGCTTGAAAGGTCACAAACAAAATAATTCAATCTTTTGTGATTTATTCTCTTTAATAAATGTGGTGTTGAAAATTTTTTTCTAAATGCAGCATTTGCTGTGTGACATGACATATCACTTGTGGTGTTTTGCTTAGTGAGATGAAATACTCTATTCATTTCTGAATGCCAACAGTATTTAACCTCTTATAATACTACTTTCTACCAATAAACATACCAGTGAGTGTTTTGTAATCAGTAGTTAACTAAGCTTCTCAGTCTTTCTATTTTGTGAAAGTATTGTTTAAATTTGCTTTTCCAGCGAGCTAAAGTGCCATAGAGATGAGTCTGTTTCATCTCGTACAGCAGAGCCCTGAAGGTTTTCTGTGCAATCATATGGTGGGCCTCTAAGGCAGGACCACCTCCAGCCGAATTCATTTGCTGAAGCTGATCATGGCAGATCTAAGGTCAAGGAGAGTCCGCAGTGAAGAATGGTAATCTGATGCACATAAATTACAGTTTCTCTTCAAATCAGAATGATTTGTTTTAAACTAAGAATGAAAAGTCTTACACTTTGGGGAGGGAGGAAGCTTTCATGGTCTTCCCCTCCAGAAGTTCCAAATTTGTTCATAGATAGCAAATATATTCCAGATATTAACTGAAATGTTTATTCAATCACATTTGGGAATTTTGAAATATTAATTTTGTCATTTTTGGACTGAAACATTGATTTATTTTGGAGACAAGTTTTACTTATAGCATTTTAAAACTGTGACATTACATATTACATAACCTACATAAAATAACAACACCAAATAGAAATAACATTTCTTTCAAAGGAACAAGACATTCCAACTGAACTGAAATGCAGCTCATGCTCTGAAATCTCTGAAATTTCCCAAAGCTCGTAGGATAGACAGTTTTCTCAAAGAGAGAAAGCTATAAGGACTTCCTCAGAATCTCAGTAGATGGCTTTAAGAAATAAAGAAGATTTACTTTTTTCAATGACTAAGCAAACCTTTTTCATTTATTGATCAATTGCAGTAAGGCACCAAATTACATTATGATCTTTTAGGCAGCTTTTCTAGCACAGCAGCATACTTCACTTCAGTTACCATGAGACAAAGTCTAATATTGAACAGCTGGTACAAAGATAGGTCTGATTCATTCTGCAAGTACCCAACTATGAGTCAAACCCTCTAGCAATGTTTTCTCCATTTGGGGACCCCTCTGAAATATCTTTAATTCTGACTGAATGGGAAAGAGCTAGTTATTCAGGCATTTGCACATCATTTAATTTTCTAATGGGATCAGAAGAAACTGAAAAGACTGGAAGCACAGACATTTACTTTATTTCTGAAGAACTCATTTGACATTAGAAACGAAGGGATATGCTCACTGGAAATATTTACAGGAATTATCTACCCAACCATATTTGTAGCATTGCAAATACATTGAGAAAGTTTTATAAGAAGATTATGTCTAGGTACTTTTATAAAAGATTTTTATTCATTGACTGTTTGATAGGTTGAAAAAACTCATGCATGTGTTTTGTGAAGAAGGAGCAGAACTAAGAAACACTTGGAAATATTCAAGATATGTTGTCTTAATTGGATAGGAATATTTTCCAGTAATCCTTCAATTTCTTTTGTTGAGATGCACTACTGTGTTCAAGATGATACTGTTACGAGTTCGTTACCCACCTGCCACCCCTCAGATGTGAACAGATCTGTTATCACACACATGCCTCTTTTTCTAATCTAAAATGAATTAGATGATAATTAAGTTATTAAAGCACCTCATAGATATTTCTTCTGTGAAGAGCTGACTTCTGCTATTTGCACTCAAGTTACCTTCTTAAGTTAGTTTGGGTGACAGTGGTCCTGCCACCTTGTAATGCTTCAGCATCTGCATTTGCTGTGTGAAGTCTGCGTCATACTAAGATTTCTGTAGTTATATTCTCTAGTTTTCAGAACTAAAAATCAACTCGTCCAAACTTTGAATGCTTTACTGGTAAATTTTGAGGATTTTGTGTGTTCTGATATCTGAGAAGGGTGAAAGGCTGCTGAATTTTGTTATTGTTGTTGTTATCCTTGCTATTGATGTTGAAAGCTCTGTTTCCGTTATGGCGCAATTATATTAGAGATGACAAACTATATATTTATGTTCTCAAGTCCATCTGCTGTGGTTAACTGCAGTGAATACAGGCTTGTAGCAGCGCTGTAGTTTGGTTTACTACTGTTAAATGTCTGCAAGCAGATTAGCTGATGGTTGTGGTTGTCATGACAGCTGTGTAATATAACGTAAGAATTTTCTTTTTCCTCAAAACCTGAGAATAGAATAAATATTAAATTTAATGGCTTCCAGCAAGCTGCTAGAGATGTGTGCATATTTCTTACTAAGTGAATTTTATTGAATGCTACATTTAAGTTTGTGTTAAAGGAGGGTATTAGGCCTCCTTGCTTATACTGGTTGGTACAGTGGAAATGGCCTAACCTGTGCAAAATGGTACGTATTCAATGGGAGTGTTGCTGAAGCTTTATATATCCCTTCCTTGTGAGGATCCAGCAGGGGAAGAAAATATGCTCGGATGTCTTTAACTCTTATCTATTTTCATTTCTTTGTTCAAGAACCAAATTGTATAACATATCTTGTTATATCTCAATCCAATATGATGTATATAGTTCATAAGTCAATGTTTTGATTTTGTTTGTCTGCACTGAATACTGTAGAATCTGTGCAGCATATTTTGTTTGAATCAATTCAGGCTGAATTGTCCAGTTCCTCTCCTGGTTTGGTGTTTACAGGAAACTCCATCCCAGCAGCCAAATTTCCTTCTTTGAGGTCCTTAGTGAAATGAAGAGGCCCCTGTGGCACTTGGCTGGTAAGATTTTTTTCTCCAAGCCATACATGTAGTAGGGTTTGGAGGAAAATGCAGTATTTTCCAAGTCCACTCAACCTAGTTTAGCTTTTTCCTCCCTTCTCTAGATTTGATGTTTTTCGAATTAGCTCTTTACATAGCACATCACCAAAACTCTAGTAAAATATAGCCTCAATCTTTCCGTATCTCTGTACAACCAATTTTTCATTAGTGTGGTTATTTTTTATATTTGTCAGGTGTTACAACTGTTTTATTCTTCAGGAATGTGATCTAATGGCATGTGATATCGCTGATGCTGCACTGGAACTTACTTGACTTTTGCTTGCTTTTAGCTTAACTGCTATCAAATCTGTGGGAGATCCAGTATTGAATTCTGGAGGGGCTGAGTTAGCCTGGAGTACTTTTCAAAACTGGCATTTTTATATAAGCTAGACTCATATTGAAGAGTTGTATTAAATTTTAGGAATTCATTGCATTTAATATCAGTGAAATAGTGCTCTCATACCTGAGAGGAAAAGTCAGTTCTTAATGCTTTTGTTTAAACCTCGAAGAATTTAGAGATTAAAATAAGGACATGGCTGAAGCTACAACTTAGTTTGCAAATTTAGAACTTAATAATGCCATAAATGTTATGGGGAATTAGATTCCAGTTTCAGCATATGTTTCAACTGTTAGACCATAAAAATGTTACTTTTACTCAATTGTTTTGTGATCTTTTACTTTAAAGCAGATCTTTTCACTAATAGTGAGTAGGGTGCTTCACAGCCGTTCATCTCCCTTACATCTGGGGAGGAAGCTGTTTTCTAATTTGAGGAATATTGTTGATATTTTAATGAGTAAATAAATTCCACCCTAAATTGGGAAGAGAAGTACAAATCCAGGAATCCTGCAAGCTGAGCAAACTGGTCAAACCCAGCCCTTTACCTACATATATGTAGTCAGTTTTGATATTTTTAAGAAATTCTAATTTCTATGGTAGTTTAATTTTTTCCTATATGTTGGTCTATATACTCAGTCATATCTAATACCTTAGCAGAGTGTTGCAGAAATATTTTAATTATTTATGTATTTTAAATTTTCACTGTAACTGAATAGCAAGTGATGATAAATTTGCTTTGCAGACATTTCAGTCTAGGTGTGACCTTTGGCTGTGGGACGTTGTTGTGCTCGCTGCTGCCAGAGGGAGGGTGGCAGCTCGCTTCGAGTGCCAGAGACACTGGTCTCCTGTAGTTAAAGGAGCTCTGCTTGTCTTAATCTGAAAATTTAACTGAAGATTTCTCACAGAGGAGAAATCGTACCAGAAGGAAAAAGGAATGTGAAGTGTTAACTTTTTCTAAGGCTCCTTTTGTGCTTTAGGGCAAGGCTGGTTAAGAGAAGGAGCATAAAAGATTTTCGCATACGGGAGTATAAAAATGGGTTTTTAATTCTAGACAGAAATCAGTGAGGAGCAAATGACTCTGCTTCAGTTCTCTGAAGACTGTATTAATTCCAGGGAGGGTTTTTGGCCACATGGCCATATAATTTGTTGGAGTATTTCCCTTCAGAGGCATCCTCCTCCTCCTTTAAATTCAAATAGGTCAGTTAAGCTGAGGGTTGACATGTCAAAGCCTTGATCTTTGCAAGGTGACAAGTGCTGACAGCACACAATCAGCCAGAGTCAGGAATGTTCAGGGTTTTAGGGACTAATATCCTTGTGGGAATATCAGCACCGTTCTAGTGTCGTGTCCCAGATTTGGCTTTTATTTCTCTCTGAGGTATGTTATAAATGCTAAATATTGCAACACTGAGGTGTTGTAAGTAAAGATCAGTCACTGTGTCCTGTAGCAGTTCCTATAAAAGACTGCCAAGTTTCACGTGGTACAGGAGAATTTACCATACGACAGAGGAAATGAAGTTATGAAGATGAGTTTGTCATGCTGAAAGCACTTTAGTACAGTCAGCTATTCTGATTGGGATGAGTCCCTGTAGCCATCTTCCTTTGCTCTTCCCCAGTACGTTTAAACAGAAAGTTGGAAATGGTAAAATGCCTTTCTGGGGAGAAAAGCAGCATAGGGGAAAAGTTAAAAAGAGAAAAAGCCCAAGACAGCCCCCCTCAAATTCCATTATTTCAACATCATGAGGAGTTTTAAAATTGTAGCCTTCAAAGGATATTGAGTGAAAGGAAACTAAATGCAGAAGAGCCACATCAGCAAGTTTCTACAGATAAAACATGGTACAGAGAGATCAATTCCTGCCTTTTAATTATTGAGCAACAACTGCCAGACAGTGAAACAAGCCTCAGTACACTATCCAAATCCAAAAGCTCCTCATTAAGTGCTCTGCTTTAGGGTTGTGAGCAACATACACATGCACCTTGGAGGTAGAATGCATAAAAACTTTCTGCTGATCACTGAATTTTATAGCAGAGTTGCTGAAAACTATATTAATTAAAAACTGCAGCACTGAGTGCGAAACTCCTCTACACTTTATTGACACATTTTCTCCTCTGTTGACTTTAGGTGACATTGAAACAGCTACCATCAGATTACATAACAGTCTTGGAGGTTTCCTTAGATTTAAAATAGGCTTGAAAATGCTCAGTGTTTGACCTAACTCTGCAGAGGTAAATGATAAATTTCTCTTGGTTATAACAAGAAGGTAGTAGGGGGGGTTTGGAAAATCCGTCCTTGATATAGTTCAGTCCTTGGGCCTTAGGATCTTCATAAATTCCGGATTTTATGACAAGATCTAAGAGTGGCCTGTGGGGATAGAGAGAAGACAGAGAGCTTTTAATTTCAGGGTGGTAAATCCACTGAGAAGGTGGTTTGTGTTACAACTTCTCTGGTGGTGAGACTGGGCTGAGAGGTTCCTATCATTGCCCAGAGTGCTAATCCCTGTCGCTGCTGCAGTTCACAGCCTCGCAGTGGTATCAAACCATATGTTTATTTGGCTCAGCTCTGAGTTAGATCCGTGAAATGATTTTTCAGTTTTCAGTGTTAAAACCAGTCATAAAACTGCAGCTATATTGAAATCATCATTCAGTAAAAAAGTAATGCATAGCTGTACAAGCCGCAGATGCTTTCGTAGGTGTCCAATGGATATTCAAGGATAGTGGCAGTATAAAAACCATTGCTGATTTTTTCGACAGGGGTGTGTCTGGTACCACAGCTGATTTTAACTCAAAAGCTGCGCTGTCAGACTGCAAAATATTGTGACTGCAATTCGGGCATTAATAAAAATCCAAGACCTGATTTCTTGATTTATTTTTTGGCTTTTGGGCTGTGCTGAAGTAAGAAAGAGTAAACTAAGTACACAATAGTAACATGTCTCTAATTGCAAATAATGCAGCAAAGTATACAAGCAGGTACAAAAAAGACAAAATGCGTTGGTAGGCAATAGTGATACTAAGAACTTTCAGAGCTTTCACCTTGTGTCAGCTTAGTTTCTTTGAGCTGTAAAGTTAGAGGACAAATAGAAAGTCATCCAAGGAGAAAAGAAAAAGAGGGAAGAAAATGCTAAAAGAAGATTTTTACCCTGATAAATGAACTGGGAATGTGCAGAAGGAGGGATTTCATCAGGAGAGGGCAGGACATAGGAGTATAAGTGAGAGGAGGGAAGAGAGGCAAAGAACTTCCTTTGTGTAACAATTCATGCTTGAAAGAAGAGGCTGGGGCTAATGCTTTAAATAATCCTTGACAGAAAGGATGACAAAATGTGTACTAAGATTATGTGCAACAATTTAATAAAAATAGTTAGATTCCATTATTAGTTTTCATGTTGCAATTTTTCACCCCTTTAACTATAATGAGATTGTTTGAATCAAAGTATAGTTGTTCAAAAATGTGTTGGTTGATTCGTCTCCCTCTTTAATTATCAATAATTATTAATTACCATAATTTTGCATTATAAAGACAGTCCCTTGAAACTTCAGGTCTTTAATTAAAATGACTTTTCTTTCTATTAAATACTCATAAAAAGTTTTAATTTAAAAAGCACTGTTTCATTTTACAGAATTGCTGTTTGTAAAGCAATGATAAAACAAAGGCATGTATGGAAAATTACAAAGATTACTAAAGATGAAAAAGTACTACAATTTACTAAAAGAGTTTACTAAATTACTAAAAACTACTAAAGATTTCTCAGATATAGATACTTAAAGATTAATCATGTTCCCCACAAAACAAAAGAAAACCCAATTGTTATTGACTATCTGTCAATGATTTTTAAAAAAAGGAATGGGGAAACATTCCAAATCAACTTAGAGAATGAGTAGTAAAACGGAGTTAGCAATTGAAATTTTAGTTTCAAAAATGATCTTTAACCACTTTAAGAAGTATTTCATTTTCTTTCTATGGACTTAGTTTCATTTGATAAATTGAAACAGTATTCTGGGTGACTTTTCTATTCTACCTTGATACACTGACAAGCAGCTCCTGACAATTTCCAGAAATTTAGAAGAAGAGCTACAAGGAGATTGTGATTAAGCTTATCTTGTTTGTATAGTCCTTTAAGCTCCACTAACGTACACTTTGGCTTCTAATTGACCCTGAACCTCTTCAAAGAAAAAGAAAATATTGTATTTGTGTCATTTAAATACTAAAAATGAAATAATATGATGTAGCATGGAGGAATGTGGATGTAATGGTGTCTCAGAGGAGTGATGCACTTCACTCGTAAAAGGGAAGCAGCACTATGCTTATTGGTAAGATAATGACTTAACAAAGTTCAATCATAAATAAGAATGATTTAACGAGGTTCGATTGGCAAGGTTCACTCAGTTATTTACTGCATGAAGGACAGGGTCAGATGCTCGTGCAACAGAGACCCTCCTGTTGAGTCATGAGGTTCAGAAAGGACCCCCTTGCTTTCTAAACTCCTGAGAAGAGCCTAGGTGCAGCTGGATCCTAGTCCCAGACTTGGTCAATGGTTCATGTCTAAAGTAGTATGTGTGACGGGGACCCTCCCGTTAAGTCACGAGGTTCAGACTGGACCCCCTTGCTTTCCATACTCCCCCTCGGAGGAGCCTGGGTGCGGCTGGATCCAATCCTAGTCCCAGACTTGGTCAACAGTTTATGTCTAAAGGAGTGTGTGCGAAGGGGACCCTCCCATTGAGTCACAAGGTTCGGAAAGGACCCCCTTGCTTTCTAAACTCCTTCTGAGAGGAGCCTAGGTGCGGCTGGATCCGATCCTAGTCTCAGACTTGGTCAACAGTTTACGTCTAAGGGATAATATGCACAATTAATCAGAGATATAACTCAGCAAAGTTTCACAAAGTTTGCAAAAGTTCAGCATGCTGTTAATGACTTACCGAGGATTTGTGGCGGGTAAGGAATCTCTCAACCTCGAGGAGTAACCTTGCGAGGCGTCCCTGCTCAAGAGGAGGTTCTGCAGTGCAGCCCGCTGCTGTGCAGGAGAGCTCCATGGGCTCCGGGCTGCCCCTTAGTTATGGGGGGAAGATGATTGACTTATAGTCATATTTGCATACTAGAAGGGCTTTAGCTGGTGCATGCTCAATTAGCCCCTGTCTACATACTGTTTATGGGGAGGTCAGGTTGAGGGGCAGAGAGCTCATCGGGGTGGGGGGAAAGGAGCACACTGTCACAAACAGACATTCCATTTTGCAGATTTTTTGTCTTCTCAAGTCTAATATACTGTTTCCAATGCTTCGCCTGTAGTGCTTCATGTAGGCTCTGTAGCAGGACCTAGTAACTGGTGCTTCAAGATTAGTCATGCTTTGTGCAAGGTGGATGAGGATGCTGTATCTTGGTTATTATTGCCATGAAATCCTCCTTTCTACTCAATTTGTATGGCTGGAAAGCCTCAGTATTTTCCTCAGCCTTTTAAGATGGTTTCTTTTAAATGATGATGTTTTGATCAATGGTTTGGTGTTTTCTTCTAGTTTTGCAAATATTTTTTCTCTCTTTTTTTTCCCCTTATTTCACAAATTACATAAGAAGTTAAGTAACTTATTCCATGATTTGATAACAACTCATTAAAGTCAATGCTTTATTGCTTTCTGAATAGTGTTTTGCCATTTCTCATTGCTATCCTTGAAAGAAATTATAATTGTCTTGATCTTAAACAAGGACTGAAAGGAAAATGGGCACTGTCTGCCCTAGTTTTATGTCCTCAGCTGTCTCTCCCTCCTGCCCTCTTCCCCTGCCACTCTTTTGGTAAACCCAAGCTATTTTGTGAAAATGTTTTACGTAGTGAAATCTTTGCCC
Source organism: Apteryx mantelli (assembly GCF_036417845.1). Taxonomy (NCBI): domain Eukaryota; kingdom Metazoa; phylum Chordata; class Aves; order Apterygiformes; family Apterygidae; genus Apteryx; species Apteryx mantelli. The sequence continues at coordinate 15,540,185 of NC_089991.1, read as the reverse complement.
CTAAGGTATCTCAGTTCTAGGATGAAATTTTTTCAATATCGGAGAGAAAATGAATGTGTTTACATTGTGGAAGAGAGATTCAACTTGGAATAGTAAAGACTTAAATATTTTCCTGGGTTAGCTGTCACCAAGCTATGCTGGGAGTGAGTCTTTCAGTCCCATAGCCTCTTGCCCAAAAATGTCGAAAGGTCTCCTTTGCATCCAGATGTGGAGCAAGGCCGGTTACTGAACTCTGGTTTTGTGCAATGATACTTGTCTTATCGGTGCTCGGTGCTTTACAACTAAGTGTAATATTGTCCTTCAGACCAGCTCATTTGCATTGACTGTATTGATCTTTTTGTCTTTCCCACTGTTAAATTGCAACTGTAGCAGTTCCACAGGTTATCGCTTTTGAGAAGATATGTATAGGGTACGTGAAGTAGTCACAGAATGCTGACTTTGGTCCAGCCTACTATCGTGTCTGTAAATATATCAATGATATATTCAGATAGTTACTTTAGTTCAACTATGTCAGATGAATATTATTTGCCTTGTATACGTCCCTTTGTTATATAGATATAAAGTCTTATCATACATTTCTCAATTTCTTATCTAGTGTGTGAATTGGTATTCCCAGCTGGAACTAGAGAGAATAAATGGAACCAAGATTTTTGCATGAGTTGTACTTGCCTGGTTTTGTGGCCAGAGAAACCTGATTTTTCTAATGACTGAATTCCTACTCCCTCAAACTGTCAGGAAGAAACTAAGAAAAAAATCTCTTTTATATTTGTCCTGTAGTCTAATTAGTATTCCAGAATTAAGATGAGACATCTCTTGATACTTACTTTCTTGAATCTTCAGGATTTTTTTTCTCCCAAGTCCAAGTCATTTATAACAGGAGTCAAAATAAGGTGTATAGGAGATGCCATTTAAAAGTGAAGTCAGAAGCAGAAAACTGTTATCTTATGGTTTGTGGGATGTGGAATTTGGATCCTGGTTCTAATTCAGCTTCTGACAGGCTTTCTGTTTTTGTTGATTCACAGTGGTGGAAATCCCTTTACCATTTTGCGTACACTGTTTGTCTTCAGTTAAACCAGTTCAGTGTCCAGGACTTTGCTGAAGAGAATTAGTTCTGAACCCCCTACTACACCTCTGTTGCTGTTCCCTTTGCAAAAGTCATTCTGTTTATATTCTGCTGGTTCTCTACACATCTGCTTGGGACTGTAACCCCGGCTCCACATAAAAGAGGCTCAGTCCCTGCCAGCCCTCTGTCTCTTACACAGCTCCAGCCCCAACAACTGCCTTTCTTGGTTTCTTCAGCATCATGGTTTATGCTCATTAGAGAGAAATGATGCACGTTCTTAGATGTTGCTAGCACCCAGTGAGGACCCCCGGCATAGACAGCAGAGGCGTTCTGTGCAGGGTGGATACCAGGGTGACTTCTGTACAATGCAAGGTATCGCAAAGTACAAGTTGCTAAGCATCGACTGTTTTATGATGATGGTACATGGTAGCTGTTATATCATGTATCCTGAGATAAACACTGCATTTTCAATTGGGGTAGAGTTTTGGGTGGGAGGGAGAAGAGGACACCAACCTGTGACTCTGCCTGTGGATATAACAGGTTTTGTACTGATGTACCTATATAGATGGCTGAAATTGCAATTTTTGCAAGACCTCACTCAGAATAGTCACTGACAATTTGCATCAAATTTGAAGGGAACTGTTTTTATTAACACTGTATGTCAATAACATTCATGTTTTCCTTCAAGGTATCTCATGGTAGTGTGGGCAAAATAATCAAGTAAATAAAGTTTGGGTAACACTTTTGAAGATTTAAGCTTTCAAGTATTTTTCCGAAGTCTTTTATTCCCTAGGTTGTGCATGCCAAGTTTTGCTACAAGCTTCTGTGAGCTTTTCCTGTCACTTTTAAGAGCTCCCTGAAGGATGCCAAAGCTGGAATAAAACCTGGAAACCCGAAAGGTGCCATTAACTTTGCTTTCTTATTTTGTTTTTCAAATATTTGAATGGAAATTGCAGCACAATAATACATCAAGCAAGCATATTCTTTCATGGCCTGGTTTGTGCAGAAATACGCTCAGGGTTCTGCAGGAAACCTATGATCTAAGTGCCTCGGATGAGCATCCAAAAATGTTGATTTTGAGTATTGTTTTGCAAAAGAATCCAAAATTTGGTCTTTATCATAATTTGGGATGAACTTGTAAAATCTTGTTTCTTTATCAGCTAGGTAATTCATTTTATGATGTGCTTTAATTTTCTCATGCTTGCTATTGGACAAAATAATGGAGAAAGACTATTGCTACAAGTGAGACATGACTGTTAAGGAATATAGAAATTTTGGCAAAATGAGTTTGACAGGTTCTCATTTTATCAAATGATTAAATGTGAAAGCATCTAAGTAAAAGTTAAGACAGCATACATGTGTAAGAATTTTGAAATAATACATTTTTAATTAGAGCACAAACAAAATTTGGAATTAGCTGTGAAACAGGTAATAAGGATTATCACAACTTGTACAAACAAAAGTCCCTATGAATGATGAGATGGAGGGGGAATCATTCAACTAATATATTTTCTTGTACTTTCTGGAAAGTAGCTAACTACTTCTGGCTAGTCTCTGCTATTTTTGAAGATTCAAGCAGACCCCAAATCAAGATTCTTTTGATGCTTCTTGCGTCTCTTTTGCAATAAACATGCATCTTTTTAATGTGACTGTGACCCTTTCATATCTTCTCACAACCTTTCTTGGCTGGCTAGAAAAGCCACGCATAACTGAAGATTTACATTCAGAAGATCAACTTAAGAATTAGCATAGTTCTTAATATCAGTATCGTAATTGAAATGAATCTAATTAGCATTTGAGGTGAAGTGTATGACTGTCTTTAAAATACCGTTAAAAGTTTCCAGTACTGAAAATGCATGAGAACCCCATAAAGGGAAAATCTAACAAATTATAGATGCAGACTTCAGATATTTTTCTAGTTCAAACTGATTTGTAACTTTTTGATCAAGAATATAAAATTGTCAAGGCTTGTAGAAAGAAATCTTATCTTTTATGAAGAAAGCCAGACAAGCTTGCAAATGCACAAGCTCTTCTCATTGTAATGGAATCCACAAATGAGGTTGAGAACAATTGCTTTGGGCTTAATTAGTTATGTAGATGACATGAGTAAAAAAGGCTAGGTGATACGGACCTAGAAACTATATTAGTGGGGGAAGAGGTGATTGGTCATTAGGGATTAAATGACCCTGTGAGATAAACTCTCATTGTTTCATCAGTGATGATTATCAAGAGATGGTTTTGGGGAAAACTGTAATATGCCGTAAATCCAGAATCTCTGTTTTAGGCATTATTTTAATGTCATAGGAGAGCTATGCTATTTAGTTCCCAGGCTTATCTTTTGCAGTAAATTTACAGAACTTCCTTCAGGATCAGGAGAAAAGGTCAGAATTGGAGTTGGTTTTTTGGGGAGTACTTTGTGGTTGATCTTTGGGAGTTTTTTGTGTTCTCCCACAGGTCACTAAGTTTCTTGTTTTTATTGACTCTCTCGGAGTTCATTCTGGTGCCTACTTTTTGTTCACACAATGTTTATGCGAATAGTAGGTACTCTGAGTGAACCATGTTGTGTTCTAGGAGGCGGGGAAGGATATTTGCTATTATGGTTGGAAGAATCACTAACAACTTTTGAATGTGTTGCTGTGAAATATTTTGGTTGCGTTTGGGTATGTCTTGGTCTGTGAGAAGCTTGCCTCTTGTGATCAGTTTGGAAAAGTTAGGAGGCTGTTTGTAGCTTAAGAGGCTAATTAATAAATAATATGTCAAGCCAGAAATACACAAATATCTTGTAATAAAAATTATCTGCCATTAGAATTATTTACAGGATATTGTCTGATGTAGATAACACATTAACATATGTTTAATTTTAATCGAGTAATCAGATAATTTAATCGGGTGTTAGGGAGATGGATTATATGTTTTCTAGAATTAGGGTGACCGACATGTTAGGCTTGCCTTTACACATATGTACCACTTCACTGAAGGCAGGTGGACTGTCTGTATGTCAAGATAACGTATACTGAAATGTTTCAGATGGTTGGAACGCAGTTTTGTAAACCAAATGAAAACATGAGTAATAGCTTTATGATCTTCAGTATGTAAAATGTCGAGCACCTCTTGTCACGCTCATTAAGCTGTAAGGAAAGAAAAGATCCGTAATCTTTGTGTCAGTAGATAATGACTATCATGGTGAAGCCATAAAAATCAACATTTCCAAGTGGGTGTGGAAATATTATGGATTTTTATAAAACCTTTTCTCTGGCCTTGCCAGCCATAACCTACCAGGCAAACACGCATGAGATTTTCTTCTCTGCCAGGAAAAATGAACACTGGCTGACTGCCTTAATTTCCTTGGATGTATAACTAGGCTGCTGTGATTCTTTGGAAAGAAGCTAACTAGGTGATGGTAGAGCAATAAGTCAAACTGTCATTTTATAATGCTGTGCTTCTGTACCTACGTTTACTTCTTCATATTGTGGCTTTAAATCACATTTAGGAGAGAAATTGCTGGGGTATATAATGGGAAATATTATGTGGTCAAACATACCCCAAATCTCTGAGCTTGTTGCGAATTTTCTGGTGTTTTGCAGATTTGTTTTAGTCATCCTAAAATAATAATAATAAAAAGACTTATATATTGAATAGTCCTGTAGTCGTTACTTTTACTGCCTTCTTTGGGGACTTTTAAAAAGCCTGTTACTGGTTCAGAACTGTTCTGTAAGATTTCCTTATGCATTAATAATAATATAGTTATAATATAGTTTTAGAATGGTCATGTTCTGAGGTTACAAATCATTTCCTATACACCCTCTCAGTGGTCCAGAATTATATGTGAATTTAATATGTCCGTTTTCAGAAACAGGAAAACCAAAAGACTTGCTGAACATCACACGGACCCAAACCTGGGAGTATTAATTCAATCCTCTGCTCTAATCATTAAATTCTTTTTCTCTCTTTGTATGAATTTAATGAATTTTAACTCAGCTCTAATTCTCTAATAGGTTAATTCATTTTCATGCTGGTGTAATCCTAGAGAAAAATCTGTCAGAAAAAAAGCATTTTCCATATTTAGTGCTGTGAACAATTCTTTATTGCATTTATCAGTTTGTGAATATTTGTATTTGTTCACTTGAAAACTCCATTTGTAATTAATTTGTATTATATCTTACCTGAAGCAGTATGGACATGCTAACAAGTTGAGTGGAGTTTGTTTTACCTGACATTAGACAACTGTACTACAGAGACTGGTATCTAACTTGTGCTAGACTCTGTTTTATGGTGACCAGGAAGAAACGAGCGTGATTAAGTGGTATTCTAGGTTCTCCTTTTAGCAAGGAGTTGAATCATACTGACGAGCTCTCGGGCTGTAAGGGAATCGTGGGATTACTAGTTCTGTTGCAGGTACTTAGCTTTGGTCATATCAATCCCATGCAGAAAGAAGTCCCTGGTAAGGAGGTACCGTGATAATGAAATCCATATCAAAGAAAAGCAACACAAACAGCAGAGGGAAAAACAGGTTCAAAATGAAAATCTTTCTTTTTTCTGATGCTTTTTTTTTTTTTTTTAACTTCCAGGTAGTTAGAGGCTTTTTGCTGAAGAGTAAAGTAACTTTCTTCCTCAGAGATAAACGCACAGGTTAAATTTCATCCTGCTTTGCTAAGGTTTGCTAAGGCACACACAGAACCACTTACATGCAGCAGTAAGCATTAAAATTGCAAATATTTTAAAATTTCATACTTGCCTTTTAAACTCTTTACTGAACAAACAGCTAAGTATAGCCTAGGTTGCCTCTGTCCTTTCAAACTCTTGCCTAATAAACTTTGGTGAGGTAGCTCAGAGGATTACTAGCTTTTAAATTCTTTTTGGTCTAAAGATTCACTTTCTCTAAAGCCTGAAACAATAATTTGGGTGTCTGCTCACTGGGTTTTGTAATTTTCTTTGATCTCTTATGTTGAAGGGAAATTTATCTTTCAAAAGAATTGGTCTAATTCCCTCTCATTTATGCCCCCTGAAGTGCAGCACAATAACCAACTCTGGAATTGTGGCATTGATTTCAGGAGATACAGGCTCATCCTGTAAATTAAAAATAGCTGTGTGTATGTTAAGAAAAATACACCAGTATGCAATGTGATTAAAAGGATCATTGGCCCTGCAACTCTAAATAAGAAATAATGACATTAAAGCCAATTAAAATCAACATAGATGAGATGAATGTCATACCCCGTATCTCTAAGACAGTATTGTGAGGAAATGCACCTGGTCACTATTGATACACTCTTTTCTGGGATGAATAACACTGCTCATATGAAGAGTCCTACTGACTCTCAAGCTGCAGCTTTAGTGAGCTGTAATATTTAGATGGAGTAGAAAGCATCATGGTTTCACGACCTGCCCTTGAGCTCTTGAGAACTAGGGTGGGTGCGCAAACATTTATGTTTTCCTTCTTGTGGACCGGGGAATGCCAGCTGCTAGCTGCTCATGTATCTAGCGGGATAACCAGTCTGGCATCTAACACTGCTACTACATACTTCTGTCTTTTGTCTTACTACTTTGTTTTGGGCCAATAGTTTCAGTGATCGCCCCGCCACACACTAAGCCCCCAAATTCTTTTTCTAATCACTGTGCTGAATAATTGTCCCATTTAGTACACTTTCCTTGGCTTTGGTTGCTTGCTTCCAGGCAAATTATTTTGTAATTGTGTGTGCTGAAGTGCTTTTGCCATCTGTTGGAGCAATCACTTAAACGAAGCAAGTTCTTCTAAAGCTGCTTGTATTGTCATCCATTATTCGTTATATCTTAAATTTCAGTATTATCTACAAACTTTGGAAGCTTGTTCTTAATGTTGGTGCTACATGTAATCTATTGTCAGAGCATCCCTGCAAAGCCAATGAAAAATTTCAGTGTTTATTTTTGAGAGGTTTCAGCATGATGTAAACATTAAAATTCCAACATATCAGCTTTAAAAAAAACGTTAATTTGAATTGTGTTCGTTATTGCAATAGAAATGATATGAGTAATCTACAATGGTAAATGTTTTCTGAGAAGTTAAGTATGAGACAGACATAAGTGAAAGTAAACAGTCTTTGTCCTGTTTTTTTAACTACTTCTTATTTTTCAAGCTACTTTTCCTTGTACTTACGTTCATAAGTCTTCTGAAAAGTTTTAGCAAAACGATAATAGAGATGGAAATGGTAAGTCTTTTTAAAAATACAGCTGGCAAGATTTAGGAACGCTTTTAAAGGGAAGAGAGAGAGTTCTAAATTCTGTATATTCACTTCTACAGTGACATTTTCTATTAGTCTAAATAGGTGTGCACATACAACCTAAAATGAAGGAATTGAATGATTCACTGGCTTTAAAATCTAGAGGCCATCTCTTCCGTTGCTGGTAGAGCATTTGGGCTGGCCTGTATAACAGTCTTCATCTTGAAGGGCTTGTTAGTTATTTTTTGTTCTTGGATTTGTGTACAGAGTAACTATCATAACATTTCAAGTGTTTCTCTTCAAGATGTGAAAAACAAAGAAAACAGTATTGCCAAAACCCACAATTAATCATTAGTCAGTAGTTAGTAGACTAACCTTTGTTCATACTGAATATGAACATATAGAGGTCCAGATTAGCTATTTACTGTCTTCCAGACTTTGCTAAGGTTTTCCTGTGAAGGAGCTGCTTAATTTTCTAAATAACAGAACCTGGTAAAAACTGCGACGTGTGGAGTCTCAGACACAGCCTGCCAGAATGAAGCTCTGGACTCTCCAGCACATCTGTGCAGATCTGTGCTAGCTCAGTTACAAGCTAGCTTGTAATTTCTGTTGCATTAAGGATTTGTTAATGTTAACTTGGAGTCAGGAGCTCCTTAACCACTGCTGTGATCAGTCTAGTGGGAAACCTCTATGGAGCTGGGGGAATCATCAGGGCAGGACAACTTGCAGAATAAGAGGCTAAGTTAGAAAAATCTTGTCTTCCTAATTAAACCCTGTAGTTATTCTATGCATGCAATAGTTTTTGCTACTTGAGGTATTCTTCTGTGTGTATAGTATGTATTTATGATCTAGAAAACAATTCTTAACGAGAGGCGCAAGGTAATCTTAATGCGGTATTGGAGCAGTGCAAGGAACTGTGATGGGATGCATATTAAAATAAGCTCAACAAAGCTTACTTGCTCCTTTGAAAACTTTATTTTTGAGAACAACTTTCCCATATGGTTACATTTGATAAAGATCAGTAATGTTCTTTTTATTAAATCCACAAGCCTCTGAAGCTGCAGGAAAGCCTGAGGTAATTATATGGAAGGTGACTCAAACCCTACTATATCTTTTTTCCAGTAGTCCTCACCTGAACTTTTTAAACACTCATACATATGTATGTGTATATCATGTTCCAACAGGATATATTTCTTTGGAAAAATGTATGTTTTTTTTTTTTTTTCTGGTTGTTGTTCTTTAAAAACAAGAAGAGAATTTATGAGAATATAAACTATATAGAAATCCATTTATTTTTCTACAGTGCAAGAGAAAGAACAGCTTGTTTCAAGAGAAGAGACATTCCAAAACTTTTTTAAAATTTATAGGAAAAATCAGAATAATTTTTCCTCTTCCTGTTTTTTCACAAAGGAAAACATCTGATGCCCACTGTGTGTCTGCACTTGGTGTGATAGTACAGTAAGATATTTTAAGATACTGCAAGATTAAGAGAATGATATAGCAGCTGGATGTTTCAGTAGCCCTAAATTCCTACAATTAACATTTCTAAGGGAAGAAAAGTGTTTCCAAGGTTTGACTTTGATTCACTTATTTTGGGAAGTTTTGTTTGACTTAAGAGGTCTGCCATAATGGAGTGTATTTTTAAGTACATAAGCCTCTTATTTAAGTACTGATTAAGCATGTGCTTATCATTAAGCATAAGAATAATTCCAGAGAGGTCAGTTGTTGCTATATATTATGAATGCAAGGAGAAGTCCAAGTAATAAGAAGCATCACCACCTGCTGCTGGTAGCTGTGCGCCTGGCCCAGAGGTGGAGCGTGTGTGGCCGAGTGGATTCCAGGCTGCACTGTCAACACAAGTGGGAACTGGGGCAGGAGAGAATTGGGTTAATTTGAAAACCATCTGTTTTAACTCCAGAGAAACAGCAGTTAGTGGATGGGGAGTCATCAAGGAGGAAAGCACACTGTGAGACAGTGTTTCTAATAGCAAAGAGGGCGTTTTCCTGTTAGGAGTGTGATGACTGGGTTAAGGGCAAGTATGAAATATTGGTGGGGTCTACTATGGTGAGATGGCCAAGACTCAGCTATCAGGAGTTAAAGTTATGGAAACAGGCTGGGCAAGTCTGAACTATGGTGAAGGGCCATTCCAAAGTCAGGAAGACTTGCAAAAGAATTAGGATGACCATGAACCTTAGAAAAGAGTGAAGCCACCTGTGAAACCAATATTTAAAGATGCCCAACTGATGAGTGCAAGTCCATAGTCATGTAAATGATACTGAGTATGCCCAGCTTAGGAACTGTGGTCTGTATAAATAAAATTAAAGCCTTTTTTTTTTTTTTCTTTTAAGTGCTTCCTTCTGTGACAGAAGTGGAAGTAAGCTTAGGCCCATGCTTGAGTGCCCTGATAAATTGATAAATTGGAGCTGCTTTTTTTTTTTTTTTTTTTTTTTTAGCAGCATGTTGAGCACTTCAGTTAGGTACCCTGTGGAAAGAGCTGGTTGGGCATGTGCATGGAGTGGAGCTGTGTGAGAAAATGCCAGCCAACTGAGCTGAAATGTTTGGTGCTGAGTATTCAAAATTTATGGGGAAAGCTTTGTCTCATCAGAAATTCGGTTGTGGAGGGGAACAAAAAGATATGCTTTCTCCTACAGCTATGGTAAAAGCATGAAGCTGAACACACGTTGGGAGGAGGCAGTGCTTGTAAGTCTGTAGGCTGCTGAAGAGCATAACTCTGCCATATGTGGCTCTAGGTGTTCCTTCCCGTCCCTCCTGTTGTGTTGAAACAAGAACTTGTGTGGACATGGAATGAGATGTTGAAAATGAGTAGGGTTTTTTTCTGTATCTTGGTTTGTTTTTTTTTGGCTGCTTAAGCTCCTTGGCCTCATGAATGCTAGGGCTGGCACAAGGAAGGGGAGGCAGGCTTGCCAAGGACTGAGAGGTCAGGACGGTCCCTTTCAGTTCAGGAGAGACCTTAAACTGCCACTGTTACTGCAGCCTGAGAGCGCCATCTGATGAAAACCTGGCTTGGGTATGGCGCCCTTTGAAGAAATTCTTTCCTCCTTGAGGCCACTTGTCCTCATTCACATGCTGCAGTCTGCTGCCTCTTGGTTGTGCCAATAAAACTATCCTGGGACTGTGCTGTAAAAATAACTATTCTGTACAGTCAGCCTGGTCGGCTTCCACGGCAGGAGTGTCTGCTGGGTCAGGCCAGGGCAGGAGGCAGCCTCTTCCCGGAGCTGCTGCTGCCGCAGCCCACCCTTGTCTCGCTGGGCAACAGAAGGGCACATGCGAGTGTTTTGTGGGATGAACTCAGCCTGCGGGCTTCCAGCTCCAACCTCGCTGGGCACAAGACCACCACTGTGTGCTAGGATGCTGTGTGCTTGTGCATCATATGCAGATATGCTGCTCACCCTTTAGGAGTCAATTAAATGCTGAAGTGCGAGTTAAGCTATAGCCCTTCTATCTGGGGAAGGTAAAATCGGCAGTTAAGGTCTGAAGATAATGTAGGTCTCCTGACTGTTCAGTTATCTTGTAGTAGTTAAATATAAACACTGGGAAGCAAAGAACAAGTTAAGTATGGCTTTATTTGGGGCAAATACTTCACAAGGAGTACTAATGCAGTCCCTTGACACAGCAGAAAACAAGATTTTCCAAATATTGAGAACATATTTATCAAAATCATGAGTTAGGTTTTGAAAGATACTGTTTTTTGTGGTCACAAGAAATAAATATTATTTAGAGAAGTCTTGTAGGACTGTAAATAAACAAAAAAGAACCTTGCTAATTCAGCCTCCCTGTTATCCCCTTGGTGTTGTGTCAAAGTAAACCATTTTTTGAAGTGTTTGCTTTCTGCAAGTAATTTGTATACAAAACATTTGTATTATTGTTATTTTAGGAAAGATTTCTTTTGTTACTGATGTTCCATCCAAGCAAGCTTCTTCCCTCACCCAAACATAAGCCTTTGGGACTGCTGTGGATGTTTACCACCTGTGAAATGCTATGCCCTGGCCTCACCATGGGAGAGCAAGCTGTCCAACTAGTGCTTTCAAAACCCAGGTTGTGCTTGGAGATCTGCTAGCAAGAGGGGCGCGGTTGAGTTATATGCTTAATAGCTGGCTTGACTTTAAAAGCTCTGAAATTTATCTTTCCAGGAAAATCTAGCCTCACCAGTATCATTTCCGATGAGAATGAATGGGAAAACCGCAACAGAGCAGTGCATTTAAGTGAAATGTGGTGTAGGCTTGATTTGCAAATGTTTTTCCTTCTTTCTAGGTACTTCTGTGGTTCTAGACATACCCTCACCGCCAGTCTATCTTGACCTTACCGCTGCCCTGTATGGTAAAGACTATTTGCTCCATTTACGATGATTAACCTTAGAAAAGAAGAGACTGAGGGAAGATCCAAATATTTTACCAGCAGAGCAACGTGCAGTGGTTGAACTGTTGCCCAGTGCAGAAGGATGCGGCCAGGCGCAGATGGCTCTTCCGCAGCTGTTTCTGGGAACAGCCCTTTTATGTGTAAATGACTCTCTAGAGGAAGCGTAGGAACTGGAGCCATGTAAGCAGTTCGATGAGTATTTTGTGGATCCTCAAAGACACTTAAGAAAATGACCTAAGTGTTTCTTAGTGAGGTATTTGAAGTTACATGGGAAATCTGTAGCAGCAGAGAGCTCTAACCCCAAACTCTGCTTAGCCCTCTGTTAGTCAGGGATTTCTGTAAACTCTGAAGGCAAAATACGGTGTTGCTATGCTTAGCATTAGCCCTTGTGCTACATGTTAGGTCTCTGAGTAATTTTTAAACAAAATTTGAATCTTGAAATGTGTGACAGGTTTTGTATAGTAATGATAAAGTATTTACTGAAATAGCCTGTACACTATTATCTGGACAGGTTTATTTTTCACCTTCAGAGGCTGATGGTGGCTCATTCATTTTTCTTCAAATAAAAGTCTTTTCTGAGTTTTTGACCTGTTTCTTCTCTAATCAGCACTAGAGGTAATGTCGTTACATGACAATTAAGACAATATATTCCCAGTTTTTTTCACTCATGTCAGGACAGACTCTGGTTTAGGTGGATGAAGGATTGGATCTGATGCTGGCTTTTTATTTAGTCTGAAATCAGCTTATACTGATATTAAGTATGTTTTCTTCTGCTCAGCAGGGGAGAAGGAAAAGTGTATGATGTGCCAAAACTTAATTACAGTGCTATTTTTCATTCATAGTATTTCCTACAATTGCTGCAATTAATTTTGAGACAAATTACAGGCGAGATGTGTTGGGAAAGCAAAACAGAGGTAGGAAATAGAGAAATAGGTGAGTGCACTTCTGATGCTGGAAAAGCATCACTTTTAGAAGTGTTGGAAGAGACCAATTAGCCATTCTAGTTCCCTGACATTTACTCTTTCTTCATGAACAATGCTAGCCAGTTAAAAATGATTGTAATGTTAACTTGCTTATAAAATTATCAGGGATGATTAGTTTGAGAAGCATATAGATGAAGGCAAAAGACTGCTCCATATCCTCACAACTGACCTTATTGACTTATGAGGATGAAGAATTACAAGGACCTGATTGTGTACTGAAGAATTTAATCATAAGTATTTTCAATTCACATGTCTATAAGTATTGTGAAGTTGCTAGGCCAGAGACTCACTGTCTGCATCAAGGAGAGAAAAAGAGAATTCAAGGAGAATTACCAGAGAAAATAAAGAGAACATCAGGAGATGCAAGTAAACCTGCAGGGAATTATAGTCCATTGAGAGGTTTCTGGTTATCCTGGAGGGAAGTAGCAACTGGTTGCTATTAGAAAAATATTTCTTCTGTGTAGTAGTTGGGTACTTTAAAAGAGATCACATAGTTTAAAAATTTGATTCCTGTTTATATTGGTATAGTGGCTATGAGTTCCAGCATGGATTTCCTTGTGCTAGGCATTTTATAAATGCACAGAAATTGTTGCTAACGCAAAGTTTATTATAATTTTTTTAAACTAGTCTCATATAGAGGGATGTAAATGTTTTCAAAGGCCTTTTTGTAATTATATCTAAATTACTTTCCAGGCTTTGTTCTCTTCTTTCTCCCCCATCCATCTTTCATTGATCTCCACCAGTTTCTCCACAAGCATCCTTGGGAGATGAGGATGCCATGGCCAGTGCTTAGCAAGTTTCTATTCCTAATTCAGCTTTATCTGAATACGGTTGTTAGTTTAATTCTAACAGAAGGCCTCAAATCCAATCCCAGTGATATTTCACAGAGTAAATTTACTGTCAAGGCTGGAATGTAAAGAAGAAATCAGAAATAAAATCAACTTTACACAAAATATAAATACAGCTGGACTAATCACTGCAGTGATTGTAAGATTGTTGCAGGTGCAGAGCTTAATTACATTAAATACTAGTCTAAAAAGATGAAAAACATAGATAATGAAGCCCTTTTTGACTCAGCTGCAGAGGTCTTGCTTAGACATCTACCATGAATTCCTTCCTTTTGATCTGGAAATGAAATGTTTCCTCCAATTAAATACCCTATTGTTTAGAAATCCAATTGTTTTCTGAGTCAAAGCCCCCTTCCCCCCCCCAACTTTTTTTATTTTATTTATTTCTTTGGGGCTTATTCTGGAGACTGTGCAGGTGTTTTTCTTGCAAGGGTTTTTTTTGGTTTCTTTTGCCTATTTTTGTTTACAAGTAGATTGAGTTGCATGAAATCAAAGATTTGCTTATTCAGTTCCACCAGCTAAAGTTTGGCTGTCAGGTGCACATGGGAAAATTCATTAACATGCTTCTCTTCTACATTTTAGGGAAAGAATGTCTCATTACATACACATGGAAATAAACTTTTCCTTAGAAGACTAATTGTTATTTAGCCTGACTCTTGAGGATCACAGCAGAACCTGAAATAATGATTTCAGTGGTGTCATTCTAAGTGGGCATTGCATCAACTACTGTGAGCAGGAATCTGTCCCTTACTTATTTCAAAGTATTTCAGGGGTATGGTCTAGATGATCTCTCTAAAGTACCACAGGAAGGCATGTTTCATCTCTGCCCTACATCTCTGCTGGTGATACTGCTTTGAATTTTTCCCCACAAAGAAAAATGTGAACTACATGGGAATATGAAATGCACAGTATTGAACTGGGCAGTAGAAAGAGTCTGAAAGAAGACAACAGACCTTGGGATGTTTTTCAGACCCATCAAGATTCTCTTGTAAATATAACAAATTGGTGGTTGTATGGCTTTGTGGCCTCTTTATTAACATTTGACTTGCATGATTTTTCCCCCCTGAATTTTTAATTCACTGAAGTGCAGTTGTGGTTAACAGAAGTCACTAGTGTGTCTGGGTAAACCTAAATGAACAATTTCAGCAATAATTTTCATGATGCAGAGGTGTGAATGGTACCTTCCCCTTCCTTTGCTCTGTAGCCAGATGAGGATGTGTAAGACTCAAGATTAAGTCTTTGCTGCTCTTGATGAGAGGTTTTGAACTCTTGGGCATAAAGAGGATGTTACAGAATGTGTCACAGTGGATATCCTTGAGAAAGAAGACTTACTTGCTGCTTTTCAAGGCTGTGGCTAAACCTGAATAAAGTATAAAATCACACTGTAATTTAGGTTTCTATCCTGCAATTGTAAGTAATTTTACATATATGAGTAGTCCAATGAAAGAAGGCTTATGCAGTTATTTAGATTAACTGTAATTTTAAGTGATTGTTGAATTAATTTTTTTTATTTTTAACAGCATATGAGTCAACCTTCATAACACTGCAGTTTTGCTTGTTGAAGAGTTCTATTCTCGTATTGGTTTTTCGCTTGATAGACTCAATTTTACTTTTTCTATAAGTTAGTCTAGCTGCTTCTAGTTCACTTGGTATAGCTGTGCTGAAGTGATAATTGCCATAAAGAAACAAACTTTGTATACTGCTATTCTTCTTTTCTATCTGAGGGGAAAAAAAAATCTATTAAATATCTGTCTGTTAGTAGCTGAGATCATATCACTCTAGATGCAAACCAGGACTGTTTATAGCCTGAGTCATGATTCAGTATTTCAGCAGAACAAAGGAAATTCTAGTAGTCAAAGTTCGAAGTGAAACCCAGTTGGCAATGTGGCTGTGCCCATTGGTTCTGGAGGCCAACCTACAAGAATGAAGTGGTCAGA